>NC_068941.1:30302748-30605778 GCF_026419915.1 Harpia harpyja | reverse complement strand
TCTTTAAACACGTTTCAGTCATTTATATTATGAGAACTGCTGAAGTATGTTCCATGTAAATTCAGACTTGGCCTTTTGTACAGATTTATAATTGGAGATGAACATTGAGGAGTGATATAAATAGTCATCACAACCTAATTGAGGACAGCCTCAGTGTAAAGAACAGAGAGATAAGAATGAGACTACACAGAGATCTTTAAACTTCTGATTTAAAAACTAATTAATACAATTTATTTTGAAAGAAAGAAGAGAGTGATAAGAAAGAAAAAGCTCTTCTGAAACAATTTCAAGGATTGCAGCTGAGAGAACTCTGTCACCCAGACAAAACAAATGGGTTTTTACAGTCAGGAGAGGAATTCAGTAAACATGAGGAAGGTGTCACTTGGCCAATTAGATCAACCAAAACTGTAAAATCTCAAAGGTCATGCCAATTATAATGACAGTGCTAGGAGAATTAATTAAAAACTTGAGAATTGATTTCCTCAAAGAAGCAAAAAGTAAAGAAAGGACAAAGAAATTACCATCAGCAGACAAAGATGTACAAAGTTTTAGGGAAGAGAAAAAAAGAAAACACATTAAATGTAGAATGTATACATTAATTTATAGAAATTAAGGAAACCCCAAAGAGTTCTGGAAATGCACACTGACTTTGCAAGAGATTCATGACTTACTGCTTTGACATCAAAGCCTTATCTGTCCTGATTATGATACACTTGAGAAGTTAATCTTAGGCTAAATGAAAACTTAGTTATTTTAAAAGACAGAACACTTAGTGGAGGAGAGTTTCATTCCAGCTCCTTGCAAGTAAAGTTCGGACTCAGAAAGGGAGAAATTCCTCATAACCATTAAGGATTACACACTTGGTGGTTGCTTTTGATGTGTAAAGTGATAAGACACTAAGGTGAAATTTTACAGTGCAGAAGCATGAGTCTGATGGATTTGCTCCAACAGATTTGCAAAGGTGATTTTTTTAAAAGAACATTATTTCCTAAATGAAAACCTAGGTTGGTTAATTCTCTGTATCTTTAATGACTTTTAAAATATGGTTTACAATTCTAAGTTATTTGTACTTGTGAGGGAGAGGAGAAGATGCAGTGTGATTTTTTTATGTGCTGGCGCTATGAAGTCTCACTAGTTCTATCTACAGACATCAATTAGGTACAGCTAATCAGGATATTTGGGTGTTGAACTCTGGCAGCAACCAGTGGATGAACTCTGGACCTCTACATCGCTGCTTGCTGTTTAAGAGTCTGGCAAGTAGGCTTTTAGATATTTGAATGAGATTTTTATGACAATCAAAGTGACTTCAGAAAGAAGTCACATGCTTCTGAGAGCATTCTGAGGTTGTGGGCCAAATTCATCCCTGGGAAGCCTAGCAGAAGCCAGCACTTTTATTGCCAGCAGAGAACTCTGGCTAAGTCTTAGGAGGTGACACTGAGAAGGCAAAGCACAACAATGAGGAGACATAAAACCAGAGCAGTCCAAAGACAACTGTACCACATCCTTCCTGTGTCAATGAAAAAAACTCTCACTCGTTTCAGTAGGTTGTGATCAAAATTTACTGGAAGAAATGCTCCAGGGCAAGGTTTGCAAGGAGTAAGAGGACACCTTGACTGTGGGTTTATAAGGAAATACTATTATTATTTACTATGCTTAGCCTTAGATTTCATAGAATCTCCTAGAATTTCCTGTTCAAAATAAATCATACGTAGTGCTGGTTGAAGCGATTGCTACTGAAGATGCCATAAATTTGTAAGACATATAACTAACTCCAACATGAGACTATTTGTGAGATGAAGCAAAGAACTGAGCAGTATCACAGCTCGGAGGCAATTTCAGATTCTTAATTACATCAACTCAATTGAATCAATACATTTGTAATGGGTCTAGAAGGGAAACAGCGACCTGGCAAATGAGATAACATTTATCTCAGTTTCATGATTTTCAACATTTCTATCAGAACAAACAAAAGGCAAAGGGTCCCTAGCCAGATAGAAATGCAGGAGAATAACTCATCATATTTGTCTATACTTGACCTACATACTGTGTTACATCTTTTTAAAGTTAAGGAGCAAACATGGATATTTCAGACCTTTTCTTTCAGAGACAACATTCCCAACAATCAGCAAATGCACCATATTGGTATCACTGGGAGGTGGACTTTTCTAGTATGGTTTCCCATTAAAACTTACCAGTGAGGTATGAGCCTGAGCTTCACTGAGTGCTTATATGTCAATGAAGATAAAAATTCCTATTTCTTGTAGAAAACCAGCTAACCTTAAAGACCTCTAACAAGGGCAACAAGTTGTGACATTCCATAAATGCACCAGTCTGACACACGAGGGTAAATGTATTGACTGAAGATGCAGAAATCCAAGATTTTGCATCTGTTTTCTCTGAAAAAATCAACTTTGGATTCTTTTTTTCAAGAACAGTAGGTGATTCTGGACTGTTTTTTCTCCCCTAATAAACCTTATGGAGGAAGAAGAAAAGGTTAGGAGCACTGGTGTAGAAGAGACTACTGCAGCAGTCTAAAAAAAGAACACTGAAGAATGGGCATGATAGTAACCTCCGAGTATGTAAATGCTCTTCATCTGTTCCCAATTCCACAGCATCTGCACAAAACGCACTGGGCTTGCACTGATTTAGGAGGATGGACTAGATAACCTCTCAACCCTCAGCCCTATTATTTTCTATGAATCAGCAGAAAGAGAAACTCCCTTCTTGTACAAATCTCAGTTCCTGAGGCTCCAAACTCCCATTTTTCTTTTCAGGTGTCTAAATTATATAAACACAGGAATCTTATCATTAGACATAAACCAGACCCAACAGAACTACAACACAGATCAGTTATCAGTAGATTCTTGGTCCTGCCCCTATTGACTTTCTTAGAAGAGATGCAAACCTTGTCACACATACACACAAAAAATTAGGAATAATTGCTGTGGTGATTCTGCTTGCTGGATTTGATCATGTGTAATTTTGCCAATTTTTGTCATCAAGGGACATCCATTTTGTTCATACATTGTCAATGTGAGCTAGGAAGCTTTCAAGGTATCTAACAGTTACTGCAATCCCAAAGTGTCTAAAAGACCATTTATTTCATGCCCAACTTCATCTTTATTCATCACACAGTACCCTATAATTACACATACTCAGAGATTTTAATAAACAGATTTTTACTGCCACAGCAATCTTCACCATATAAAAGATGTCTAGTCGGGCTGGCAAGCTTCCCTTTCCTTAGAACTGTTTTTACTGCATATTGAAAATGAGATTTAGGACAGCAAAACCAGGTGAAACAGGCTCTTGCTGAACACATACTGAACATAAAGGTTTGCTCCATCTTTCCAGACTTTACCAGCTTTCCTCAGGCTGCATCATGTGATCACTTATTAAAGTCACTTTGTGATCATTTCTGGTGGGCCCAAATTAGCCTCTGCTGTTTTGTGCTGGAAAGCAACCTGCCAGTTCCTTGGAGAAGCAAAGCAGCAGCACCATAAATGATAAGCTGTCCTAAGTCAGACATATACATGTTTCTTGTTTCAGCCTTGTCAGACAAGCTACAGAGATCTTTAACTTCAGTTATTTGTAACTGCCTGGAAATCAGCATAAACTGTCCATATGGGAAACTTGACAAAGCTGTCAATAATGCCTGTTTCACTGTAGATCTGTGCCAAAGAACCTTCTGCTCATACAAAATTAGACAATTATTTTAATTTTTCATTTCTGTTCCCTTCTAAGTATTTTAGGAAGAAAGAAACAAGCCTACAGTTAGGAAAAAATCTAAGTCAAGGATATACGCATTGAGGAAATTACAGACAGCAATAAACTAGCAAGCATAACATTGTATCCATTACTGGGCCCCTAGGCACATATTTGACTGAAGCTACTTTTGGCAGCTTGCACATTTTGCACACAATTTATAATTGAATTGTGTGTCACTAGTTTTGGAGTTTAGGCAGATTAAGTTTGGCATCTGATTTTCAATAATATATAGGAATCACTGGAATAATTTATGCTCCCGTAGCACTACTATAAACCCAGAGTAATGCAATTTAAACCAGTAAAACGTATGAGTTTGCATCTGGGATGTTGAATTCATTTATTGCATAGCTCTGCAGTTTATTTCTGAAGTAAAACCCAGGCTCTGTTGAAGTCAATAGACATTTTACCACCTGCTTCAGCACGGCCCAGATTTTAGCCTTATGATTTGTGCTTGCACAGCAGAGGGAAAGAGACAAAAAAGAGATCAATAGGATTTTTTTAGTTTCATACTCTTGGCTGAAATGGTCAGAGCCTGGAGAGGGAGACTCTTTTTAGACGCCGCTAATTTTTAAATTTGGTCAGGAGGTCTAATTTGGTATCCTGCGGCTGTGGCTGAGGAGGCAGCTCCTCTGCGGCCCAGGGCAGCTCCAGCGTCGCCCTCCTGGAAGCAGCTGCTGCAAGGGCTCCTTCGGGCTGGGAAGAGCTCAGCGCACACTACCAAAAGAGAGAGAAAGGAGGCATTGCCAGCCTGGACCATTCACCCCGGGCGTCTGCAGGCCAGGAGGTGGCAGGCTGCGGTGCTTTGCAAGCGGACCGAGGCCCGTTTCTCACAGCCCAGGTTTGGCACCAACCGAGTGTTGTTCCTTGGTGGTGTCCATTGTGATTAGGATCACTGAAGCAAACAGGGAGAAGAAACTGTCCTCTCCTCCCTGAAAGCAGACTCTGCAGTGCTAGGGTTAAGCAATGCAGAGAAGCTGGATCCCATGTGCTTTCTTCTGGGAATTACAAACACAGCTGCCTGAGTCCCGTGCCGATTTGTGACTTCTCACCAACACACAGCTAGTGTAAATGACGTGGAAATAATCCTCCCCATGCAATTACAGCGCTTTTAATTACTGTGATATGAGCACTTCTACGCAGAAAGCACTGGAAAAGCTGGTATTACCCAGAACATTCCCAATGAAAAGTCAGCCACCACAGCTAAGCCATTTACAGGTTTTGTCCAGAACTGAATGTGTTTTCCTCCTGGGACATCTTGCATCCACTTAGGACTGCAGAACATATGTAGTTGTCCTAACTAGACTATTGTACATTGAGGAGCTTCTGATCCACGCACCGATTGCCCTGAGCAGGTGCATGCATGCGCTGCGCTGTGCCGTACTGTACTGCACGTATTGCTTGGCCTTCAGGACCGTGCTGTGCTGTACATATCCCTTAAACCTAAACTTAACTGGGTAATTGTAATGGCAAAGCCTGGAGGACGCTTTCACCTAGCACCAGCAATGATGCCACCAGCATGTCCTTGTCTTTATCTTGAAAGGAAGCAGAAGTCTGCGCAGCGTGCCATGCCCTGACCATAGGTCAGTCTGACGCTCCACCAATCTCGGGGTTCCTAGCATCAGAAGGGACACAAGATTTTATAACTTGCTGTCACCTTCAGTGCTGAATCAGCACTCCTGGTACAAAACAACGTAGAGGAGTGATTTTGACGTCCTCATTTTCTCCTTCTACCCAAATACTCCTGGGGGTGCATCAGGGAAGCTAATTAGTGCTATTCAGCAGAAGCAAGGACAGGAAGATTTGACCCTAAACACTGCAAAATAGCTGAGTTTCCAAACTGTTTCCCACTTTACATCACACTTCCATCTGCTTCTTTGAAAACTCACGTGCTTATATCAGACCAGCCAATAATCCCACCCTGCACTTGGACAGCCAAATTTAGGCCTGGGTTAGGCACTCAGGTGGCTCATAGTTCACCGAGATCAGGTTCAATACCAAAGATTTTCATGGAGTCAGATTGCAGGCTGCAGCTGGGAGAGCTATCCTCTTCTGAAATATATCCCACCGAACTTAGCAATGATACAGAAATACAAATAAGCCTTTGCTTGCTGAGGAGTGCAGATAGGATCTGTTGTGTTTGTCACTTGCAATGTGGAGGAGAAATGGCTGTGAGCTCATAAGAAAGGAAAAGTCAGAGAAAAATACATCAGCACATGCAAAATTGACAGTAGATATGCACACACAGCAAACTCGTATCTTCCTTGACTTCCTGGAAATCTGATGTCACCCCTAATTGTAGATCACTTTAGCCTGCTGCATTTAAAATGCTTCCCTTGTATTTGGAAAGGTTGTCCTAGTCCCCAGTTGAGAAAAGACCCTGAAATATCTTGAGAGGAGAAATGCTCAATTCCTCAGCCGGGCAGCTGAAACATAGAAATTCAGACACTTGTGAATGAGTTTCTGTGTTGTGCCATCCCTTCAGGCCCTGCAGGCTGTGATGCGGGGAGCTGGCAGGATACTGCAGCTGGCAGAGCTCCTGCTGCCTGAGCATGCGAGCGAGCAAGGTACACGCTGTCAATTTCAGCACCTGCTAACTGGGAGCAGAGCTAGCTGCAATGATGCAATATCCATCCCATCACTTGCAAAAATACTTGCATCTATATCCGCGATAAAGCTGAAGTCTTGGGTTTCTTTTAGTCAGTTTTCGTGACAGCTAATGCTAGAGCTAGAGCGAATGCTGTTTATCATCCCTGTGCACCTCATGCCCTAAAAGTTCTCTGAACAGCAGTGGATGTGGACTGCAAATTCTCTATTGCAAATGCACTGTGAATACCTTGCTGAAGATCTTATTAAAGAATATTACCTATGGTGAGAGGTACCAGTTTGGAGAAATCCGCTTTGTCATAATGGGTTCTCAGAGGTTCTTTAAAGCAGAATCTAAGACTATTACTTTAAAACATATAGAGTTTATTTGTTACTCCCTGGGTTTTATTTATGCTTTTTGCAGGGAAGTGCTATGGCACAAACTGTAAGGAATCTTATTTTTGTCAAAAAAGACCCTGAGCAACAGTTGACACTTCTCAGCAAACAGGTCCATACACCACTCCTGGCTACAAAACCAGCCATGAACAGCAAGCAGTTGGCCTTAGTTTATTGTTCTTCAATAGAGTGTATCTTGGAACAAACGGCTTTTCAAAAAGCAGGACTTTCAGGAAGCTTGAAAGTCTTTAATGCAGGCTTTTCTATTATCCATGTTTCCATTTTCCAGCACAGCACTGCATTCCTGCCCAAAAAACTTGCCAGCACAGCTGAGAAAAAATGCTTGATAGAAAGGCATAAGCCATCAACTCTAAAGATGGGATCAGCTCTAAGCATATGGAACCAAATTAAGAAAAAAAGCTTCCAAAAATATTTGTTGGAGACACTGACTTTCTGGTCCTACTCTTCTTTAGAAACTTATCATGAATCTTTTCTTTCTCGTTTGTTTGCATGTCTTTCAGTAATTACCTCTTTCCATCATTTAATTGTCTGCTAATTTATTTTTTTTATTTTTTTATTTACCTAGTATTTCTTCTTTTATTTCCACTTTGTCCTTACATTTTTAAATGTCCTTAAGACTCCTTGAGGCTTTATTCTTCCAGGCTGCTCACACCCTGAAATGGTAGACCTGGCAGTTCAGTGTGCCCATGATCATCCTTCTCTGGGAGAAGATAGCTTTTCTTTTCCTACCCTCCCAACTTCCCCATGGATGCAGACCGTAGTGGGTCTTTTCTTATTCCCCTTTAGAGAAGGAGCAAGACAGGGCATTTTTTGAGGGAGAGAAAGAGAGAGCTACCAGGTACTGCTTGTGTTTCTTCAGATACCACTGCTTCTCCTCCAGTCAGGAGCATTGCAGCAGGCCCCAAGTCCTTCAGTCATTTCTCTTGTGGTCTCCACTGCCTGGTAAATCATCCCTTACTTCAGCGCTAAGGGAAGAGACACTTCTATTCACAGATGGTCACAGAAAAAAACAAACCACAGTGGGATTAGAACTACTGCTTCTTACTTAATTATTTTAAGGTTTGAGCAGTTGGTGCTGCAAGAAATCAGCCACATGACCCCTTGCCTGTAGCTTTCCAAAAGGGTTTCTGCTTGGGTGCTGAGCACAACCACCCCATCTTCAAGCAGGAGTCTGAATTGTCAGGTTTCAGGGGAAAAAAAGTACTTTAAAAATCTACCTTCTGCCTCCTAGACTGTCAGGTAACAGCCTTTTGCAGAGGTAGATGCAGAAACAAGCAGACACTGAGTGGCTTTGTACTGCGCTATTGTGGAACAACAGAGGGCTCTTTTAGACTTTCTAATCTATCAATCTCTCACACCACACACAGACACACATGAGAAATACCTGTAGGCTAACATCACTCCTAGTAACAGAAGGCAAATGCATTTATGCATCAACTGTTGAACAGTGTGTGTTATGCAACCTGACACCACACACATGCCTGAGAGAATAGTTCAGACCAAGAAATATTTTGCAGTTGAGACTTGTTTCAGTTGAAGTGGCAGACCAGTGAGATCAGCAGAGCAGTGCCATTGGATGTAGCTGCACAGAGATTGCTTGTGATCCCTGTGACTGGCCAGCTGAGCAAACTCCTAAGGCACTTCTCACTGAGGGACAAGCATGATGTCTCGTGCTTGTATATATAGCAAGACATATAGCAAGAAGCATTTTGTTACAGCGACAGTGCAACTCTTTGGTTATGATGGTCTCCCCATCGGCTTCAATCACGGACATCACTGGTTGCTTAGCATAGATAAACATGTTCTCTTCCACCTCGCCTTCTACTTAATTTCCTCACTAATACCACCCTGGAGACTTCCTATTCATAGGGACATATATTCCAGGTCCAGAAGAAGACTTAAAGCTAAAACATTGTTATGTCCAAGATTACGACACTGAAGAGATGAAGCTGAGATGAAAGTAATCAGTCCAAAAGTCCTATGCAGCATCTCGAACCAAACCTTCAGGTTAGCAGGAAACTGTGCAAAGGACCAGGATTTAACAACATTATTGTGGTGGGAAATGGACAGGAAAAGTTAAACGTGGAAGAAAAGCTCAGGGCACAGGCCAGGAAACACAGATTCATATTTTAAAGCCATTCCCATCTTAGGCATACTGATATATATGTTACTTAATATAATGTCATGCAGCTGGATGTACACCTAACTCCTTCCAGGCTGTGTTAGCATCCTGTTGCTAGCTGGCTACTTATCATAAAAGACGAACAAAATACATGAACAGTAATTGCAATGCAATGCAGTCATGATCTATTAAATGAGGTAAGGTTCTGGGCTGTTCTGCTGGCTTTGCAGTTGCCACAGTGTTACCCCTGACACATCACTGTGCCTTTCGTAATGTCTTCCCTGTCCCCTTGACTGTGTCTAATTGCAGTCGGAGAGCACTGAGGAAAAGGATGATCCAGGACTTTGTCTAGCATCAGCTGCTTTCTATCTAGGACAATGTAGGCCTTGTCTTACTTGAGAACTCCTGCTATTCCTGGAGAAAATTGAACCAGAAATATTTATAATTCTAAAAATCTCCAGACTTCAGGGCTGTCCTTGCTGGGTTCAGAGCACCGGGGTTTAGGCAGATCTAGCACAGGAATGAAACCATCAGCATACTGACTGAAGAATATGTTTTACATCCTCTCTGAAATTGAGGATCATAAAACTGACAGGAGATGGAGAACCATGGTGTTAAAAATAGGATATTCATGCATGCTTTGAAGAGTTCAGAGGTACATTTGAAAAGCCTAAAAAAACCCTAAGCTCTTGATTTCCCTCTTCATCTGTAAGTCCTATTGTTTATGGATTATTTTCATTTATATTTTAAAACCTTGCTGCCTTATGGACACAGCTGAATCTAAAGTTAGCCTTTGGAATCTTTACTAGCATCTAAACGCTTTCCAATCTCAGAGATTTCCAGATGAAGCACTTCATCTTTGTCACTATGTCTTTATTTTCCTGAAAGTGGGGCTGATTTTTTTTCCCCTGTGTCATAGATACCAACAATTATCTTTGAGAAAAAGATCGTTTTGTGGTTAAAAGTGTGGCCCAGGACTCTGGAAATCTTCATTTCTATTCTGTTCTACTACAGGTGATCATTATGATGTTGGGCAACTCATTTGATCTTTCCTTGGCCCATTTTCCCTTCTCTAAACTGAAGAAAATAATATTTCCATACTTCATAGAAGAGTTATGAGCATAAATTAATTCATATTTATGAGGTACTAAAGGGATTCTGATGAGTACCATAAAAAAGCTGACTTACAAATAAAACCCTCTCTGTGTTCTGGTTTTCCACTGATAGAGCTGTTTTTCTCTACTTCTTAAAGCAAGGACTTTTTTTTCAGAGTAATATTTTTTACTTGTGACACTTCTTGATTTTACCTCAGAACAATAAGTACTTGTACATTGCAGTTGCAGCGATTATTTTTATGCATGATACACTATATATGAAACTTTCAGTGTCCTTTACAGCCAAACAGAACAGAATAGTTTCTTTTAAGATTTATTTTTAAAGCCTGTGAAAAAACACCAGACTTGCAGCTGACAAGGCTGAAGCATAGCACCTTTACACATAAAGCAGAGGGAGGATGGGAAGCAGAGAGAAGAGCATTAGGATTGCCATTCAGTCCTAGGGAGGGCTGACTCATGGGTGAGAGCAGAATAACATCCAGTATGTATAAACTCTGCCTTCTTACTCCACCTGTAAAACAGAGGTTTGTAGGGTGCCACTCAAGATATTTTCAAACTTTGGGTGACAACCAACAAATAAACAAACCAGGCTGAAGTTTCTCAGAAGAAAGCGGAGAAGGCTATTCTTCTGTTCTTGACCTTTCACAGGTAAACTTGAACCACTTTGTTGGCATAAAAACCAGGAAATCTGTAGCAGAATCTACCACATAAATATTGATCCCTGCTGGTAATTTGGGCAATTGTCTAATTCTGCCCCACCTGAGGGTAGGGCTGCCCCTATGGGGAATAAGCAGTCTTGGTGTCCCTGCCTTCTCCAACTGACAAAACCTGTGCCATGCTTGGATTGATCCAATTTTCTCTGTGCCTCCTCTCAGGGGTACGAGATGTCAGTCCCGCCTGGGAGCTACTACAGCAATTCCTTACGGAAGAGTGGCCACAGATTATGGTCAGTAAGATTTAAAAAATAGGAAGCAATGTCAACTGTTTATACTCGGTGCATTAACATGGGATCTGACTAAACCCTATCACCGTCATGCTGGGTCAGCAGAAAGGCTTGCGAATTGTTGCAGCAATGCAAAAAGTTTATCCTGCTACCAGAAAAACAAGGATAATTCAAACACCGGCTTTGCAAAGGAAATCATGTGCATAAGTTAAGTTTCTTTTGTTGACTGAATGAACTTATTTCTCTATGTATATTTATGATGACATCCAAGCATTATGTAGAAATTAGCTACGCAGCACTATTTCAAAATTCACATAGGAAATGAAAGCCTTCAAAATATGCAGGGAAAGTAATCTTTAAAACAACTTGAGAAAAGAAAGCAATTCAAATTTTTTTCCTATGCTTGAGCAGTGTTACCAATAATAGGGAGCTGCGTGACACCTTTCAGACAAGAAGATTGTTTAAGTCAGCCCCTAGTCAGGGGAATTCAGTCAGCCCTCCAATTACCCTTCCCTCCGAACGTCGTGGAGCTGGGTGAGAAAGAGCCGTGGAAGAAGGAAGCATTTTAAGCCATATACTGCCACTTGCAGGTCAAACTGAGTCCATGCCAGCTACATAAGGCAAGGGTAGAAGCACAAAAATGCATAGACATGTAATGCAGCGCTTCAGTGAGAGATTCGGTAGATGCACTCTGGAAGAATTTATTTGACATCCTCTCAAGAGAGCAAGTTTGAACAAAGTTAGCTTTGCTGCCAAGGAGGAAGAGTTTAGCAGCAAGTGCATCTCTTAGAGTAACTGGCGTGGCGTGTTCAGGTGACTGGCGGCACAGCAGGATGTCCCAGCTTTCACAGCACAGACATGAGTGCACGGAAGCATCAGCATGTTGAGAAAATGCTCTTGGACCACAGAAATAACCGTTGTGGTCAGCTTGGGACTGCACCAGCGCGAGGCCTGGGCTCGGGGAAAGGCACACGTGTTTTTAAGCCATCTCAACCTCTCCTCGGGGCCTCTCTGGCTCTTGGTGCCAGTCCATGCTGCCTCAGGACAGGTCTACACTGCGGCGAGAGCAGCATTCCCTGCAGGGTGGCTCTGCTGGTTCAGGCTTGTGCCCCATTCCTCCCCTCTGCCAAGGGAGAAGCCATCATAGATTTGGCCACTGTAGGTTTGTGCTGTAAGCTGCTTTTCTGTAAAAAAGGCAGCTGTGAGGCTACCCATGCAGAGAGCTTGACCCCTCACCCAGAGGAAAAGCAGCAGTTCAGGCTGTGGAAATTTCCTCCAGGTGCCACATACAGAGGAAGCAAGGGAGGACCAGCAGTCAGGAGGGAAAGGAGGGCAGTAGACCTGCCATTCCCAGCCCACCATGATGCCTGGAGTCTCAGAAGCAGGCAGAAGGGCTGGGAGGTGGCTGAACCAGGGTGACACTAGTTTAGTGTGTCCCATTTGGCACACTCCCCGGGCTGAGGCCCAGCAGAGTTTTACCTCAGGTGGCACTTTGAAGCTGCTGGCTGCATTTGAGCAGCCCTGTGGGGCTCCCATGCTCTCCTGGCCTTGAGAAACAAAATATAGCAATGTTGGCCTCCGGGTCTTCATTGCAATTTATATTTGAAGGGAATTCACAGACTTTCTTCTGGTTTTGGAGGAGGCAGGGAGAGAAGAAAACGGAGTTTAACACATATGTAAGAGGTGGCCTTCATCTCACAGCAGGGATGCATTCCTGCGGACATTTTAAATTAGTAACTTGTCAATGGAGCCTGAATTACACCGTAAGTATCATTACTGCACATCCATATTATGCCTGCATGATTTCATCACAGTAACATCCCAGCCATAATTTGGGCTGATGTAAAAAATAAAAGTAGTAAAAAAGTGTGAGATGATTGTGAAAATATTGCTTTCCAGTCAGTAGGGTGACCACACACTCTACCCCTTCAGTGAGGGCAGACAACCTGGGATCTGTGCTCTGGCTCATACACTGCTGTACTCTGACCTGCTCAGACAAGTGCCAAAGAGAATCTTTTGATCCTGTTGAAAGGGTGACTGAACCTTCTTGTCTTTGGTTTTTGAGTGCAAGGCCAGCTTATTTTGCACTATAGGGAAGAAATAGCTGTGTCTACAGTTTCCGTGAAGTATTTTGAATAGCTGAGGAGCTAGGAAGCTTAAATAATGGTATTCACTAAATTAAGCGGAAGTGAGAAAAATGCTGTGGAATTAATTGGTAATGGTAACTGAACATGCTTGTTGAAGTAAAACTTAATTGCTCCATTTTAGTAGTAGATTATACACATTTCACTCATTGACAGAGAGATAATAATCATTGAACTTAAGCTCAAAGTCATTACTCACTATTTTCAGATCCTTTCATTCTTGCAATTTTTGTAATTACGGATTTTGTCTTAAGAAACCTAGAACAGTCCTAAATCGTTTACATTTGTATAGGATTCTCCCCGACAAATTTTTGTAGAAATTTGCTAATTTGTACCATGAATTAGAATCCTGCTGAAGAGGACTGAACTTAAATTATTTTAAAAAAACCAAATGTGCTACATGTACATTCATACAACATTAACTTGGGAACTCAAAGCATTGTGTATCTCCAAATTAATTTTGTTTATTATGACTGTAGTATAGTATTTATATTTCTAAGTATTTTGGTAAGTCTATATTAGCACAAGTACAACAGCATCTTAGGCAAAATAACAGTGTATTAATATTCTAAATTTGGACTCTTCATCGTTTTCTACTGTTAACCTTTCTAGAAAAAATATCTTGATCTCTACTTGGAATAAATGTATTAGATTGTTTTTAAAAGAGTCTTTCAAGAGCAGATGAAAAATGATATTTAAATTTAAAAGTTTGTCTGTTTTCAAGCTAGACCTTACTTATACTTCTATGTCAGTCAGCTCCTCAAAGTATAGACACCTGTCACCCAAGCAACTAATGGAGAGATAAGGGCATCCTCAGCATCTTTCCCAAAAAGTGCTGTATGTAGCCTGGCTGTTTGTAGCTAACTGGTTAAGAGGGACACAAGCGATATAAACACATTTGTTCTGCACATCACAAGGTTCCATTAGTGAGCTCTGGATGCTCTCGGATACTTCAGACCATGTCTGGTTTGATGCCGCAGGCATCAGAGAACTGCATCTGATTTCTGTGACCAAAGGGTGTGGGAAAATTACAACACAGTCAATTAAACCAAACCTTACTCTGTAACCTGAGCATAAATTTGCTTCCTGGAGCATGGCTGAGAAATTTAATTCTCTAGTACCTGGATTTGGTAAAATTGCTTTCCACTTTCCTCATCTTATAATTTAGCTTGTTCCCATATCTTCTGTTTTGGGGTCTACGTATCAGATGGCATTAATATTGACCCTGCAAATGAACCAAAAGAAAAGCCTTCCAAGTAAAAAAAAAAAAAACAATTCAAGGATTTTGACCCCTGCAATGAAATGCTATTGAGGAAATTTTAGGATAATAAGAAAAGCCCTTAACACCTGGAATTTTTCTGTCAGGTCCTGAAGTTGCTAATATAAATCTAGCACAACCAAATAAGAGAAGGCTTACTTCTAAGGTTTCAGACAGCAGTTGCCAGCAGTTTTTGAAAAATGTACTGTGTGCATCTAAGTCTGGGCCCTGTCCCATTTCATATGTGCTCAGGTCACACTCTCAGCTCCTCACCCCCACAAAGAGTCAATTGTTAACCTTCCCAGACATGTCAGGGTCTGCTGTGCAGAGCTCATCATCACACTTTCTTCTCCTTTCATGCCATTCATTCTTCATCTAGCTTCGTATGCTGCATAGAAAATTATATATGTAGATATTCTGCCTCAGTGACCCAACACCCTGTGAACCAGAAGTCAGAGATTCTTTTTGTGAGGTTAAATTTCACAGGATTTTTGTGCCATGAGGGGAGAGCCTGCTGACTACAGAATCTGAAGGAAATGTGCTCAGAACAAAGTAATTTATTTATTGGGCAGATTTTGGCAGAAGCCCTGCCTGAAGCCCTAAGACACACTGCTGTAAAAATAAGCTGAACCCCCAGAAATACATTTTGATATTTCTTCATCCATGTTCAAGTCACAGCTGTCACATAGTCTCCTTTGGAGGGTTATGGAAATATTGATTGAAAGCCTCAGCTGACCAAGATACTTGTCTGGGATGTGAAAGAGATGAGAACTTGGACCCAGGATTCCTCCATCACAGGAAAAGCTTGGAGCTGTCAATCACATCTGGGGAGGAGAAGGTTTTGTAGACAAAATGTCAGAGGGCTTACAGCAAAGTAGGAAGTTAAAGTTGGAAGTTGGACACTTTGCAGAAACAATGAAAAAAATCCCCACCCTATTGCACTAACCCTGTTGCAGGAGACACTCCACATGCTTTTGGGTGCCCAGTTTCTACCATTACATCATTTCCTCCCCCATGGAGGTCATCTCTGGCCCCAGCCCAGGACTGGGACAACATTCCAGTTAATTACACAGATGAGTAAAAGTTGAAATTAAAATAAAAAAAAAAAAAAAGGAGGAAATGCAGAGGAGACCTAACACCATAAAGTTTCAGTTTCAACTACAGAGGACACAAACCAAAACACTATATCCCTCTTAAAAAATTGCTTAAACTCAGACTAAGATTTTAAAGGTTATGTCAATTTTCCTTTCCTCAAACACATGTCCAAATTACATAAACCATAGGCCACTGGCAAATAGAGATGCAAAGAGCACCTGTATTGAGAAAACAAATTCATTTCCAAAGGAAGATTTAAAAACATAATAAAACAGGCTGCTCCTGTGAATCTGCCCACAAACGAGAAATGCCTTAGCTCCAGAGAAGTGTTTCAAAGGCAATTCTTACGAATGATACACAATTTCATGGGGACCATTTAAAGATAAAAATATAGTGGTGTAGTGTGCGAGTGACAAGAGCGCTTAAAAGCCCAGTTACCCAAGAGAGGGAGAAAAAATGTTGGGATTTTCCACAGGTAACAGAAAGAACAGTTTAAGTTAATATAATGTATTCTTGTATAGAAAAAAGCTAATGATTCACTTAGACTTTTAATGGCTAGAATGAGGTAGCTGCATTTATTAAAGGAAAGAGACATGGAAGGGAGGAACTTAAGTGTTTGGGGCCAAGAAGTAGCTTCATCCTTCTACGTATTTAACACAGAAACATTTTTCACAGTTTAGTTACTAACTTCTTGGACATTTTGCATTAAGTGTTACTTTGAAGGCCACTATTATGAATGGGGAAGAATACTTAACAGTATAATTTTAAATGATGGAGAGTTAAAGTGAAACCATCAAGCATCTCAGTTTAGCATAGACATTGGTACAAAATAAAACCCTAGATCTAAACAAGAATGTTTTTCTCTAAGTAGCTTAATGCCAAAGAAGCATTTCTGATTCTATCGCACCTCCTTTATTAATAGAGCAAGGCATTTTGATAACTATCTTTGACCTATCCAGTTAAAGATCTCCTATAAATGTTTCAAGGCAATCAGTAGAGCAGGAAGTCTGGGACTATACAGGTTATCAGTTCAGAAGGATGTGGTGCTGGTTTTATTTCAAGTCTCATAGATAGTGATGCATTACTTAGCACCCCAGTTCCTGCTAACAGGAATGTCATGTTCAGTCGTATGAAAAGAAAACCTGTAGCCTTTCTAATTCAAGGGACAAGTCTGGAATTCCATCAAGTACACCTGGAAGTTTCCAAAGACAAAGAGAACCTAATGTATCTCAAAACACTAGTCTTTTCTAAGCCAGACCCACATTGGTTGTGAACCTGAACCCTGATATTTGAACATTTGCCTCTTCAGGCTGATTCTTGTAATGCAGTTTCTTTTTGCAATTACAGAGTGGATCATTTTGCTTCTGCATCCAGCAGGACAAGAAGACCGAGTTGCAGCCAGTGCTCCGCTCTTTGGACTGACCTGGAGCCAAGTGCTCCAATTTCTTCTCCTGTGCACTTAACACAAGAGCACAAGCCAAAGATGCTGAATCTCTCTGCAGGAAACCAGTTGAGATCTAGCATGGCCAGCTCCAAACCAGATGTACCAAATCCATCTGGACTTGTTCTGACTTCTCAAGAGCCCTTAGGGTGTAGCTCCATCATGTTCCCCCAGGTTTGAGGTCATTGTCCCTCAAAGCCAGCTTTGGACCAGCGCTGCTTCATTTGATCTCTATTGAGGCTAAGCCAATAAACCTAACTGGACCTGACCTGCTTTGCACAGTTTGACTGCAGGTTTGTATCCAGTTTATCAGTCAGGAGTTTAACAGCTCTACTGGAGAGCTGAGTGTCCTGGTGCTACATCCTGTCAGGTACTCAGCACCTCCTCTCTCAGATACTGTTTGGCCCCCTTTCTCAGCCCCAAGTGTTTGGCCCTTTAAAGAACAGGACAATGTCCCATTTATTTTGTTCTTCTAGTTTTAATTCCTGTATTAATGCTGTACTTGTTACCTGGCCAGCCAAACGAGACTGTGACTATTACAAGTCAACAGCTCAGAAGCCCGGGGTTTAATACTTCATATAAATTCTGGCACCACTCAATTTCCTCAACAACATGTTCTCAGAGTTGACTGAAATTCCAGGGGGGAAAGAAGTGTATCCATACATTAATGGGATATGGGAAATGCCAGCTAGCTCTACCTCTGACAAAGTTTCTTTAACCAGATGTATAATTTTTCTCATTAGCAAACTGAAGAGGTATGCGTTTTCTGTTACAGATGCAAATGTAACATTTGTACGGATCAGTAAATACTTTTCCACTGCAATGTAAACAGGCTTGACAGTTTGAATCTGCCACGAATTTCAGTGGTAATTATGCAAATGTCATACAATACCAAAGGAAAGCACTTTCTTAAATATTCATGTGGGAATACTTCTGTTGCAATAATTATAGCAAGATACATAAGATTCAAAGTGTACTGACCATAAAATGTCTATGACAGCTCTATTCTGCATAAGCAGTAAGGAAAAACTCAGTGCCATTCTTCATAGTTGTGGCCACAATAATTATTACAAATGATTCTTATTAATCTGCCTCCAGGGGTATGGCTGTGTAGTCCATCCACAAGAGCTCCAACAGCTAAGTATGTACTGCCATGTAGTCTGCCAGAATATATCACTATGTCACCACCACCGTACGACATACAGGGTTGCTTGAGGACATGCTTGCTCTCATAATCTGAAGGAAAAGGCATAATCTGTGATAACAGCATCTTGCTTTTTCTGGGCCTTTCAGAGTTCTCAGGAAAATTCTCATCTCATTTGTATGGATGCAGATTAACAACACTTATTGTCTGCAAGGGAAATTAGTATCTAAAGGCCAGTTCACTATGGAGGGTGACAAACTCCATACAGTCCAAGTGTTAGAAATGTAATATTTCTGTTATTGTCATAGTAGACCTTTTAGACTCAGTCTTTTAGATGGTCATATCTT
The DNA here is from genome assembly GCF_026419915.1 of Harpia harpyja. Lineage (NCBI taxonomy): Eukaryota > Metazoa > Chordata > Aves > Accipitriformes > Accipitridae > Harpia > Harpia harpyja. The sequence goes on along the minus strand of NC_068941.1, from coordinate 30,587,401 downwards.
ACATGACCACCAGGTGTAGATTGGTATCGGGCACAGCATTAACCACTTCTGCCTCTGCACTGTTGGGAAACCGACTGTCAGACCATCTTCAACTGGCAATATCTGGGGATACATAAGAACTTCGCTCAGCCCCTTGTGACAAGTGACCCTTGGCAGAATGAAGGATTCCTGTCATTTCAATAATTTAGAAAAAGTAGCTTCTGGACTGGTCACAGTTTTTGTTTTGAGGAAGGCCTGTTTCCAAGTAGTAAAGTATTCCCTGTGTCACAGCAAGAAATCAAACACACAAACAGAGCCATCTCCACTATCCTGAGACGACGGTCTGAGGTAGTGATGAACCCCTTTCTTCTCAAATAACTGAACTGGGTCATCGTTATTAGCAAGAATGAGAAGAATTATGGATCCTGCCCCCAGCCTGAAGGCTAACAGAACTCGTTAGGAATACACCAAAGTTAGCTGGCCTATGACTAACACCCACTGAATTTTTCTGATTAGGAGTGTATTAGAAAAGGCCTGTTTGTAAAATTTGTTGCAAGAATGGAATGTTTTGATAATTATTCAAACCTTTGAATCTTTTAAAAGCCTCGTTAGACTTTAATAAAGTCTTCTGGTTTATGGGCCAGAGGTTAAGAGATATAATAAGGAAAAGATCTCACTAGGATAAAATTCATTAGAATCACAGAAGAGGATGAAACAAGGTAAAAAAGGAGGGATGAGGTTAAAACAATCCCTTCATCCCAGTTCAGGAAGACTTTACAGAGCCTTAAAGATAAAACACCATTTGTTGTCCACATCCTTCTTTGTTCCAGTCCTGTGAGGAGATGTTAAGGCAATATTAGATCTTGCTTCCCAGCACCTCTTTACACACACGACAGAAGAAAATTCCTTACATTGCATCTGAATTTAAGACTAGTGACATGAGGAAAAGAACTAAGTCTTTAAATGGTGTTAAAATTCCTCTTTGTAAGAGAAACATGTAAGTTTCAGACACACAAGGTTCCCCCAGTTGAAGCAGCTTTAGTATTTGTGATACAAACCTCTCTGAACAAGGGTTTCTCGACTATTTCTCTTAAAGTTAATGTGACTGTTGTCACTGAATTTTTGGCAATCTCGGAAAAAAAATCAGCAACAATATTCCATTAGTTGTTGGTTCCTCTTCAATGTTTAGAGGACTTGGTTCTTTCCCAGCAAGGTCACAGTACTGCTTGTTTCAATGAGATCCCACTGTGAGCCCATTACATCTGGGGTACCTACTAAAGATGTGGAAGCCGAGCAGCCACTAATAACCCCTTTGAAGATAAGGAGAATATTTTTCACCGAGGTCCCTGGAAACACAAACAAGAATATTTACCGGCAATTTGTTCTCTGACCCTTCCATACCTCTGTGATCAGGATTCCAGCTTTTTAGATTAACCCACAATTGATGATAAGAAGCCTTGCCTCTGCATGAGGCCATTACCACAAGGAAGTGGCTGTATACTATGACTGATGTGAATGCAGCTCGTACAAGCCCTTAGACTGCAAAATCAGAGATCAGGAAGAAGAAAGTGGATTGACAAAGAAATAGACGCTTACCTCAGAATATTTCCTGCAGTTCTCCTCTTATCTAAATTGGTCTTCACCAGGGAAAGTTGTTTAAAGGTTGTCATGCTAGGGGAAGAGTAAAAAAATATTACATAGATGGTATAATCTTTACTGCATTAATCCTGTTAATGATTATCTCCCTGCCAACTGATGTCAGCAGGAAATTACAGAATAGATGAAATCTCTAATTTTGATCTGATCTCACCATTCCCTCCATATTTCTTAGTGTTGCAATAGTAGAGGCTATTCCTGAGCTGAACTTTCTGAACTTAGGTTAAAGTTTTTATGGCTGCCTTTAAGTTTTGTAAGACTAACCTGTATCAGCAATAATACCGATCTTTAACGCAAGGATATCCAAGGAGCAGGACTTACTCTGACTAAATTAAACATTATTGCATCCTTTAAACCTAGACTACATCTCTTTAAAGCATGGAAGAAGTAAATGGAATTTTCTGATACAAATCTGTACTATATGAATATTACTTAGTTTAGACAGTACAGAAAAATTGATGCTCTGAGTATATATCTTACTTTGCAACATGTAGGAAATATCCTTCTGCATCTGCAAATATCTCTGTATTTATTGTGCTGTAAGAGCGTCTAAAGAATCTAACAATAAACATCACAGCTTTAGTGTGGCAACAATGGTACAATTTCAAGCTTCTGCCTCCAGAAGATTTTCTTGTACCCTTGCATTTGGATTCAGAGTTAACATGTCCCTCAGCTAGTCGACAGCATAGGAGAGAGGGCAGTGTTCAAGAGGCACATAAAATACAGACACAGGTAATGGGGTGCCCTGATCTCTTGAGGGAGCCCCCCCTTTCACCTTTTACAAAGCACATTCAATGCTAGTCCACAGCAGTGCTAATAATCAGCAACTCTCAGCTTTGTTAGCAGGAAGCAAACAGCCCCTGTACCTCTCTGGTGTTCACCTCTGCTCAGAGATCTTCCTCACCTTTGGGCAGTGACCTGCACCAGCAAGGAGTCTGCCCCAGCCCCATATCAACCACAACAAGCAAACAGTATCCAGTGCTCATCTTCTCCCCAAAATCAGATTGCCAGCTGCAGCACATGAAACCATATCATCCCACCATAAGTGGGATGTCCTCCAGTTAAGTCCTTCTCCAGCCAAAGGAGAGCTGACAGCTGAATGAAAAAGGAAGATTTCTTGTGATTCTGCTGCATCACATTATGACACTTTGGAAATGAAAAGAGGAAGGCACTGCAGTTAAATGAGTAATTAAGAATTTAAATAGTAGAGACCATCGTATGAAAATAGATATTGTCAATACACAGATATCTACGTAAGAACTTACTATTCAAAATCAAGAATTGAAAGGCGAGGGCTATGTAAAGCTAACATAATTTTTCCCTAGATATGGACCAGGAGGCACAGTCTTGCAATAATTTTCCCAGTGACTAAGGCACAAGTGTCATATCCCAGCACAATTCCAAGGTAGCTGAGCACTAATAACAGTGATCGAGTCTTTGCTGTCAAATGCATTGCAAAGAGAGGACCTGGTAATAAGTTAGCAGAGCAGTTTAAATGAAGAGACATGCTCTCATGCATACAGAAGCTCATGTGTGCAAACGTGGAATAAATAGCATTTTCTTTGTTCAAACAAGCTTGCATACACCATGCAATTAACTGCACTTATTTGCTACCAAAAAAGTGTATAGAAAGAGCAATATCTTAACAAATTGTCAGTCGTATCAGCCCGATTACTGGTATCCAAGCCACAAATCTACAACATGACAAAACATCACATTACTTACAGTCACACTTGTAGGTCCCAGTCCAGTTTCTCCATGTATGTACATCCATGGAAACTTTAGACATTGTTGAAGCCCTGAAAGGTTGAGGTGTTCTGCAATTTGTCCAAGCTCAAAGGAGACCTATGACTGAGCAGCTCATATAACCAAGACCTTCTGTGGGTTCATCTATCACTTTAGCCTTAAGAATGGACAATGCTCTCCATAACCATCGGATTTTCCCAGTCACTGGGACTTTCTGTAAGTTCAGCAATAGAGGGTATCAATTATGTGTTAAGGTGCATAAGGTTGATATCTAAATCTTGAGGCCGTCAAGATATTGCCATTTATTAGGTAAAGATTTTGAACATAGGCGTGCCTAATATAGTGGTGCTGTAACACATTTGTCTCTGCAGTATCTAAGAGACTAAGATGGCAGTCATTAAGTTTGCATGGTTATATATTATAACTTTCACATAGAAGTCAGTAACCTATAAGCATGTTTTCAGGCAAAGTGGAGCAAACTTGAGGTATACTGGGATGTAAGAGCTGCTGCTTCCAGAGGGTAGATGGTAAATAGAACTTTCTGTTGGAGGCAGATGAGGATCCCATTAAATCAGAACAGTTTCAGTGAGGAACGTACACCTCTTCTTTTGAAATCAAGTATCTGTGTTAGCTTCTGTTCTCATTGACAGTTCTGCAATTTAACAGGAACTTCAGGCTTAGTGTTTACATCAGTCTTCTACTTCCTTGGTATCTCAAGTGGCGTAACAGCGACAGAATCTGACCCGTCTTTACTGCAGTCATGAGTCTGAGAAAATGCTCACATGTAAATGCCTGTGAAGTAATCATATGCACACCATACAGGTGCCTTTTGATCAAAAATAATTGGCATTGGTAGATTTTATAGCATATAATGCATTTATATATTTTGCAGTGCTGCTGTGCTTCAGAAGAAAGGGAATTAGTCTCAGGAAAGATCATTAAAATCTTGCAATCAGATAACTAATTAAATGGAAGCTTCATTTTCTTTCCTGCAAACATCTTCAAGGTTAGAATGAGAGGAAGGCACAGGTAGAAAATGACGGCTTCTGTCCACACTGTAAGAAAAGGACTTTGCCTCCAGGAACATATGGCAGGCATCTCCTGATACCAACACTTTCAGAATAACAAATCCTGCTCCCACTGATGTGACAGAACCCCACTGTTGTTAAAACTTTTTGCTCAGAAGCCCTGAAACCAAAGCAGAGCATCAGCATTTGACTTCCAATACATCCCTGCCCTTTCAGTAGGAGAGGAACAGGTGCTGAAACAAAAACATTCGTTGCAGACAATGAAACTGGGCTTGATTATTGCAGCTTATAAAATAGTTCTGATGAGGAAAAATAAAAAGTAGGAAAGAAGGGAGAACAAGCACTAAAGACTTTAGAAGGGACTGTATAAACATCTGACTGCATAGATTGAGTATAATCCAAAAAACACTTTGGAAGTTTGGAGTCCAGTACTGGAACAAGGGAAATTTTAGTGACATGAATAATAAAATGGGAACAAAGAGTCTGAAGAATGCAAAAAGTAAAGGAAGTCTAGTGTCCTTTGAAACCAGCTATTGCACTTACTTAATTTCTAATAGTGGGAGCGATGTGAGCAGCCAGGCTCCTTTGGAAGAGCTATCTAACAATGGAAAACACATCCAATTTTTTTGTTAAGGTTAGAGCTGACCTAGCTTGTATTCATGGCTCACTGTAAGTACTAGTACTGTCTATTAAGCAGCAGACAGATATCAAAGGCCAAGCTATTCCCAGCTGCCATGTGAGCGAGGAAGTGAGGATGCACAGGAAGACTCTTACCTCCCTTGCTGCTTCTGTTCCAATGTCCATTTAGCTAGTCCCATCACTGAACTCTTTGGAACACCCTTTGGAACATGCAGGATCTGTTTTCTTCCTCTTCCTGCAGCTGCTGCATTTGAGTGTCAGAAACACAGCCCCCCCAGAGCTCCTTCAAAAGGAACGATCCACGCAGTCCTTGCTTCCTGCAGGTACCAAGAGCTGAACAATTCCCTCCTCTCCAGGCCATGTTGCTAATACAGTGCATGCCATATAGATTCCCCCAAAGGTGTGTCCCACATGTGGAATTTAACAGGTATACAATCCAACAGCACCTGTGCATATTTTCTTCCTGTGGCCCTGAAGTCTTAACACACTCTAGAACTTCAGTTTTTTCTTCCCCAGAACAGGTGTCTTAAGTCACTATTTATGTGGCACACTCACAGAAGCTCTGTGGTGCCTGTGTCTTCCACATGCTTTCAACATCCTTGCAAATTCCAGGGCTCCCTGACGAGGCATACCCTGTGAGCAGCTATTCTTTTCAGCCAGCCCAGACACTTCTGCAGCCCAAAGAAATTGCAATGTGCATCCACACACTCTTTCAGATCCACTGATAGTCTTGATTTCTCAGCTGTTGTACCTACTTATCCTGCAGTACCAAAGCAAAAGCATACTTTGTGGTCATTTCTAGATATTCAAAGACCACAAGGCTCCTAAGAAGGAATCCTGAATTCTTATACCCACTCTGACACATCTCTCTCAGCTGCACTGTTGTGCCACACAGGTGGATAATCAAGGTAGTTAATTTGAAACAGGAACAATACAGCACATTAGGTAGGTGACTCTGCCTACCAGGTCATTCAGAACTGGCTTGAGCATCCCTATGCAGCTCTGTTCAGTGCTGTATAGTCCAACCCACCACAAATTATCACTAAAGTGGGAATGCTAGGTTTCCAATTCACTGTGTCATTACAAAGTTGAATCCTTTTTTAAAGCTGTTCCACATATACAGTAGCCATGCAGAAATTGCTACGACTATCATACATTTTTCAAATAGTTATCAAAGTCATTTGCGCATCATGCCTTTCACTAACCTTGCTTTTTCTTATCTCTGGTGCGTGTCTCATCTGTAACTTAGATCCTGGCAGGTGTTGCCTGGCTAAAGGTACTATGAGTTTCTTAAGGGAGTCTCCTGCTAAGCACTTTCCTATTTGCTGCTAAACAAGCAATTTCATTTTTTCCTTCCTTATTTTGAAGTCATTGCTGCTGATCGTGGCAATCAACACTTTGGCAAAGCTTCCCTTTTTATTCCTCATCAAAAAAAGTCCTCATCAAAGTCATTGTTCAAGATCTCTTGGCACTGTTAGAAACATTGAATCTCACCCCCACTCCCCTGCCCCAACACACACTAGCCATTTCAATGCTTTGCAAGAAACAAAAACCATTTTTGCACCTCTGTGTCAGGCCTGAGTGCGCTAACAGGCCTTTATGGCCCTGACCAGCCTCACCTGGGACCCACACCCCTACCTATTGAGGCCCTATTTAGGATCAGGTTGGGCTTTTACTCCCTTCTTCAAGCTCTGTCACAGCCTGTGCCTGGCCAAGGACTCACACTGTAGACTGACTTCCCAACTAGACCCCAGCCCTGCCTCATGACTGTAGTCACCCATGTGGTGACTTAGCACTCTGTCAGAAATCTCACTTTTAAGGGTGGGGACTTTCCTCAAGGGATGCTGAGTTTTTGGTGCTATGACCAGGAAGCCTGTGGCTTTTGCTTGAGGAAAGACAGCTTCTTCCTTAACACCAAAAGCACCCTACTCTGAAGTCCAAAATTTGAGCCAAGGAAATAATTAGTGTTTGAGGAAAAACTGCCACTCCTGAAACATGCCAATTATCTGTTTTGTGGCCACACAAAGTTTTGCAAACCTTCTATTAGAGATGGAGTAGGGAGGGAGAAAGGATTTCAATCTTAAAATCTAAGATGCTTCCAGGTTGAAGAAATATTTTCAGCAATATTTACCCGTAGTCAAAATCCAAGGCTATGCTATTATGTTCCATTTTATTGTATAATGTAACATTTTATTGTTTTGTCTTCAGTTAACACTACTTAAGAATTTGGAGCTGTCATTGGTTTGCTTGTTTTTAAGTACCTTGCATAAAAATATCAAATCTCAGCAGAAGCCTTCATATGCTGAGCTATAAGCTACCAGTAATGGGGGTGACATCTCATGATGCTGCCACACATACGCTGTGGAAAGAAGTATTAATTCAAAAGTTACATCATTGTACCAATTTTACAAGTGGCTCCAAGGATGTTGGCTCCTCTGTTTATAATGTTAATGGGAGTTCTTGTACACTTCTTTCTGACAGAAAGTTAGGCAGTGAAGGGGCTGGGCAGAAGTTACTGAATACTAATCCAGAAACTTTCTGATCATGGAAACTGAAGTCTTGTAACAGCTGTCTTGTACCCAGACATAGTAATAACAGGAGAATATCTTATAGGACCACTGGATTTGATTTTTATTAAGAGGTTACTGTATTCAGGTCTCCTGAATTGTGAAAGTTTCTTTGATAACTGTCAACATACTTATGGTAAACTGATTTCTTTTTGCACTGAAAATTCCAGAATATGAAAAGTAAGCACTGTACTAATCATCATTAGCATAACTTGAGAAAAAATGGTATGTCAGGTAACTTCATTATTCTTTAAAGCAGTGCAAGACAAGAGGTCTCATGTTGCTCCTATGAAATGCACATTGCCTTTGTTCACGGCACTTTCCTTCTACTCATTGCTCAGATTATACTCTCATTCAGTTTCATGTCAGTTGGTCAATGATGTGAACATGAATCTTTCTTCATTAGACATCCTTCTTCCCCCAGTAAAAATTTAATCTACTTAACGATATTTCTGATTTGCTAACCCAGAGTACCAGCATGCTTTTCCAGCTTGGAGCCCCACATTTCATGACAGGGCAAGCTGTACTACCTGCTGTGTAGTCTGATATGAAAAGCCTGCAGGCTTTTGCTGATAACTCCTCCCTAAAGAATATGAGTTTTACCATTTTACTGTACACCATGCAAGAACTGCCACTAAAGATAGTACTTTAGCCCTGTGCATGCAGAAAGGCTTCTAAGCATCTCCACGAAACACCTCTCTTCTGCAAGCGCTCCCTCCTGAAAGCTCTTTGAGAGAAATGTTAGCATTGCCTACTGGAAAATACCAAGAAAGACAAAATTAAGACCTTGACAAGAAGTACTATACAGGTATATTGTTGACCAGGACTCAAAGATTGAACAAAGACAGTCATGGCATAACAGAGTTGAGGAGGACAACTTCAGAAGAGATGAGAAAGCAACTGAGGCGAGTGTACCTCTCACTGCTTTGAAAAAATGACCACAACAGGAATAGTGTCAGCAAAGTGTGAACTGGGACCTCACAGTCATGTTCTAGAAAGTACAGCACTTGTCTTGGATCAGAATAAGCATGAGGGATCTGAACAGCTAAACTTTTGGGTGCCTGTATATTGTCTTGCAAATGAATCCTGTGTATGTCAGTACTTTGGGCATTTTAATAGAGTAGGTTCCTTTTTCATTCCAGAGAAGTAACTTGGAGCTATCGAGCACAACCAGTGGCACAGTTTAAGTTATGCAGCAATGAAATGTTGGAGTCTGGCTCTAAAAACAGCTACGTTGTAAAAAGAAGTAGCACGGTTCACTTCATAAAAAGTACATTTCAGAACCAGAATGACCAAGTACACCTTAAGTATTAGCAATATTAAACTTCTAACTTCAGAATGGAATGGCAGGGAAACATTATCATTTTGCTGTTTACATGAATAGAGAGAGGTCATACAGATGCAGTAAGAGCCTGTCACTTCCTTTTTAACAAAAACAATCACTGAAAGATGCACCTAAAGCACAGAAGTTAGCAGTCATGTGGTGGGTAATTTCCCAAACAAAATAGCATTTGAAAGTTAGGGCCTTGTTCATACAAGGTTATTATGCTGAAGGTCACTTTTTAAAATCTTTCTGTGGTAATAAACATTCATATCAGTCTATTTTTTATACTTGTACCACTTTCCGTATGTGAGAACACTAATGCTATTTCTGTGTAATTTGACAACCATTAAAGCCACTCCTGATGAAAGAATAAAGTCCAACTACATGTAATAAGATAGAACCATTTCTAGCATTTCAAAATATACTGGTGAATCCTGAGTAAACTATTAACCTGTTTAACTAGAAGACTAATTGCAGTACTATAGTACAAGAATCCCTCTGAAAATGAATACCCAGTTTCCATTTAAGTAACATGCTGCTCTTAGAGTCAACAGCTGTGGCTACCTATACTCAAAATACTGCAAATCTATCAGCACAAGTCTAAAACAGGACACTACCTTGACACCATTTGCATAATCAGGCATATTGATTCAGGTTTCCTCACTGCCACCTTCATACAGCTGCAAAAAGTCATGTTTCATACTTCTGGGCCTTGAAGAGAACAGGAGTGTTAAATCCAGATGTTCTCAGGGCAGCATGCATGGGAAGGAGCACAGCCTGGCTCTTCCACTCCAGCCTGAGTGGCTGGCCAACAGGGGAGTGGATTATCTTCACAGAGAAGCTAGTGTGAAAAACGGGAAACAATACTAAATCAGGAGGAAATAATTTTATTCTCCACACCTGTTCTTCATTGGTATGTGAGTGAAACATCTGTTCCTATTTATAAATGAGCAATGAAGTTGCCCCAGAGTAAGACAATGGAAGCTTATCTATATGAGAACAGCCACCTTTTTAAAATAGGCGGCTCAGGAAAACAGCAAGGGTTTCCACTTGCTGGAACAGGAAAGTAAATCATAATCTGATACAAAAATCCCTCAGAGTCACATTTCTACCACTGCTGGGTCACTTAGCTCACAACTTTTGGAATTTGATCATCTAAAGTATTGGAGATAATCGCACAACTTTGGGGACAGGCATAAACGCAGGTCTGGTCCTGGCTGCTCTTATGTTGATGGGAGGTGGACATGAGAGGCTGTGTGTGTAAAGTTAGCACGAGGGAATTGAATGTGAAGTGTTATACATCTGTCATTGAATCACATAGGTGCCAAAAATAAACCAACCAAAACCAACCAGGTTGCCTCATTAACTGCCCATCCAGGGAAATATTTTTACATATATCCATTCTCCACAGCAGATATACAGAAAACTGACTTGGCCATCAGGCCTCACCTTAGGAAGCAAGTTCCTTTAGCCACCACCTCCTTTGACTACTCTCTTCCCAGCCCTTTTATTCAGAGCAGTTGAGGCTGTTTCCTCTGCTTCCTGGTCATTGCCTGGCTTCACCTCTTGCTTTCTGGGTGAGGTCGTAAATCCCAGCAGATCAAGGGATTTGGAACTGTATTTAAGAGACTAGTTCATGCTGTTCCCAGAGAGGAGGCGGCTTTAGTGATTTGCTGCGTAAAAGCACTTTCTTTCCCTTGTTACAATGATTTCTGACACTCCTAAAGCTGCAAACGTGCTGGAAAACACCCGAGAAACTGAGTTTTAGAATATTCCCCTGGCAAAAGGCATTGATGGGTGAGGGTCTTTACTGACCCCAAAAGAGAAGTGCAAAGCATTTGAGGAGACACTGTATTTAGCATTGCAGAAATGAATCAGAGACAGTAGAAATGATGGTCTGTCTGAATTGAGCTAGTTCCCAAGGACTTGGCTAGCAGACAGTATGAACAGACAGTATCCCTTGTTGGCACAGACAGTATCCCACTTAGCTACTCAGAGGGACTGTGATACAGGGCTGAATGTGGGATCAGCACCGCTCAGGAGAATCGCTCTAATCCCTGCTATGCTGGGTGTTCTGCCCTGGGTGAGGCTGTGGGATTAGTGCTGAATTTTATTTCCTGGTAGAATGACAGAGCCAGATATCAGAGTCCTCCTCTGAGCCCTGCACTTACAGTCATCAGATAAAAAAGCACTAACAGCCATAGAGAGAATTGGCTTGGATACCGCTGCTGGTCACATGCATGACCTGAAGCAACATACCAACTTTCCCCTCTGCAGGACTTTTTCAGTATATTGCAGGAGACACAAGGTCCCGAGTCTTACTGTACTGCAGGGAAGGGCTGGCACAACGTGAACACAGACACCCAGCTCAGTGTGGCGATGGCAATAATCCAAATGATCAGACAAGCATAACCAGAACTCATCTTTTTGTTAAAATGAGGCTGTATTTCTGCCTGCAAGTTTAGATAGATATAGTCAGGGGTATAACACTGGTTTTGATAGGATTCCAGGAGCACAAAGCTGCAGCATGTAATACACGTAAGCTTTCAGGATAACATTGGAAAGCAGGTGCTGACTTTTTTTATTTTTTAATACTTATCTTCTTTCTTGCTTTTTCTTCACAAAAACATTAAATTAACTTACAATTTTGGTTTTGGTTTTTTGGGTTTTTTGGGTTTGTTTTTTTTTTAAGATTTAGAGTTAAATTAGATGCTTAAGTTCACTAGGAAGCACTTGAAAAACTGGGCCTCTTCTTTAAATGCTTCATGTGAATCTGGGAGTCTCAGCTGAGTGTGTGCCAAAATATTGCCACAGGACAATAGGGAACAGCTTGTGCAGCATGTTAAACTGTAGTGAGTCTGCCTGAAGGCAAGGCTATGAACTCTGCTTTCTCTCCAGGACCAAATGTGCAGCTACCTCTTAGAGGAAGATAAGAGTTAAGAAAACCGAACCCCACCTCTGCAGAGAAGAAAAAGGCCTTTCTATTTCTCTATCTAGAACATTTAGGGGTTTTTACCCGGTATTGTTAAACCAGCACTGTTAATATGTTCCACGTAGTCAGAAGCATTCCTTTGCAATCTAGGCAAAATATACCCAGAATATCAACAATTCAGGCATCTGTCCTGGTCTGGGATAATGGACAATTAGAATAGTAAGCAGGAAGGACTGGGGGATGGAAATAGGTTTCAGTGTCCTCTTATATTAACAACTTTGTAGTTGACTACAAAGACGGTATTGTTGTGAGCCTCTCCATAACCTGTGATTAGCTTCAGCTCCTTTTCCCACTTTTTCCCTCCTATGGACCATGTCTGAAGATTTGAACATCTCTGCCAATAACAGAGATATTACAGACCAAACTAGATGGAAAGAAGGTGGCATAGCTTTTGGAAAAAAACTGCTGACTCTCCAACTGGAGTAGACAGACTCAGGTCTTGTACAGAGATGCCCTTATGTCATAGTCAACTTGAGGCACAAATTTTTATATAAACTTAAGAAAATTATTGAAGTTCTGTCTCTGAGAGGGCTTTTTCTTGCTTTGTATCACTGTAGTAGTGTATCTTTCTCAAAAAAAAAATGTTATTTCCATTCTAAAAATCACATGGAACTTAAAGGTGTGAGGAGTTAAGCAGATTGCACCTTGCTTTATTGTTACCCCAAGTATATGCTTCAGAAACAACTTTCTTTTCCTGGAAAAGTAAGGTATGATCATTGTAAAACTGTGCTGAACAGTTTGTCCTTTGACTTTTTAATCTTTCGACTGATACATCAGAATTGAAAAACACTGTTGATTGCACCATAGATATGAGTTCTGATAATTCAGCTGGCGATTGCTTTGTCTGAGAGTCCAGTAAGTGCTCTTCTCGGCTGAGCAGATATTTTAATGGAATTATTTAATTTAAAAGAACTTCATTTAAAGTCCTGTATCATTATGAGAAACAAACCAACAGAATGAGAGCCTATCATGTAATATGAATTACACATGTTGGGTTACAAATAATCAAGATGAATAGCACATACCTATCTGCCTACATGGCTATGCTGATACAATTGTCCTACCACTTCATTTCGCTCTCTCTTTCCATTTTTTAGTGCCCTACTTTTTTCTTGTGTCTAATACCAGTAGATGCACTCTCTGGGCAAGGACCAAGACTCTACTCCATCTAAAACCATTAAGCTGCTCTTGAATGTAAGTATATAAATAGAAAAAAGTTCTGTGAGGAAGAAGCGTCAAACATCCTATGTCTAAATATTCCCCTCACATATACTAATAAATGTAGGCCTGCACTTCTCTGCTCTACTTCTTGGTCTCTCTGCAGTGAATGGAAACGTTATTACTGACTTCAGAAGGAACCAGAAATAGCCTGAAAACAGCATATGCAGGTAGTAGTATGGGTTTCTAAAAGACATTAGGACAAAGGCTGAAAAGTTGTCTTTTATACCCATTTTCATTTATTAGATTTGTTGGTATTTTTTGTGGCTTCTATTGCCAGAAGGTCTTGGAAGGAAGTTCTTTTTAGTAAAGGAAGATTCCTGCTAAAGTCTGTCATTAAGGTTTGAGGAAGAGGAAAAGGAAAAGAAAAAAAGTGAATTAAAGTAAGAAGTGAAAGAAGGCCCTGCAGGAAATACCTGGCTGTACAACAATATCCCATCCTGTAGCTTATCCTGTAAAACACCAGTGCTTAAACTTCTCCAGGGACAGCAAAGGCAGTGATCCTAAAAACTTCAAAGTGAATTAGTGCATAACATCCAATCTCATTTGAGATCTGATTCTCAGTAGGGAAGGTCTTGGACAAGGGGTTAAAATCTTGAATTGGATCCAGATAACCCAAGACATTATTTGATTATTTCCCAACTCTAAGCTTCTTTGGCTCCATTTGGTATTGGATATAAAGGATGCTATTCCTTAGCTGGTTTTAAAAGGAAGAGGAAATATTGCTTTGATCACCTGTAAGATCTGAAATTCCTGGGTTTCTTTGATTTTGCTTGTGCTGCTTTTTCTTCAGTGCAATCTTTACCAAGTGCTAATTTTTTTTGCTGGTCTGTTCATTTATGCTCTTGGCAATGTGTAGTGCTGCATATGAGCTCAAAATAACATGTTATATGCCTGAAGAATAAAGATGTCCTCATCCTTGTGTAGAAACACCTACTATTTTGGTTGCTGCTGCTCATAATAAAAATTAATTTAGATGTGAGGACTTACTGTTGGCCAATAAAATTGGCCAACTCCCAGATCAGCTTAGATTTGCTAAAATAGAACAAAATAATTTATAGTATTCTTTCTGTGTGAAAACATTTGACTAATTGTTGCTCTGAAGGACATGACTCCCAAATAACATCAAATAAATACTAGTTGTGTCAGAGCCCTCCTTCTAATGTGACACCTCCTTTCAGGCAAACTTGCTGACTGGTATGCCAGTGCACATACCTCAGCACCCCTCACATACATGCCTATTTGTGAAAGGGTGTGCACAGTGAGTGATTTAGGAACTTGCCTGGGAATCAGTCAACTGATCCCTGTCTAGCTCCTGCTCTACCCAATCACTGCAGCAGCTGTTGGCAGTGGCTGTGGGGAGGTAAGGACTGATGAAAACAGAGCTAGTCTTTGAAAGAGAGAGATATTCCATGCAGGGCAAAACAGATGAAGTAAATGCAGTTGAAGTCCCAACGACATAGCTTGTTCTACTTCCATTTTGCAGGCAAAGAGATTTAACTGGGGGGGGGGGAGGAAGGGAAGGAAGCCAGATCTATAATTGTCAACTTTCTCTCATCTCCCAACCTCTTGATTCATTTTCAAATGCCTTAATGTAACTACAATCCTGTTTACAAATGGGGAGGGGGGAGGATTTTTTTTTTATATAATAGTAAATGAAACAGTTTATGCTGCTGCAATTGTTTTCTCTTTTATCAGCCCCATCACCCTGGCCAAGAAAATGAAACAGGTAACAGACTTGGAAGTAACCTAAATACATGTTGACAGACAATTCCCCTGAGATTACATCTCTAAATGAGCAAAAATGTTTAACTGTTTTCTCCTCTTCCATTAACTTGGCTTCATTTATGAGACTTTTCTGGTACTAAAATCATGCAAGCAATTATTTTTCTGTGACTTGCACCTTCAGTGGCAAAAGACCGCATGAGTTTACATAGCAGAACATATCAGAAATCTTCTCAGTCCACTGTTGTGCTTCTCAGGGCTTGCATCAGATGCTTCATACACAGCACCTATGGCCCCTCACTACGAACGCCACTATGAATGAGATGTATGTGAGATTAACATGAAAGGTTTTCTTCTAGTCTGTGTAAAATTTACTGCCTTTGAAAGCTCTATGAATTTCCTTGCTATTATATTATGGGTTAGGTAAACTATCTTAATCTAAGCTACCCATTATTTTTACAGTGTTGTCATATCCTATTGCTCTTTTTTCAGATTCTCAAGCACTTTGCTATTGACTGTTAGGGAATTGCTCCCAGTGCACACAGTTGCAAGAGAGCAAGATTCAGTGTCTTAATCTCTTTTAGTGATTAAAAGGATGATTGATCCTTCCATTCTCTTTGTCTTGCCAGTTAGTTTGATGCCTTCTTCTATTTCCACTATATCTTTTCTGGTAAGATGAGAAACCCACAATTTACTGTAAGTGAAAACATGTCTTCAGCTGAAAATACTGTTTTCCACCGTAATCTCCATTACCTGCAAAATGAAGTTAGTATCATACTTGGATTTAGTACTATCACTGCATGCTGAGCAGACATCATTACTGGGCTGACTAATGCTTCATTTCCATTTATTTGGCCTCTGAACTTCGCCCTGCTTCTAAAGGAGAAAGCAGTACAAATAAGCCTGCCCTGAAGGTTAACAGTTTCAGGCTGCAGCCAGTCAAGGTAGGAAGGAAATTTTACACCTCTCCTCCATCAAAATGCTTTTCTTCTCATGCCCTGCTATCTAGACATAGAAGCGGATCAATATAACTGCATACTGAATGGCACAGCAGTGCTCAAGGGCAGAGGTGGCACCTCAGGGAACTGTAACTCATATCAGACAGATTAAAAGTAGTGTTCTGAATTGCAAGTGGAGAGAGGTGGTCTTCTAAGGTATCACCCTCACTCACAAAAAAAAGTGAAGAGTGAAAAGCAAGTTTTTCATTCTAAGAGGAGAAAATGCCTCCAGAAGTTCTCAGGGAATTTCCCACTGAATTTCTAAACTGCAGTATTTGGTTTTCCTGTGGGCCTGCTGGTGTCCCAATATGTAGAATCATAGAATCATAGAATCATTTAGGTTGGAAAAGACCTTCAAGATCATTGAGTCCAACCATCAACCATGCCCACTAAACCATGTCCTGAAGTGCCTTGTCTACGCGCTTTTTGAATACCTCCAGAGACGGTGACTCAACCACTTCCCTGGGCAGCCTGTTCCAATGCCTGACAACCCTTTCAGTAAAGAAATTTTTCCTAATATCCATCCTAAACCTCCCTTGCCGCAACTTGAGGACATTTCCTCTTGTCCTATCTCCAGACACCTGACAGAAGAGACCAGCACCCACATTACTACAACCCCCTTTCAGGTAGTTGTAGAGAGCGATAGGTCTCCCCTCAGCCTCCTTTTCTCCAGACTAAACAACTGCAGTTCCCTCAGCCGCTCCTCATAAGACTTATGCTCCAGGCCCCTCACCAACTTGGTTGCCCTTCTCTGGACATGCTCCAGCACCTCAATGTCTTTCCTGTAGTGAGGGGCCCAAAACTGAACACAGCATTCGAGGTGCGGCCTCACCAGTGCCGAGTACAGGGGAACAATCACTTCCCTGCTCCTGCTGGCCACACTATTTCTGATACAGGCCAGGATGCCGTTGGCCGCCTTGGCCACCTGGGCACACTGCTGGCTCATATTCAGCCGGCTGTCAACCAGCACACCCAGGTCCTTTTCCACGAAGGAGCTCTCCAGCCACTCTTCCCCAAGCCTGTAGCGTTGCATGGGGTTGCTGTGACCAAAGTGCAGGACCCAGCACTTGGCCTTGTTGAACTTCATACAATTGGCCTCAGCCCATCGATCCAGCCTGTCCAGATCTCTCTGTAGAGCCTTCCTACCCTTGAGCAGATCAACCCTGCCTCCCAACTTGGTGTTGTCTGCGAACTTGCTGAGGGTGCACTCGATCTCCTCATCCAGATCATTGATAAAGATATTAAGCAGAACCAGCCCCAATACTGAGCCCTGGGGAACACCACTTGTGACCTGCCACCAACTGAATTTAACCCCATTCACCACAACCCTTTGGGCTCATCCAGCCAGCCAGTTTTTCACCCAGCGAAGAGTACACTTGTCTAAGCCAGGAGACGCCGGCTTCTCAAGGAGTACGCTGTGAAAGATGGTGTCAAAGGCCTTCCTGAAGTTGAGGTAGACAACATCCACAGCCTTTCCCTCATCCACTAGGTGGGTCACCTGGTCATAGAAGGAGATCAGGTTGGTCAAGCAGGACCTGCCTTTCATGAACCCATGCTGACTGGGCCTGATTCCCTGGTTGTCCTGCACATGCCATGTGAGCACTCTCAAGACGAACTGTCCCATAATCTTCCCCGGTACTGAGGTCAAGCTGACAGGCCTGTAGTTCCCCGGATCCTCCCTCCGAGGCTTCTTGTATCCTAGAGGTTACATGGTAAAAGCTTGTTGCTTTTCTCACTTTTGCTTAGGAAGTTTTTAAACACAATGTGTATTGAGCGAGTTTGACAAAATGTCCATATATGTTAAATTGTATTTTGTTGATACAGTAGAACTCTCCTCAGGCATGTTTTTAAAGACAAAAAGGAAATTTCATATTGGAAGCTAGAGTTTGAAGTGCAGAGCCATAAACTGTAACTATTGTAATGACCAGTGTTGACAAGAAATAGGATACTAAAATGTAAAAATAATAAAACACATTAGAATTGGAAAGTTGGAACTGTATTCACCAGCATCCAGACTATTCTGGTTTTGTATCAAAGGTTAATAATTAGAATGATGGAACTCAAGCAAGCTCATCTTGGTAGCAATGCAGCGGCAGATTAAATGATAAGATAAGTTAAGTTAAGATAAGATAAGATAAGATAAGATAAGATAAGATAAGATATGACTTGATACGATATAGCAAAGCAAATGGACTTGCTTTGTTTACACAAATAGTATGAGATTACATTCACATTTTGAGGCACAGAATCTACATCCAGGAATTTGAAACAGGAAAAAAAGAAAGGAAGGAAATAAAGTCTCTGCTAAAGGTAACTCACGGTACTTCCTTGTGAAGAAGCTTTGAGGTAACTACCTTCAGCCTTGACCCTAGTGATGAACAAAACATCCAGCACTGATCTGGGGGAGCACAGCAGAACCCAGAATAAGTGGTGGGACTGCACTGCGCTTCAACTGGCGTGTTATATACAGAGCTCATCAGTCTGCTGCAGGAAATAACGCAGTCCTCCCAAGGCACCGCAGCCAACAGTGCCCCATAGCTGGGGCCAGATTTCAAAGATCTAAATGGGGAAACAATTATGACTGAAGAAATCCTGACTGTCTTTCTCAAATCAGTCTAATACATTTGCATTTCCAAACAACACAAACCCAAAAGGACTTGGTTTGTAGTTAAAAACTGTCATAGAAAAGATTGTGAGTGGAACAAGGACCAGTGCAAGCCAGTAATTACTGAGACTCGTGAACTCTAGGGGATTAACGATTGCTAGAGAGTGTTCAAAGCCAAAGATAGAGACAAAATCAGTCATTACAGACATAGGAAAACACTGGACAAAGGAATTAGTTCTGACACAGTTCATTTGTGACCTGGTGGAACACCACAATCAGTTTCACATTTCTCAAATTAATGTCCTAAACTTTTTTTGGTAGAGGGCCACAGGGGAGAAGTCTACAATTGCAGTTCTGCCAGAAAGCAGTCACTACAGCAGATTGCTTCATGCCTTCTTTTTTTGCAACAACAAATCTAACGAGGAGTGTTAGTTTAGCATAAAAAGAGCCAAATTCCTCCTGATGGAGGCTGAGAGGCTCAATTTATTATCCCTAAATCTCATAGCAGGGGCAGCTCAGAGAACAGAAGGAAATCAGAGGTCCTTAGACCCTGCTGCCCTCATGTTGCCTTAATGTCCCTGGACACAGGGAGCGAAAGACCACGTTGGCATAGGCCCAGTAAGTGTTTCATGTTATTCCAAGGATGGACTTGGCTCGGAGGAATTTCATTTGCTGAGTTGCATGGAGGCTTTTTTTTTCTTTTTTTTTTTAATAGACTTCGTTTATTTCCATGTCTTTGATGCTTTCCAGAGCAGCTCTTTATTCATTGTCAGCTTCAGTTAAGGATTTCCTGGGACTATGTGACTTCTCCCCAAATGCCTACAGCAGGCCTATGTTAGCACTGATCCTGGCTGTCACTTGCAGAAATTTTATTCCATTTTCTGAACTTAAAATTGGAAATTATATGGGAAATGAATGGCTGGCAGTTCAGGGATAAAAATTAGGATTCATTATATTCCTGGTAGTTGTCTGAAAAGATATCTGGATATTACTCCTACAGGCACATACATGTCCCCACCAGCAATGTCATGACAGAACAGGGTGACTTCATACCCCCCCTCCATTTTAGGTAGCCAAAGGGGCAGGGTTAAGCTAGTGTGGTAATTCTGGTGCAGACAGAACTAAATCCTAACTTAAGGTGAAATTGCTTCAATTAAAAATCGACACCAAACAAATGACAGCAGGTGTTAGCATAGTCCAGGTGACTGATAAGATTGTTTTAATCTCTTTTCAGTTTTCTAGAAACTAAACTAAAGCAATTTAAACCCCTCCAAGCCTGGTCAGCACTTGCCTGCAGCCATGCTTGTGGTTTATGCTGGAGCAGGTTGGGGTGAGCTTTCTTCCACTTTCCATATGGGGATTCATCATCTTATGCCCATGGGGAGAGGGTAGACAAAGCATATATACCTTGTTGATGAAAGCCATAGTTCTTTCCTCTCTGGGGAGGCAGATCCTGTTCCCTGCCCCTTTCTACCTGCATACAGCCAAGCAGGGAGAGTACTGGCATTGCCTTTGGGACCTCTGCCCTCCTTTATTGCTCCTGTGTAGAGGAATTAACAATTTGAGCCCTGTCTTATCCTTGGACATGTATATTGGGTTATTGGCAGCTAGGGACCTTCTTAGTGCTGCTAGCTGACCCCAGTGGTGTCAGCTAGGAACAATGCATATTTCTGATATGGGAGGGATAAGTCTGCTCATAACTACCACTATCAGAAATACATTATAGCTATTTTTGGCAGCAACTAGGCTTGAAACTCAGTTTTTATAAAGAGAAGATCCATGCTAGAGCTTGCATATAACTGCACTACTGCTCTTGACTAGCAGAAGACACCAATAATCTCTGCTACTTGTTGAGCTGATTCATTTGTTGCTCCTCATTAGCTTGTAATGGCTTTTACTGCTAGTGTTGTTTTTAAGGCTTAGGATAAGAAATATATATATTTTTGCTGTTTAGGACCACCTCATCCACATATGTTTTCTAGCTCTTCCTGAAGGAGGTAATTGTTACTAGTGAAGAAATCTGCAAGTCTCTTCATAATTAGAGTAAATAATCTGCTCTGAAGTCTATAAGCTCAAAGACCATTTTTCACCTTCAGATTAAAAATGTAACGGAAAACCTCATCGCTAAGGAGAATGAAAATGGGAGTGATGTAAAAAGCATGCCTGAAATCAAGACATATTTACTATCTCATCACTTATGGCCAGCTCTGGCTTCAGATGTCTTTTATTTAAAATCTACTCTTGCTCTTTTTCCTTGTCCTGTTCAATAAAAACAAAAGAGCTGAAATGATTTTAAATGTTAAGACCATGATCTTCAATGCTGGCTCTGTTGCTAGAAGTTAAATTCTTATCCAATCCATTAAAAGGCACTGGTTTCCCATGTCATATCTAGTTTTGATCACAGCAGAGAAATGGGAAACAATAAAAAGAGACATAATGTGAAACAGATTTTTAGCTTTCTGCTTAATTTTTTTTCTACATTGGTTTTTCACTTTGAAAATATCTGAGTAAGAGTTAACTTGATGCTCTGCAAAAAAGACCTTTTCTTTTCTCAATTCCTGCTGGAAAACCTTGCCTTTAAAACAAGATGCTATATAAATAGTAGTGTGCTGTAAGGGTGCTGATGCAGACTGGGTGGCTAAAGTTCCCCATGGTGGCTGGCGATATTTCAAAGGGAGACTTACAAACCTTGTGAGCAGATCCATTTCTAAATAGACTGTCCTGGAAAAGCTCCCTCCTTGATTCAGTGCATCTCACTCAGAACATGTGTTAACCGATTCTAGGGCATAAGTCAACCCATCCAGGTGAAACTTCATCCACCACAAAAAAAAAAAAAAAAAAAAAAAA
The DNA here is from genome assembly GCF_026419915.1 of Harpia harpyja. Taxonomy (NCBI): domain Eukaryota; kingdom Metazoa; phylum Chordata; class Aves; order Accipitriformes; family Accipitridae; genus Harpia; species Harpia harpyja. The sequence goes on along the minus strand of NC_068941.1, from coordinate 30,566,077 downwards.
AAGAAGAGGCTAAGTCATCAGAGAGTTGTAACTGATGTGAAGAGTGATGTTAATCTGTCACCTGATAAACTAAAACAGGAGGCATGAAGCCAAACTGATGTGCCTGATTGAAAATCCAATCCATTCAAGTGGGATTCATAATTAGAGAAAAAGGGTTAAGAGATCCAGGGACTGAGGTTTCTATTCTACGGTGTTCCTTTAGTTCAGCATCAAACAAGGTCAAGACTACTGCTGTACTCACTTTCACACTGCATTAGCAACATCTCGCTTGCAGGCTAGCAAGGCCTTACTTACACCAAGTTCCCCCAAGCAGAATCAGACTCTATTAAATTAATTTGTTTTGATGAAGTGCCACATCGTGATGACATACAGTAAATGCTAAATTAGATCTTTAGTACATAAATCATATAACTGCATATTTAGAAGTGTCCCTCGCAGCAAGGGTTCACAGGCAGTGCTGTAATTGTGCTGACCAACACGGCAATGTTATCCCAGGCTACCAGCTTGCATGCATGGTTATGAGCAATCTCCTGGAAAACTGGCCTTATGAGGGGGAGAGGAATTGGACATGGTTTAAAGTTCGAAGTCAGTCATCAAAATTTATTGCTCTGTTGTGCATTCTTCTGCCCGTGACTGCCTCAAATTACTCAGCAAAGGTAAATGAGCCTGGAAAAGAGGGGAAACAGTTGAAAAGGCCTTGAAAGATGTATATGATTTTTGCTGGATTTTTGAGACTTTGGAGATGTCATTTCACAAACTATAGGGTGGAAGTTCAAGGAAACCTTTGCTAGTAAGAGGAAAAAGTAAAAAAACCCCAAACCTCAAAAACCCAAACAAGACACAGCAGGGGAAGAAAAGGAAGAGGTAGTGGTAAAGGTTGAGGGTTTGGAGCAGTTACATCTCTATCTGCAAACTCTTTCTGACCACTGCTGACAGGGCTTTGGCAACTGATCATCTCCTAACTGCTGATTAACATAGCACTGTTTTATATTTAACTCAGGCTAGAGCAGGAGGGGCTGGGGGTGGGGTTGCGCTGCTTATAAGGGGAGCACGGCAGGAACAATGTTCTTCTGTGTCAGTTCCCTCCGTCTCCCAGCCCAGCTGCACTCCTTTTGATCATTCACATTTCCTCCAAATGCATGTTGTCTTTAATTAATTGAGTGTCTCGTGGAAAGCGAGGTGGGGGAGACGGGCAGAGAACAGCTATAGCTACACAATTAAAATACAAACCGTCTGCTGAGTTTACTGAATGCAAGTGCTGAAGTGACTAACAAGCTTTTTTACAGTTAATGTTTTGCTCTGAGAACAGACCCGGGAGCAGAGATGGAGGGCATGGATTTTGAGGATGAGAAGTCCAAGAGGTACTGCATGAAGACAAAGCACGTGGCTGTCATCTGTGGTGTTGTGGTCATTGTAGGTCTTGCAGTGGGGCTTGGCGTGGGATTGAGCAGACCTAAATCTCAGCAACCTTCAGGGGGAACAGATCAGCCAACAAACCCTCCTCCCCCAGTGGATTTGGGTCCCTGTCCTCCTAAAAACGATGAGACTGGAGACTGGAGACATTTTAGGCTACCCACTTATGTCAAGCCTGTGCACTATGATCTGGAAATGAAGCCTGAAATGGAGACAGACATTTACACTGGGACAGTCAGTATTTCTATTGCTTTGGAAAAATCTACCAGCTACCTGTGGCTCCACCTGCGAGAGACCAAGATTACAGAAATGCCTACACTCCGGAAATCCTCAGGACAGCAGATTGCTCTAAACGACTGCTTTGGGTACAAGCCACAAGAGTACATAGTGATGAAGGCAGAAGCAGAGCTCTCTGTCACTGATGAAAGTGATCCCTATATACTCACTCTGAAGTTTCAAGGCTGGCTGAATGGTTCCCTGGTTGGGTTTTATAGGACCACCTACACTGAGAACGGACAGATCAAGTAAAGCAGTTTTTCTTTTATTTATTAAACCTTCTTCTCTATTTCTACTTGCTCAGGCCTGCTTTATTTCTGTTTCAGGTTCTCAGTCTTGTCTCTCACCAACTTGCTGACATTCTGGGCTGTTCTTTAATTTTCTCTTTCCCCTAAGGAAGATGCTGTATTCAAAACCCTTTGGCTGTTGACAAGTGAATGTGGGCAGGAGAGATGAGGGGTTTGTTATTATTATTCTGAAAAACTTTTTCAAACTCTACTGATCCCAGGTTATATTTGAGCTTTACGAATGGCTCCCTCAGAGAGCTGGAGGGATCGAGGCCTGTTTTTATCTCTGTAGTACAATAAATAGCATACAGCTCTCACCACTCTCTCCTGTCACTCCCCAGGGTAACAGTTTTGGTGTAAAATGCTCTTATGATAGTTTTCCTGACATGATGCCTCCTTGATGTTGTAAGCCTGAGGAATATCCAAACCAGCACTTCCCTGTCCCTCCTGCAGCTGGTTTAAATTATGGGTAGGAAGTCCAAACAATGAAGTTATCTTCGACTTGGTTTTTTTGTGCTACAGCTCTTCCTTTTTAATATATCACTAGTTATTGAAAGATTACAAAGCCTCTGCCAGTTCAGTTAACCCATTCCACTTCCCAGGTTTGCACTACTTCAAGGTGGAAGCTTGAAAAAGCCATTGCCCACTGCTCAGAAGCATTTCTTTGCAGTTAACCTACGGAGAGGACACTCATCCGTTTTCCAATATTTACATTTCTGAAGTGACTCATTCCAGCCTTTACAGCTAGAAGATAAACTTGGCTAGACTTTTCCAAGGCCCTGTAGCAAGAGCATGGAGACAAACACTAGTATGTTTTCACGGCACTTGTTTGCCCTCCTGGGACAATGGTGTCATGAGTGAGAGTCGTATCATCTCCATTCAGCTGCTGACAGGCAATGCCAGGAGTAGCAGCAGTGACAGGCACCAGCAGCAGCAAATCCAAGAGGCAGAGATAAAAGCAAGCATTGATTTTTCATACTTAAACTTAGTTACCTGATCTGGGAAGAAGCCATGTAGAGAACAGCTTTAACCCCAGCCAGTTCTTTCCCTCTTGTTTTCCTCCATCTACCATCTCAGTATTGCTCTGACTTGGAAGGTGCTTTGGTTTGACACTTTGAGCATCTGACATCCCCTCAGCAGTTTTAAAGTGTAACCTCTTAACATCTTTCTAAGTTGAGGTGTGTTACTTCCTTTTTATTGGTGAAGGCTACCTAGATATTAAATTAACAGATCTGTCGCAACACCAGAACAGCAGGACCAGAATGCAGGTCTCCTGAGTCACAGAGCAGGAAAGGTGAGTGCCCATCCCTCAGATCCAGACAGTGTAGGAAGACAAGGACCAAGCATCTGACATGAGGAAGGAAGGAGAACTTCATAAGCTAAAGAAAGCATAAAATGTGAGCTCACTTTAAGAAGGTTCTTACTTCTTGATTTGGGTGCTGGAAGGTATAATTGCAAGGATGGTCCCAGCCAGCAGTCTGAAAACACTCAATACAGAGAGGAACGTGAGTGTGTGAATTTGTTTGTTAGGCTTGAGAAGGGCTCTAATAAGAATGAGTGAATGGTGATTTCTGAAATGCTTTTCATGTGGTTAGGTTTGGGCAGATTGTTTGTGGGGGTGGAAGAGGTGATGTACGTGATAGTGATAAGTACAGCTTTGACATGAAAACCACCACCAGCCAAGTGGTGCTGCAACCGCCAGCCAAGTTGCTGCTATGCGGCATGAGGGTAGATGATAGGATGGGGTGAGGAAGGATGTCAAGGGAAGGGTTTTATTACTTATTAAAACTGCATTTTGCCCTGGCTTTCTACTCAAAAACAATGCTGACCGGAATTAGCTTTTTTATTTCACCTTTGCCTGAGGCAGACATCACCCTTGGAAAATTTCAACCCAAATAGTTCCTTTTTTTGTCACGTTGTAAGTAAATACAAATCGGATCAGGAAATAGCAAAAGTCAAGCAAGTCAATTAATAGCAGAAGAAGGGGGCTGAGGTGAAAATGAGAGCCAACATGTAATTAACCTACTCCCCCATCCCTTTTGGGCAGTGTTAGAAGCAGGGGGACCTTTTGAGAAAATTAGTAACACTGGAAAGTCAGCTCCCAGGGCTGAGCTTCTCCCCGGCTGTCTATCTGTGAAGGCAAAGGTTTGCCAAAGCATTGCTATAATGCCTTTTGTTTACAAACTGGGCACATGTCCAGGCTCTGCTGTTGCTTAGATTGAAATCTCCCACTACATTTTGTAGAAAACAGGTAGACACGTGCTGAACATGCCTGCAAGTCTGGGATCCATGGGAGGCTTAGGGAGAAGAACACCTCATTTGGAAATCCTGTTCAGACAGATCAAACAGTCCCCATCAGGACAAAGGTGCTTTTGGACATGCCCAGAAGCGGATCTTGAGATACTTTGGGAGCACAACTATTTAAAGTGACGTGCGTGTGAGGGTGAGGAGCAGGAAAGCAGGAACTTTGAGAATGCAGATTTTATACATAGACCTGCCTAGATCCTCCTGTGGGTGCCTGAATCCAGCTGTAAGCACTGAGGTACTTTGGTAAAGCTATTCCTCTGTCTGTGCATTTCATTTCCCCATTTATGAAAGGGGAATAGCAGTCCTTCCCTACTTTGCATGATGCAGTGAGCATAAATATGTTACGACTGTGTTATATTCAGGTATTAGGGAAAGGAGCACAACAAGAGCCCTTGTGTGCTGTAATGGGTTCTTTTAAGTCATTAGTGCCTCTCAAGGAGTGTGCTAAAACCCACTTTTATTTTCTCCTTAATATTACAGATGATACAAACATGTCACAGCAGCTGTTTTTGATTTTGCATTACTGTTAGTGACAAGGTATAGCTTCCCTTTTATAGGAATTCTCTCTGTCCTCTGTAAGAGGAGAACAAGAAGCTTATAAAAGATACTTGGCTGGGCACATCTCTAACAGGGAGACTGGCATTTAGGATTTTATTGATTTGGGAAAGGCAAAATATTCTTTAGTGTACAGAAGTAGCACTGCTGCATTTCTTCCTCAAGGAGAAAATTTTCTCAGAAGAAGCAATGAATCTGAATTTAGGGAAAGACTGGGAGAAAAATGCTTTAATTAGCTCAAGGGGAGGGGTTTTTCCACTAACCCCCTGTGCTTTGGGAAAAAATAAAAGGGAGGGCGGGAAATTCATCATGGTTCTAAATGCAGTGCTGTTTTATTTTGGGAACAACAGCTGGATGCAGCTCCAGCCAGATCTTCACTTCAGTGATATTTACAATTGTCACCTCTAGTTCATATTTAAAGATCTGGACATCAACAGCAGAGAGAAGGGCAGAAGCCACCATGCAGTGAAGAAAATCTTATCTAAAAACTACATTATACAGTTTGAAAGGAAATTACAACATTTCATGTTTCTAGTGCCACTTCTATGCATGCCATAGCCTGGAGCTCTCATCATCTACCCCATAGGAATGGTAGTGCTAAGGTTTTGCACTGCTGATGTCTGTATGTATCCACAAGTATATGAGGATAAATGGATTATCACCTTATAAAACAACAGAAATATCACAGTGTTATCAGTCGGTAGGAACAAGATACAAGTGTGTCAAAATATATAGCCAATTTTTTAAGCAATAGCTGTGAAGCATTGCCCTGGGGACTTGAAGTTAACTTAATTGTGAAATAGCTTTCAAATCCTACAAAAAGTAGAGAGCGACATCAAACAATTTACCAAGCAAAAGAAACCCTGTTGAGCCTGAAGTTATGTTAAGGTGAGTGTTCATTATGCTGTCTACCCATGAACTTTTGAGTTACTATTCCAATGAACATGAATGGTAAGAACCCAGACATATTACCTCCATCAGGCTTGTAAATGACCCTTGCTGCTACAAGTTCCTAATGACCAGTTTAGTATTTAACCGTCACAGGGAAATGCCAAGGGCAAGAGAAACATTGAAAAATTGGTTGTCAAGTGAGCTTGTAGGATTGCTGCAGATCTGTAATTTATGATGTACACTTTTAATTACTTTTTGGAAAGAAAATCTAGCTTAATATAGTTGGAGCAGAAGCAAGCATGATATGAACGTTCACAACCTTCACCTTATTTTTTTACGTGACCCCTATTGTCTAGCTCCTCCAGCTGTTTTTGCATAACTCAGATGACTTTCTAAACCCTCCAACACAGCTACCATAGCATCAGTTATGTACTAGGATATTCATCTGAACTTCCCATGCTTTCTCCAGCAGTTTCATTAATGGAGTCAGGAGAGCATAACAGCACCAGCAGAAAACTGTACATGGTAACTGCAGAAAAAGAAACACACAAGCAGGATGAGATTTTACGGGCACTTATGCAATTCTGAGGTGTCTTGTCAGGAGATGTTGAGGACTCCAATCCCAAGATATGCTGTAGTGGGTAAACAACACATGGAGTGACTTAAGTAAGCGTCCCCATATCAGGATCTTAATTTCCTTTCAGATGATACCATCAGTAGTTTATTTTAGGCACATAAATCAATGGGAAAGCTCATCAGGAAGGTGAGCAAAATTTTTGCCATCCATGAGGGGTCATTCCTATCATATTGGCTGGCTCCTAAAAATGTTTGATGATAAGCAATTTGCTTTAGCTTTTGCTCTGAAACCTAGAGGATGCTGATGGCAAACTTTGGGGTATATGTGTTACAAATACCTGTATGATGTCAGCTTGTGCATTTCTGATGTCACCTACTTTTGTAAATGGAGAAGTACACACAAATATTTGTAGTTGACTTTAGTTTGTGAAACTGCTAAAAAATTATGCTTAGAAATTGCAGATAAGGTTTAAAAAGTATATAATGAAGGCTTGCCAATTTGTTGTTTGTTTAAGGAGCATTGCAGCTACTGATCATGAGCCAACAGATGCACGGAAATCATTTCCTTGCTTTGACGAGCCCAACAAAAAGGCGACTTACAACATATCTATTGTACATCAAGATGCGTACCAAGCACTTTCAAACATGCCGGTACAGGTATGTACTTCCCAACTCTGCTGCCTAAGTGGAATGGCTCTGTAAAGCCACTGGAAAGGTAGTGTGGATTGCAAGTTCCCTGTGCGTTCACAGACTCTACCACACAGACACTGTAAAGCTAATAGTTAATAAGTATTCCATAAAACAGGACTGGTTGGCTGGTTAGGACTCCCAGTGGTCCACCAGCACAAAACATGGCAATACAGAGCCAAATCCAAAGCAGAAATGAAACATCTCTTCTGTCTTTAGGTAGCTGGTCCTCTATTCAGATATTCTAGATGAGCATCCCCTACTAACTATAAATAGGTATATGCAGGTTCTTCAGTCAAACCAGGTGGACTCTGAGAAGAAATTCTCTGGAAGACAGCTGCTTCCCAGACAGGAAGTCTAAAATAATCACTGAAACTACATAATGGTCCAAAGCAAGGGTCTGCTGATCACAATCTAATGGCAAAGGATCCTGCTAGCAAGAAAGCCTAGGATTATTATTTTTAATAATACAGGATCTGAAATCCCATCTGTCAGCTCATGGGTGTGGACACTTGTCAGTTCACCATGAGTGTAATTTCCTAAATAATCTATTTCTGGATCTGGTGGGTCAAATTCCAAGTTTTGTACAAAATTCAATGGCATCAATTATCTACCTCTGGGCCCTCTGGAAGAAGATTGAATGGCTTTCAGCTGAGAGAGTTTCCAATGAATAGTTTAACTGAATATGTAGTCCAATGTATAATTTCTAATGAATATGTTCTGAAGTGGGAGATAAAGTGCCAAGTTTAAAAAAAAAATAAAAAAAAAAGAGCTTCCAGCCTCCAGGCTGTTGACATTTGCATCTTCCCAATCACTCCCCCACCCAGAAAACAAAGGTCTGCTTTACTGTGTACTGTTTTATTTAAAGAGTCCCCCAAACCTTAACTATCCCCTAGCAATGCAGCTGAGAGAACTATTACCAATCCAATACAGCTGCGTCCCAGACCCTTTGCAAATTTAAAGCTCTAACCTATTGTTATTAAAAATACTTCTATGATACCTAAAAGAGCACCAGGCAGTTTGATGAAAAACATGTGAAAGGAGAGTGTTTGCTGTACCTTTCTTCACAGACCTCAAATAAACGAGAGTACTGGCAAGAAAGATGAGGGGATGAGACTAGATGTTACCAAGATTTAGTGGGTTTGGGGATTTACTTTACACCTTTACATGTGGACCTTGCCTCTAGTATGAACAGACAAAAATAAGCTTTCAAAGAGCTAGCTACTGCTTGTTAATTAATTTGCTAAAATCCAAGTACAGGCAGGGAAATGTAGGTTATACTGGGTTCATACTCAGGTTTTACTAATGGATGATAGCAGGGCACTTTTTAATCTGGTGCACTCACAAGGTCAGTAGCTCTGTTCTTAGTAGTGAAAGATGTTTGGGAAATCTTTTCAACAGATGGAAATGTAATAGTTTGTAAATGCAAAGCACGTTGTGTGTTACATTTACATGTCCTGTAGTAGTTTTGGTGGTGTGGAGCTTCATAATCTACATAGCAAAATCAGAAACTTGTACATTTCATTTGCATTTTTCACTGGAGTGAATTTTTTTAAACTTTTTTTCCACTGAAGTCCTGACTTTGTTGAAAGAAAAAGATATCAAAATAGAGTCAAAATGAGTCAAATAATGGAAAAGTAGATTGCAATTATCTCTACGAAAAAGGGTTTGTGAATATCCGTGAAAAGGGGTTTTTTGCTCATGGAATCATATTACCCGTAAGATTCATTATCTGTGCTTTATTTATATTGTATTTATAACAAACAAATCTCATTAAGTATTGTATCTCTAGAAGAAGGTTAATGTCTTTTATATGCTGTTTGCTTTTGTCCTACTTAAGTTAGTTATCCAGTCAGAAGCACAAAATAATTATCAGACAGGCAATAGCAGATAATGAATAGCAGAAATAAGTATTTAGAGGATGAATCACATACAACAGGTTGCAGGTTTGGTCATATAGTTCAGCTGAGAGTTAAGGACATTTGGGAAAATCAGGAATGGTTTTTAACTGATTTACAAAATAAAAACTATAAGCAGTACTAAACCTTATGTAGGATTAAACAATCCACCAATTAGCAGTGCTAATTTGTATCTGAATGAGTTCAGGACAGATTCATTACACTGGACTTTATTCTAAGTAGCATCCCAGCAATGTCTGGCTCCTACATGACACATGTACTTAAGAGAGGAGAGAATCCAGTCTCTTCTCTGATCTGTCCAAAGGGATGTTACTTAGTGTAACTATTTCAAGAACAAAACACACTAGCATACACTGGAAAACTCCTGTTGGCAAAATTCCTGTGCATGTGAATGATTTCAAATCCTTGATTAAAATTAGAACCAGGTAGACTTATTTAGTGCAGAAAAACAAAGTCCCATTTTGTGTATTGCAGAAAAAACGTATTGTCTGTTCTCATGCCATTGGCAATGGGTTGCCAGAAGAGGTGATTTATCATTCCTATGTAGTTGCAGCCTTCATAGAAATATTGTACCCTTTTCTGCATATGTTTGCAATTCCAAAAATCAAATTAATTATTTTTCCATTTCTGCAGAAAACTATACAGCTGGGCAGTGGCTGGACTCAGACAACTTTTGAGAAGTCAGTTCCCATGAGCACTTACTTGGTATGCTTTGCAGTGCACCAGTTCCAGTGGACAGAGAGAATATCTGCTAGTGGAAAACCTGTAAGTTCTGTTGCAGCCTGAACATGGTTCAGATGACAGATGTACTGTGATTTGCATTTTGAAAAAAAAAAAAGAAACATCTCTTTTTATAATACAAACAGGAACATACTTTTCCCTTTCCTATAGCCTATTTGATGCAGCCTATTTTATCAGATTGGGTGTTCACAGTGGTCCCTCTGACCTTGACTACATACAGTGTTTTGCAGTCCTTCCCTGTCTCCCATCTTGGTGAAATCCCAGTCAGTACCTCCCATACAGGCACATGGGTGAGGAAGGAGCACTATTTCTCCAACCTCATCCCTGAGTTGAAGCCCAGAGTCTGAGGAAATGTACAAATCCAGGAGTACAAGAGATTCACAGGCCATGGATCCAACTACTTTACAGTTTTCTGTGGGTTAAAAGGTGTGAATCTATGCACTCGATGTCTTCCTATTTACAGTCATGGAGACATAGGACTACAATGCTGTGTGCCATTATGTATTGGTTCTAATATTATTTATTTTACAACAGTGGCTAAAGGCAACTGCCCAGTGTAAGTTCTTTACAAATAAGTATAGAAGTGATAGTGCCTGCCTAAACAGCTGAATATTTGGTAGATGCCCTAATGAAGTACATATGTTTGAATCTGAATCCATATAAAATTAAAATAGCTCCTTTATTTAGATGCAACAGGCAGTCCAATCTAGTTCTCGCTTAGATTCAAATCTCCTGAAGGTGCAGCTGATCAGGCATAAAGACATCACAAGACATTATGTTGAATCACAACCTGAAAGCTTAAATACAATTTGCCCCTCAACATATACTCCTCATTTAGCCTAAACCTAGTCTGGGATGCTCAACCCACTGTTAATTATTTATTTCATCCAAGACAGAGGGTGATTCCAGGGCTGTATGCTCTTGCTGCTTCCCCTTCCTTTCCTCTTAGGGGTGTAACACATGGTCTTGAGGTTCAGCTGAGCTGGCAGCCCTTTTCTCCTCTTCTGGAGGCAGTGACACCAATGGACAGGGAATCTAGAGCAAAGCCCCAGCCAGACCACTGTTCCCCTAGCAAGTAAGCTCTTCTTGAGTTTCTCTATCCGAAAAAGCTCAGCAAATCCTTCCCTACTTAAGGCTGTCCACTGATGTGAAAATCTGCCTCATATAAATATCCAAAGTGCTGATCCAGTTCTTAGCGAAGACTTCCTGGCACAGTGCTGTGCTGAGGCATCCCTCCTCTACACCCTCTCTAGCATCATGCTGTACACATATATTATTTCTTGACAGATAACTAAGGCTAAATTACACTTACCCAAGCAATTGGAGCCTGGTTTGAGATAGTGATGCAATATTCTTAGATCCCTATTGTTTGGCTAAGTAATTTGCAAAACAGGAGAATGTTTTAAGCCAGCCAGCCACACAATTTTGTTAACCAAATGCTCTTCAGTGCAGCTGTTCCGCTCACTACCAGGGACAGGACTTTGGTTATTTGGCCTCGATAGATATTCTCTAGAGTTTAGTTATTTTAAGAATCAGAATTTGTGCAGCTTTTGTAGAACATAGTGCGGTAGGAAAAAAAAGTGCTGAAGACATATGTAAAACTCTTTATTTTCTAGATGCAAAAGTTAATATTCTCTGCTTATCCATGCCATGCTCCAGAATATGGCTCTGAGGTCAATATTTGGGTTTTTTCCACAAGCAAAACGGTAAAGCCCACAATGTTCCTGACTGGTTGTAGCTTTTCTAAATAGAAGGGAGTGTTCACTGAAACATGGTAATTAGTGTGTGTGTGTAGAAGCAGGGGTATTCATGTCAGTACAGAGGTTGCCTGAAGAAACATCTTCTAATTCAGGCCTTGGTTACTAAATATTTTATTAATGCTATTCACTAAACAATTTCTGAGGACTTGCCTGCACTAGAAAACTTGGTTTTTAAGTGAAGTTAAAATCATAACCGTTTCCTTTCTCTTAGCGTGGATATGTATGTAAAGTATATGTGTAAGATTGTTTTTAATTAAGGGAGCCACATAAACTCCATCACTAAAAATTACCTTTTCCCCAGGAAAACCATGCTATCTTTAGAGTTTTCAGTCAGATATTTAGAAAGTCCTTCTCCTAACCAAACAGTTCATTTCCAAAAACTTTGAAGCCCAGCTGAGCAATGAGGTATTTAGATTCACTGACTGCTGAAAAGAACATTCCATAGTTTGCTGTATAAATTGCTAGCAATAAATCCCTCATCCAACACAAAGTATACATGTGATCCATATATTGCTTTCATAAACAGCAACAGCGTACAGCTCACATGACACAGTAAATTATTTAAAAACTCTGTTGTTCGCTCTGCAAGCTGCTGCCCTAACAAAGACTTCAATGGAATCAATGGTGGGAAATGTGCCTACAGCTGGAAACTATGCTCCTGAGCTGATTACCTGTCAGGTACCAAATGCCTGGTTTGGAAAATCACAGAGGAGATTATACAAATGAAACCCAAAGTCAGTTCTAGTGCATGCTGAAGGTTTTGGAAACCATTAATATGGATCAGCTAGGGGACCGAACACTGCTAAATTGAGTAAAGAGCTTACTGAAGTGGAAATTGCAGATAGTAATTGCAAACTGATCCTGAGGGAAATCCCCTGGCTGGAATGGATTCCTGATTGAATTTCATAAGCTTTTTTTGGTTTTGTTTTTTCATTCCAGCTTTATTTCTGACCACTTTCCCATCCTCCTCTCTTGTTGGAGGAAGTGTAATTTTATGGTATTGAAATCAATGTGTTGTCAGGCTCCAAGAGGTCTCCTAGAGTAGGCCAGCTTCATTGCTCAGTTTGGACCCTAAACTCCTGGCTGTAAGACAGCATTGAGGAGTAAACAAGCCACACCAACTCAGCCAGAAGAATGTGGCCCATTCATAAGAGATGCAGAGCCTGCAAAATGAGATGGATCGGTTTTCCTAAAGTCAGAAATTTCACTCCATATAAAGATCTCTTACTTTCCACACTGGAGATTTTGGGCGACAGTGAAGAGAACAGCCTACAGTTTCTGCCAGTGGACACTCCAGTGCTATGTCTCTGCTCTGGGTCAGAGATCTGTATGAGCTTTGGGACAAAGAGATTAAGGGAAAGACCCCCAAAAGACTCCATAAATTCTGAAGTCAAACTTTGTCTTCATGATGTGGAGACAACATCCCAAAAAGCTTTTTCAAGCTGTAGGCCTCCTCATCATGGTTATGGGTGCCATAAAGACTCTAGTCGTCCAGGGCTTGAGGTTTCCTACGGCTTGACAGTAATAGCCAAAGCAGTCCCAGGCACCAAGCCTCAGGAATGGAAATATCAGCACTCAACACACCATTAATTGTGTTCAGGAAAAAAAGCATGCACAGATATGCCAGAGGAGCAGAGAAATGGTCACTCATCACACACAGGGCTACCAAACATGCCAGTTTTCCTGGACCTACCTGGTGGGAAGAGAGAGCTGATTTTTGTCTGGGATTTCCAGAGGCGCAACTCCCCAGCAGGCACCGTAGCTGTGACTGGGTGGCTGTATGGCCTGAGGTCCTGGGCAAACAGCCATTTGGACCTCCACGGGCCAGCATGTCCAGGAATAGTTACAGATCTGGTAAACACACTATCTTCAAAGGGTCTGAGATCTTCAAACATACAAGGACAAGAGGAAATTATGATGATAGTAGGTAGGAAGAAATTGAAGAAAAGGTGTTATGGGCTTCAGACACATTTCAGGACAGACGTGCTCCTAAAGATTGGTCTGATGGGATCAGTCCAGATCAATGAACTGCTCAGAACAAGTGGATTCCCTTCAATTGTGCTTGTCCAGGCTTCCTTCTTGAGAAAACCAGGCCTTGGGGAAGGATAGACTGGTATGCACCCAGGCCCTGCTCCAAGCTTGGCCACTGTGAGCTTCTGGACATGGGTATTGCCAGTTTTACAATTTAGGCATACTGTGGAAAGCATGCACAGGTTATGTTGACCTGGTTTCTTTTATGTACAACATTTGAAAAACTTTATTGAATAAATGTGTTAGGGAACAGAATTCAGTGTTCAGGCCAGTCTCTTAGAGAAAACCTGCAGTGTTACAGCTGTGTACGTTAAACGACTTTTCAATGCTTGCCACCTTCTAATTTATTTTAACTGAAGACTGCTCTAATTGTCTCTCTGTATTTTACAGCTGAGAGTTTACGCCCAGCCACTGCAAATACACACAGCAGAATATGCAGCAAATGTAACAAAAATTGTATTCGACTTCTTTGAAGAGTACTTTAATTTGAGCTATTCTCTTCCAAAACTAGGTAATTATTAATACTTTTATTTTTCATTTTGTTAATTCACTGTCATGGTCATGTTTGTCCTACAGGTCTCTGTGCTTTGGTGGAAAACAGCATGAAAGCATTTGGTTGCTAACTGCTGATATGATGTCAGGATGTTTTAAAACTGTACCCATGTAGTTCAAGATGTTCTTAAATGTCATGAGGGCAGGGTTGGTCTCAGTAACAGTTTAGTTACCAGTTCTCACAGTTCAGTTTGCTGAACTGAAGCACTGGTCCTGGCATGGTTATTTTAAAGTGTCCTGTGGAAAATCAGGGGAAGCATTCGTGTCATCAGCAAAGGAACATCATGAGCTAAAATAGAGCCAGAAGAAGTTTGAGAAAAATATGTACCACTTCCATGGGAACTTCTGGACAAAAGTCAGCAGTGAGATAAGTGAAGATGTAAACTGCCAAAGAGCATGTTATACTATTTATTAACCTTAGTGCAAAGTGGGTGTGCATCCACTTCTTAGAAGGATGAATGTGGTCCAGCATATAATTTGTAGTTTCTACTGCTGGGCTAAATAAAGACCCAGAGCTAAACAAGAGTGGGCACACTATCAAATTTTACCCATGGTTACAAAACAAGCAAAGAAAAAGTAATGCAGTTGGGCATCCTTTAACTTGGGCTATCTGGACTCTGGATCTGATTTGTGCAGTTTGAACTAACAAAGTTGGGAATGTAAACAGAGTTTTGGAAATGCCCCCTCCTATGACCTCCAAAGAGGTAATTCAGTTAGGTTCATGAACTTAAAAGGATGGAAAAATATTAACTACAAACAAGTTAAGGCAATGTAATGGGGAAAAAAAAAAAAACCAAAACTTTGAAGACAATTAACAATGCTATGCAGACCTTTTATTGGCTATTCATACATGTACCTATTAGGCTAACCTGTATTACAGATTTTTACCTCCTCCTTTCAAAACATCATCTGAGTTTACTGTAAATATCTGTTTGCATTCAATGACAACTGAATTAGGGAAACCAGTACAATATGTTCTTTTGCACACTGGTCCCCAGTAATAACTAGGACTATATCTCAGCTATGCTTCATATTCAAACTTCCATTTCCATAAAAGCCTGATGACTTTGCCATGTCGGTGTATGGATAGGGGCCTGTCTGCGTTACAGGGTGGACTGGTAACACCAGGTCAGCAGTATCAGAGGATAGATGCTCTTGTAGATTTTGCACTGTTTTTCTTAGAATGTCGATTTGTTGGATCACAAAATTTGACTTACTATGTTGTTTCTTCAGTATTAGAAGTCATCTAGATCAAACCTGATGAATCAAATATATCTCTGCATAATGTTTTATTTAAATATTGTATTTCACATTGATTTACGGCTTCTGGCATTGCCATTCTCCTTGTGATCCTCCTTTTGACTGTCAGTGAAGCCCTTGCCAGACTATCAGCTTTGATTCTGTAATCAAGTTGTTTAAATTAAAATAAGTAATTCCTATCTTCTGTTAGGGTGGAGTGAAGGTTGGTTGTTCTACTCAGTTTTAAATCCATCTGTACTTTTTCACTAACCCGCATAGAACCGCTGTGGTCATTATTTGCAGAAGAAAATGCCAGTCCAATTGAGTCCACAATTCTCATTTAAACCTGTATTGATTACTGACCATAAATGAGTGACCCCCACAAATTGCCAGGACTAGAAGCAGATGTTGTTCACTGCATGGAGGATTTACTTCAGTTAACATGTCAATAAATATTTTTAATACAACAGTATGACAAACAATGACATGCCTCATTATGCTACAGATAGTTTCAGGAGGTTTACTGCCTACAGCACATCCCCAGACAATACTATTAATTTCTGGAGCCAAAATTAAGTAATGTGTGATACGCACGTTCCCAGGAGGTGGCATAGCATCACCTTGCAGGACAGATCCTCAGCTAGTGCAACTGATCCTAGCTCTATTAATCTCAGCAGAGCCAGCGTGCTTGCTATCAGCTGCTGCAGGCCAGTTCCCTGCTTCTTAAAGACAGGTTATAGACTGCAGTCCACAGCAATTGTGGTCCACAACCACAAATGGCAAGCAAAACAGGCTGTGAATACACAGAATGAGGACAAGCTAAGTGGCTTAAAGGATACAGTGGTAATTATATTCTCTTTCTTTCAATGTAGACAAAATAGCTATTCCAGATTTCGGGACAGGTGCTATGGAGAACTGGGGGCTGATCACATACAGAGAAACAAACCTACTGTATGATCCCAATGAGTCAGCCACTTCCAACAAACAGAGAGTAGCTGCTGTGATAGCCCATGAGCTCGTTCATCAGGTATGTTTTAGGACACGATTAATTTTTACAGTGCTTCAAATGTGTAGTCACAACATTTTAATCTTGAAAATAGTCATTAACTCTGTCTCAGGATCTTCTCCATGTGCTCACAATTTGATTGCAAAATACCCTGCTAAACCAATTCTCCATTAGAGCTTTAAAGTACCGTAACTACTGCCTTTGAGTTTTTCTCAGGAAGTTAGATGCTTGGGTCCAGACTGTGAGCCAGCTTATGAAAATCTGTCTGAAATGTCTTAAAGGAACTAATTTGCATGTGCAGATGTCTCTTTTGGGCAAGCAAATAAGGACAACTATATACCGTGGAGGCTGTCTGAAAACATATCCTTACAAGCACAAATCATCAAATCAAGAGGAAGAAACTAAAAATATTTTCAGTGGCACATGAATCATTAGCAATCTCCCCAGTAATATGTAATTTTATAATAAAACTGATGTTTTAACACAAGGCAAGGCCTAAATTCCTATTTAAACCCCAGAATTATGATAATTTTCATCTGGTAACAGGAAGAAAAGTAAACAAATGAATGTTCTATGTGGAGATTCGAGATACTGAAACGTACATTTACCATTTAGCTAATACTGTATCTTTCAATGTTTATAATTGTAGTGGTTTGGAAATATTGTGACCATGGACTGGTGGGATGACTTGTGGTTAAATGAAGGATTTGCCAGTTATTTTGAGTTCCTGGGAGTAAATGCTGCAGAACCAGATTGGCAAATGGTAATTATTTCTGTCTTGGGGAGGGTTGGTGGGGCTGGGGGGAACATTTTGAAAGGCAGTAAAAATTGGACAAGGACAATGAAGACTTAAAGTATGTTTATAGAAAAATAACATAGTGCAGTGCAACATAAAGAAAAAGTTGGTTTAAGCTTTTCCACCTACCTATGTTATGGTCTGAAACTAGTCAAAGTAAACTTTGTGAAGTTTTAGTCCGCAGGGAAGAGTCATTCTTTTTTAACAAGTCAGTCAAGTGTTTGGTTATTATTATGGCAAATAATACCTAGGTGGATTCTGGAAAGAGGCTTAGCAATTTTGCAAGGTTGTTTAAAGGTCTAATCCTGGAAGATGGAGATTTCCCTTTATTTATTTAGTTGGGCTGTAGTGTCTTATCAAGGGCTGTAGTGTCTTATCAACGACTTGTCAGGATCGTTATCAGACCTGGTGAGGGTTGGGAACCTGGTCCTGTCTTCTCCACAGTTTGGGCTATTCGTCAAGGAAAATATCAGATCCCCTATTCAGCTGCTGCCAGCATTTTAAGTGTCATTTCAAATGCTCCAACTCAGACAACCTCTACTCTCCACAGCACAAAAATAAGTAGTGATAGTGGATGGCCCACAGCACTAACTGTGCAGCGAAACCAACTCACAGCCACTTTAAGGGAGTTGCAGACAGAGAGTAGCCTTAAATATGCATTATACTCTAAGGAATGATAACAGTGTGTGAATAAAGGGGGGTTTCTTGCTCTCTTCTTCCTCTCCTCCCAAATAGATGTGATGGTGTATAGTATGCATATTTCCCCCAGCTGTCCAGGTGTAATGAGATTCTGGCTACTAGAAAATATATAACATATGCCAGTGGAAGGAAGCAGGGTAGGTTTTGCATAGGTTGAGCCCATTGTCAAAATCTACTAGCCCCTGAGCCTAGTGACTTTAGACAGTGCCTACTTGGTGCTTCCCCTGCCTCCCTCCCCGCTCCCCATAAATATCTCTTCTCATCCGTGTTATGTGAGGCTGAGAACAAAATCATTCCTGGGTCACTTGGTTTACACTTTGAAGTAGAGGATCTGTTGTGCTAGCTATGTAAGAAAAATTTTAATTACTGAGCCTAAAATTTAAAAGACCTTTTGGTATCTAGACACCATGTTCATTTAAGATCTAGAGCCATTTCCATGTTGTCATTCTAGTGAGTATTAGAAGAGGAAAACTAGATAGATAGAAATTTAGTCTTTTTTGGTCAATATTGATTAGGAAGTAATGGGATTTTGACTGCAGGCCACTTAATCTTTTAAAAAAATTATAATTACTTTAAAAAAATTATAAACCTTGGGATGGTGAACCTGCCTCCTTCCTCCCTCCTTCCCTTCCTCCCCAGCTCCTCTTTTTGCAAGAGGAGCCCATAATGCTTTGCAGATATTGTCACACTGTTGAAATTGGTAATACAGGCCTCTTTTTTTGCCTACTGGGGGGGGGGGGGGTGTTATCATACACACAGGAAAACAGGATTTGCAAAAGGCAATTTATCTTAGTTAAGGAAAAAATGTGTCCCTCCCCTCTCAGACATAAAGTAAGAGTTTGAAAGTCCTTCTTTAGAGGAGGTGAAATTTCATTCCATTTCCAACTGCCTCCCCCTAGAGAAGCTGCAGTTCAAGCTACTTATTTTGTGAAATTAGGCATATAGTCCTGCCTTTGTTTCTATTCTAACATCTTCTCTTTCGCAGCTCGAACAGGTTTTAATTGATGATGTGCTTCCTGTCATGAAGGATGATTCTTTGCTCTCTTCCCACCCAATTGTGGTCAATGTGTCATCTCCGGCTGAAATCACCTCTGTGTTTGACGGGATATCCTACAGTAAGGTAGGATATCCTCCTGTTGTGACTTTGGATGCAAAGAAAGTGGAGGCTTGAGAGAGGAGATAAAAGTCAGGGGAGCTCGTAATCATAACTCCTAGCCCACTTGGGCTGTGTCTGTGCAGACCTTTTTTCTGGGACATTCCCGACTGTTGTCTGTTATGATTCAGTCAAAAGCAACTGTGAGAGGAGCAGTGCAGCCAGAGTCTTAGTCAGCCACTGTGCACCACACAAACCTGGTCATAGCATGCAGAGGTGCAGGAAAATCACAGTGTCAGCAGCTTCTGCCACTAAAGTTGTTGGTTTTAAAATTATCCTAAACCAAATACTAAGCACATCTCTCTCCCATCACCTCATGTGCTGATGCAGCCCAGTTATGTCAAGCCTCATAATCTAAATCAAGGCCAAATGATGCAAGGGCAGATGTCCAGGTGTCCTCTCTCACTTCCTCATCACACCTTCAGGGCAGTACAACTTCTATTTTGAGACAGCAAGGCAGGGAACCAATCAGTGAAAACAGGAAAGTAACTTTCTGTCTCAAGTTGCTCACAGTATCCCAGCCACCCAAGAAGCCATAGCAAAGATGGTCTACACCAGTCTCTACAGGCATTGGCCTTAAACTGGGAGATAAGTTAGCTCCACATTTCACTGAGAGTTGTGGAGCTCAGGACTGACTTGGAGTACAGTAGTCTGTAGCCCAGGAAGTGGTAGAGGACACACCGTTAGGTATTTGACAAGTTTTTGCCCATCCTGGGACTGTCCCTGTCAGTGGTGGTGGGGACCTGTGCCTATAAACGCGCTCTCAGAAGCCAGCTGGAACTGACTGGAAGAATACCCTGGGTCTTTCTGAGCAGCAAGACACCAGGATGCTGGTGCCGTCCAACCGCTGTTGCGACCAGGGTGCACAGAGGCCTCCCTGAGCCCACAGCCTCTGGTAGCTGTGTGGGGCAGCAGCCAGGAGCTCAGCACTTGTGGAAAAGTGCTTTGAGGTCCAGAGCACTGGAGAGGCCAGCAGCCATGCTGAGGGTCACCACTTCGATGTGGTCAGCAGGATCCAGGCTAGGAAGCTGAAGCTGGCTTGTCTCCCTCCATATCAGATACAGCCAAAGCCATTTTGTCCTTAGAGAACCCTTAGACATGGAACAAAGCAGGTCTCCCCCAGACTCCCTGGTATCTAACCAGGGAGTCCCTTGACTCAAGCGCTGCCCTGACAACACTGTTGCTTTTAGTTATTTTTTTCAGTGCATTAACAGACAAATCTGAAGCAGCACAGGAGGAAACACCCCTGTCCCTCTTCCCTCTCACCACCACATATGCCACCAAGGTGAGGAAGGAGCTGGGACTCTGCTCACTCTCTCCCCAACCAGCCATCTCCCATGACCTTGTGTTGACAGCTTCTTGTATGACTCTGTCAGTGTTTCCTATCTGATGCCAGAACAAGTTTCCACTGAGCACACAAAATCCACTATTATTAAATCCTGCTTGTTGCTTTCCCTCCAAGCTCCCATTATCAGCTAAACATAAAGTATGTATTGCATTGACTTCAGCTTTAGCTGTGCAAGAGTCTGTAGCTGTAGATATTACTTTTATTAGCTAGACTTGATCCATCCATTTCCATCAGTTTTCTGTTTTCAATTGTTAAATCCTCTATCCAACAATACAACAAGTATTTATTGCATCATAAATGCCTCACAGTCAAATCATAAACCATGTGAAAACCTGGATTGTGTAACACCGTTCTTAAATCAAACTAACAAAAGTCAAGAAACATACAGAGCTAAATGAAATACTCTGCACCAAAATGCATTGTAGTGGTGAGCTAAGCAAGAGACATACTTTTGCATGGTCTGAAAAAACAATGGAGAAAAAAAATCCTAGCTTTTAGTCATCTCTTTGTGCCTACATAATTGCTACATGGACTTATTTTTTTTTAAGTGAAAACACTTGAGGACTCATGCATTGTTTGGGAACAGTCTGCCTGGGATATAATTTGGATTGGGATATAATTTGGATTGAATGAGAAAGTCTTCACGTAGATTTAGCTCAAATTACTGTTGATATTTATATATAAATGCGTGACAAAATTAACTTGTTTCTTTTTGGCTTTATTTTGGCTTCTCTTTTGCATTTTTCTTATAAAAACAATCTCCTCATGATAATATTCATCACTAAACAAATAAAGCATAATTTGGAATGTTCTCTGTTAGTTTTACCAGAGCAATTACAGGGTTTCTGCAATCCTAAAACTCTAATGGTTAGGTCTAAAGCCTAAGGGTCTGTGGAGTCATTGCAGTGTATTCTGTAAGGGAAACTCTAACTGCTGTATGATCGGCATGGCATTATGTGCCTAGGAAAGCTGTATTAGAGTAGAGCTGGTGACTGCACAATTAATGTATATAATTCTTTTAATCTGCTCTTAAAAAGTAATTGCATCTCACCTCTTTTCCAGTTTAATCCTCTCAGTTTGAAAGATTCTATTAAAGTAACAATGACATTTTTTTGTCTTTGGAGTTCAAACATTGATTACCTTTTCAGAAAACAGATACTTAAATAATTTCTGCTAGAAGTTTGGTCTTGGACCCCCACATTTTTGGAACCTCCCAGCTAAAGAAGTTTGGGATTAAACATTCCATATTTCTGCCACATACAATCTTGTCATATACTTGGCAATTACTACACCTCTCTAGGAGAAGTTATGTGGGTGTTGTTAAAAGGCTCGCCCTCACATCCCCATCAGACAAGGTCAGCTATTCAAATCAAGGTCACTTTCCTGAACCTCCCCAACAGTTGAAAGAAAGGAAAGTTATTAAAACACTGGAGTTCCTATAACCAGTTATAACCAGTTGTTAGGATGAGTTTTTCTCAAACACACTCCATCACAGACTATAGAGGAATGACAAGAGTAGGGGGAAGAGACTGAAAAGCAGTAATAGAAGATGCAAGGGGCTAACTGTACATTGCAATTTAAAGCAAAAGAAATCTCTGCTGTTCCCAAATGCATGCACAAGTGCATATTTCTACTCTGGCTTTTAATATAAGTGGGAGGGGATGGTCTATGAGAGGTGACATCAGATAAGAAGTGGCTGATAGACAAAGTTGAGGAGCTGAGGTACCCTGGTACATACACGTGGCCTTATGATTACCATTAATCATAAGCAGCCTTATGATTGCCACTAATGGATATCTGTTCTAAATTTTGCTGAATTGCTTTTGAACATATTTCACGGTAAACACATTAAATTATCAGAAGAGAGTCATCTGCTGACTATCTCGACTCTGCAACAATAGTCTGGAAAGCAGTTTGAGGCATATCTGTTCAAACAGTCCCTCTGCTGTGACTCGTGCAGTCAAGTTGTTATTCTCAGACATGTAAATAGGGGAGACAGGATTTACTGAGAATTCAGATAACATTCTTGTTTTCATGGAACAACTGGATTTTTAAACCATTCATAGCATTAGGCTCTCAGCTGCCCTTTGATTTAGTTCAGAAAATGAAAACATGCTAATCCTAAAACTGGGTTTGCACTGCTTTTGTTTTTCATCATTTTGTGCCCACTCTGTTCTTTGTTCCACACGACTCTTCTACTTCTCTCTCCTGTCTTCCCTTTGTTTTTTTCTTCTTTCAAGATCCTAATTGTTTTTTTCTGTGACACCCAAGTAAGTAACTTCTCTGATCCCAATTCTACCCTGCTTCAGAGGCCAAAGCTCTCACACCAGTCCTCAGCAAAGCTCATTCTGAACCTTGAGATGGCATCCCCGACACATAAAGCCCCAGACTTGCAGCATTTTTAGAGTTCCCTACCTGTTGGGTGTTCAGCCAAAGTCACTTCCTCTATCAGGCTGTGCTGCTGGACAGGGCTAGTTCCCCAGCTGCCCTCACCCCTGTGCTGTTCAAAGTGAAACAGGGACCCCCGCTCACACAAATTGGTAGAGCAGCAGGACAGTAAACCCCAGCAGCAGGGCTCAGGTGCCGTTCCACTGGCACAGCTGAACTTGGAAACGGGCACCTGGTCACAGCTAAAGACCAACTCTCACATCTAGAATTAAGCTCTGGCAGGCAGGCATGCTGTGACATGAAGGAATTAAAAAACCCACTTCCTTAGTCAGATAGATGGTTTCTATTTTTGCCTAATAAAATATTCATTCTCATGTTGCTTTTTAGATGAATGGAAATCCAGTGTTAGAGCAGTGTAGAATGACTTTCTCCCTTTCCCTTTGTCCTCAGGGTGCATCGATCCTCAGAATGCTTCGAGACTGGATTACACCAGACCTCTTCCAGAAAGGCTGTCAGGTAAGCGTGGCACCAAACAGGCGAGAAATGCAGCCCATCCTTGTGTTACAGTAGCAAAGCCATTGTTCAAAAAGTGAATATCAGAGATCCTGGTACTAGTACCAAAAGTATTTACTGCATTTCAGTACTGAGTGGACAACATCAAGGGGAAGAAGTTCCACGCTCCCACAGAAGCAGGAATGTGAACTGCACTAAGATTTGATAGCCTGCCAGTGAGGACCTAAATTCATGACAGCTTTTAGCCGAGAAACCTCCTCTACCCCACTGTTATCCTGTTGTCAGCTAGGTTCCCCTCATTCAGCTGTAAAGTATGTCTGCAGCTTCATACAGCCACGATCCTCCAACCCACCCAAGCCTGCTATGCAGGGACACTCTTACAGGCATAAGCTCATCCGTACCCTGATGCAGGGGCACCCAGCCCTAGAGAGCTGAGGTAATAGGGAGCAGAAAAGAGAGATATTGCACACTTCATAGTCCTTTCTCATAGAGAAAAAAATGTGATGCTACAAAATTATGGAAGAAAAAATGGGAGAAAGGACCCCTCCCAGAAAGAGGAAGGTTATCTGCCCTTTCCTCTGAACCAACATCTGTCATCTCTGAAGAGTTACAGCCCAGGTTTACCACATTTGTTCTCACCTCCCTCCCTCCTGGAGAGCACATTTATGGGCTGCTACAAGACAGTTGTGTTTTCCTTTATTTTTCCTTTCATATATTCAATCAGGACAGTTCCACAAGATGGGAAAATACAGCCACCTTGTCCACAAGAGTCTAATGCTTCCCCTCTACTCAAAGCCTTCAAGAACATTAAAGTAGGTAGCGGTGGCTAACAGTGAAACAAACAGCACCATCTACTGACTAAACATCACCAGGAGCCGGATAGCAGGGTAGGAAAGCACTCGCTAAGCAGCCAGGTAAGATAAAGGATAGGAATAGTGTTTAGGGGGTGCAAACACTTAGCTGAATACCATTATTCCTTGTAATAGTCATTTTGATTACAACTTAGAGGCGACTAGACTTCCCTACTTCCACTCCGAGTCCACAGCTAGTGAAATCTCCTGAAACAGCTTCCTCCTTCTAAGCAAGCTCTTACATTAAACATAAATTTGCAACAGGGTATGCTGGTGTCCATTCAAACAAAATACAAAGAACTCTTCAAGTACAAATTTATTTCGTACTAACAAGTCACAGTGGAAAATGCTGACTTTTAGTGTTACAGGATGCATTGGAAAGCAAAGGAACTTCATCAGCTGAATATTGATCCATTTAACCTCCTACTCACAATACTACCATCCACGCATAGATACTTTGTACAACTGATCTGTACTCTCTGTACTCTCTGTATCTCTGTACAACTGAATATGTGTATTGTTTTCATAGGCAAAGAAGAAAGACCTGGTAGTATTTTCACAGTCTTCTACCTCTCTCTAGGCATATTTGAAGAAACACCATTTCCAGAATGCCAAGACACAACAATTTTGGGAAGCTCTGGAAGCGGTATGTTTTGCAGCAACCCAAACCCTCGCTAATAAATTTTCCATATCTCACCCACTGATTTCAGTTTCCCAAACTTTTTATATTCTGTAGCTCTTCTGTCAATCAGAGGTCACAAGCTAAGCAGCCTCCCAGTATATTCCAACACATCTTATTTCTAGCAAATATATATTATTTCCTCATTTTTTGGCATAAGACTGTGGGAGTGGAATAAGAAACAAGAAAGGAGGCCTTGCTAACAAACAGCCTGCTACTGAAACATTCCCCCTGCAACTCAAACTCATTTCATGGGTGAAAACACCCCTCATCCACCACACCCATACACCCCATACTCTCCCGTATCTCTAACCAGATTTAGCTGTTTGAAAGTTCTCAACAGTATCCATTCCCAAGTAATTTTGGTGTTTATCTCCGTCTCTATCTTCTGAGTCCCAGCTGGGTCATCGTCTGTGCCACCGTTTTCTGATCCTTCCTTTTGCTTGAGACTGGGTTGTTTCTCTCCACCTATCTCATTACCCCCAAAAGCCCACCTGCATACTACCAGGTTCTTCCCGATGATATTTCCTTTCCTTCCACCACTGTGGACACCCACACAGCCCAAGTTGCACTTTTGTGTCTCCTTCAAAGTTCCTATCTTCTCCTTGGCCCCAGACTTCTTCCTGCTCAGCAGGACTTCTTCCTGCTTTGTCTCTCTGGTGCCCTGCATCTTCACATCATCTACTTCGTCTGAAGAAGGAAACAATGACCCCAGCTCCCTTCCCTCACAGGTGGCATCCTGGGGAGGCAGTGGCAGCTTTCTCCAGCTCCAGTCTCTAGGACAGAAGCTCACAGTCCACAGAATGGATCAAATTTTACATTAGTGCAGCTGCTGGTGGTTAATACTGCCTCCTCCTTCACTCTCAAAACAGGGCATACTGCAAAGAGACTTCTGGCTTTGAAAAGTCTCTTTATGTCCCTTCTGTCCTGTTCAGTTATTTCCTCAGAAAAAATGGAGAGATCTTAGAGGATGCAAGGGACCTCAAAGGTTCCTCAGTATTTCTTGTCCATGCTACTGGTCAGTCTCCTGCCCATATACTTCTCATTTCCTCTGTCCGTGCTCAAGTTTCCAGCTCATTCTTTCTTTCAATGACAGGCACTATAAAAGGATTTAATGGAGTAGTTTTTGTACTGAACCTGCTCTTTCCTCTGCCACTTTCTGCTCTTCTTTCTCTCAATATCAGAGATACTTTTTTTTTTAACTCTTTGGACTGAATTTGCTTTTTCACTGCAACCTTCTCCCATCATCCATAGGCAAGTAATAAACCTGTGAAGGAAGTCATGGACACATGGACCAGGCAGATGGGCTACCCTGTTTTGGAGATGGGAAATAATTCAGTATTCACACAGAAACGTTTTCTCTTGGATCCCAATGCAAATGCTTCTCATCCTCCTTCTGATCTTGGGTAAGTTCCTGCTGTGAATGTCTATCCAAAACAGATAGAAATACTGTACAGGTACTCTCTTCAACTGACATACAGTAGGCAGTGTTATACCCATTCTTGCTAAACTTAATCTCAGGATTTGTTTTTAAAAAGAAGCCAGTAGGAAGTTGGATACAAGTATTTCAAATTTAGGACAGCATCAGCCCTTTGTCTCAGAGTTTCTTTCTCCAACACCGCAGAGTAGAATTTGACAGGGTGTCTCAGAAAATCTTATGTCCACACACAGACAGCTCAAATGATTGCAAGTCACCTGTTGAACCACTGCAAATTATAGTCTGCCAGACTAAGGAAAACTGACACAAAATTGTCTCTGTCCAGAAATCAGATACCATTATCTAGGTATTTTATACCACAATATTTTATTCCTTTTCCCATATGGTATAGGATCTATAATACAACACAGGGTCTTCACATACAATACAGGGTCTTCTCTACATGTCTTAAAAACATGAATTACTATGAAATAACTAGTCATGTATAAATGTTATTAATCCTCATCAAGAGCTATTTTTTCCCTATTTAACTCAGGATGGTATTGCTTAATTTTACCTATCTAAAAGGTAGTTATCTAGTCAAAGTTAGACATTTTGGGCTCTTACGTGGCCAGACAGACAGCTGCATTCATCTACCCTATTCAAGACGGGGGGGGCTGGGGGGTGGGGGGTGTATAATCTATAGGAGCATATTTGTTAATTAACAGATGACTGACCTGGGAGGAGATGAACCCTACAAGTGGGTTGGTGAACCTGCACAGAAAAATGTCTCAGCTGCACCATGGCATTAACCAGCTGAATAACTGTTCGGAGCTGGCATTGTGTATATTCTTAGCCAGCCCCAATTTTGAGGCAATACAACTTTGCTACCATTTCAGTGAAAGAGATTCAAATCAACCCATATTAGGAAGCTTTCGTTCCTTGAACTAGCCCAATCAATTAAACCAGTAAAACTTGCCTGTACGAACCAGAACTAAATCTACCCAAATGCAATTTTCTATTAGCTTCTTCTAGTTATTTTAATACAAAAAGCAAGAACAAGGAGAAAATGAAGAAACAGTTGTGGCCACTTTATTTCATTCTGATTAAAAAGAAAAAACTTGACCAATGAGAAGACCCATGGTATTGGCAGCTTAGGACGGGTATCAAAAGAGTTTGGATAATTACCTGTGTCTTTGAAACATTGTATTTCTCCCAACATAAGCAGAAAAGTTTGCAGGCTTTTGAAGTAACGCTAGCTGCAAACAGCAGCACTGTGCCATCTGAAGGCTGGTATTACAGACTATTCAGGCAAAAATACTTCTTTGTGTTAAAAATTTTGACTTACTGCACTATGCTATGAGGTAGCAGAATCAGGAATCCTACTTTTGCTTGACTTCAAGACTTACAGTACATTGCCATTTGTCATTTCTTGAGCAGAAATCCCAGCACTGCTCCTACTCTAACCTGTCAAGAAGCTGAGCTGTGCACTGCCCCTGCTATTCCCAAAGTGAGAGGGGAATTTGTTTCTGAATATGTAGTTTTATAAATTACTTCAAAAATAAAATGCAGTAATATAATGCTGACATTATCTATCCTGGGACAGACTTACTCTCTTACCTAGAAGTCAGTCCACTGAAAATCAATACCCCCTCCTTCCACCCTCACAGATGGGGTTGAGGAAGCTCCTGAAGAGATCCTACCCCAGATGGGACTGGCCTATTTCATGTCCAGGTGTGGGATTTTGATTTAAGCAGTGAAAACTCCAGGCCTTGTGTATGCTTTATTCTCTGAACCCTGCAGGGATAGTCTCCTCAGCTGCCTGCTTGTTTCAAGCTTGTTTGGCTTGAAAGAGTCCTCTCCTGCATGCTGACACTCAAAAGAAATGGAAGTTCAAAAACCTGTGCTCTTAAAATAGTGCTGCTGGGCAAATATGTAGCTACAGCATAGCATGTCAGGAACACATCCTCAATATGCACAGTTAACAGGACACAGCTCTTGTACCTTATGCTCAGGAAAAGTACTTATGTATGTAAGCTCAGGAACATATAAAGAAAACTAAATAAAATCCCCCTCATTAAATGCATTTAAAAAACCAGAGGGTTTTTTTTTTTTTAAATCATCTTTTATGGGCTTTCTCTTGGGGAACCACAATACTGGGGCTTCTAGCCAAACAATAACCTCTCTAAATTCCCATGGCAGTAAGCTCCATAAAAGAACTAGTAAAATCTAGAAGTATATAAATCTGTTAAGATATTTTTGTTTAGATGATACAAAACAGTAACTGGTCTTTCTTCCTGGAAGAAGCAGGAGATACCATAGCCTTCATTTTGGTATTTTCTGGAAGTTAATGACCATCCACTTAATCCAGGGTTGTAAAGATGGCTCAGGTTTTCCTGTGGCGCTTGTCACCAGGGCATTTAAGACAGAAGAAAAATCTCACTGGGATGGACTGTAATATGCTAACATGGAACAGCAGTTGACTGCTCAAAAGGGCTTAATAATTTTAGCAGCCCTATGCAGGTGGCTGTGCAGGTATGCTCATGGCATGCTCTGCCATCCTATTTCCCTGACTGCCTGGTCACAGTCTTGATCAGGCTGTGCCATGGCTCCCTCCCAGCCCAAATGTCTCAGCTTCATCCTGGGCATGCCCCAGACTGAGGAGCCTGCACCTACCCAATGAAGGTATTCAAGGAATTGAAAAGCAAGAGGAAAGGTCACATTTGGCTCCCAGTGCTTTATAATTGAGGAATTAAGGTTGTCTTGGAGAAGGAAAATAGGCTGGAAAAGGCAAAAGGTTCTACTGACTGTATCGCAATGGTTGCTTAAGCTCTTTCAGTTTTCACATCTGTAAAAAAGATTTCATAATACTTAACCACTTATTTCAAGTCAGCGTTGCAAAGATTAAGTGGTGTCTGCACAAAGACCTAGACACATCAGTATTACCACTGATACCAACCATCCACATATAATCATTTTTTACTAAATTAATTGTTTTGTACCCTGCTAGGTTATTATCTGACATGACATGAAGATACTGCTTAGCAGGGCTGCATGTTCCAGAGCTGTGGTAATAAGCTACACAGGATAGCACAATGGAAATTCATTTATGTGATCTCTGTATGATTATGGGTGATTTTTACCCTTTCCAGCATACAGAGTCACCAAGAGGTGAAGATTGCATTCAGAAAATCACTGATTTAAAAAAAAAAAAAAAAAAAAACCCAAAACAAAAACAGATAAATTGTGCAGCTTTCAGACTTAACTTTGGGCACATCATTAGCAGAGTATCATATTAACTATTAACTTGACTAACACGTCAACATCGGAAGCTGGACAAAATCTTACTTCGCTCCCTTGCTCAGTCCACCAGATGCATTTTGAGAACTATTGATAAATACAAAGTATTAAGACAAGCTACTGCTATTCCCCATCTCTAGAGCATGAACATGCGCAGATATTTCACGCTTTTTATTTTGTTTTTCAGGGAATATAACTGCCCCAATCACACCACATCAATATCTTACATTTTGTTGCCTGAATAGAGTATCATAGCACAGAAACATCTTTACTACATAAAAAACAGCTATTGGTAAAACACTGTGTTTTGTCACAAGGGATATTTGGTAAACGTATATGTACATAAGCACACAATTGGCTTCATAAAACAATATGTAAGCATTAAAACAAATAAAAAAGATACATTGGAGTTTTATTTTTAACATTTGGTTTCAAATGTCATTTGATTCTCTTTCCCTTTAAATAATTTCAGTTACAAATGGAATATACCAGTGAAATGGAGACTTGGGAGTTCAACAAATTATACTTTCTATAACACATCAGATCCTGCAGGTAAACTTCCCCTTCATTTTTAAGAGTAATGAACAGATAAAGCTTTTCAATGTCCTTAACAAGAAATAAAATACAGAATTAACTTTCATGCTTTTCAGTTTTCAGATCCAGGAACCAGCACACAGCTTGGTTGTGGTGAAGTTAGTAGTCATTTCTGCAATAAGATGATTATTTCCCCTATACACAAATTATGTCAGTTTAGGCTCAATTCAGTAAAGTGCTTAAGCATGTGTTTAAATCCAGTCCTATTCAGGGAAGCATCTAAGCATACTCTTAATTATGATGCACTAAAACCAATGGGACTTAGGTATGCCCTTTGTCGAGTCTAAGAAAAGAGGTGAAGTGAGAGGCTGATGAACGCATCTGTGGCATGGTAAACTGGCAATCTAAGTTCAATCAAAGAAAAAGAGCTATGAATGATTACACGCGTTTTCTGATGCTGATTTCAGGAATGAGGAAAAACCTACACGGGTATTTTTTATGGTTGTTCTATTATGCGGTCAAATCTGGATTTCTCATTCTATAACTCTAGTGGCCAAAAATGGGGAAAAAATGGGGGAAAAGAGAAAAAAAGTACTGACTTCTGGAGTTTTAAAATTTCATCATGTTGGAATTTCAGAACTGTCACAATCAGCTCTTCTCTTCTTGTACTTGTTTGAATGTTACCTATTTTAAAAGTAATTTGTCTTTTGTTCTGCTTTTTTTTTTTACCTGGTTGCTTCTAGTATCCATGCAAAAGCAAACAAAAAAGTCTTATGTCATGCTACAAGTCAAAGATTAAGACAAAGAAATTTTCCTTCTCTAACTTCCATATAACATTATGGTGGGCTGCAAGGGGCTATTAACTTGACAAAGTCTCCAAAGGCGTGATTAGGTGCTTACTTCTACATCCATAAAAATCTTGGCTAGTAGGGTAAACAGCAACTGTAGGGAAAAAATGCCTTTTGAAATACTTTGTATGGATAATGCAAAGAGAAAATTGCTTTTAACTCCAGCCACCCTCAAACTGCAGATTGAAGACCACTGCTTTCAATGGGCAATAGAATAACTTTCATAACTAGCAGCACCAACTGGACCAGGCCAAGCTTCTGAGAAAGCAACATTTTTCAAGGATTCATTTTAAATGGGAAATTCCTTAAACATGAATGCTTGAGTAAAGTCTCAGCTGATTTTGTGATTCCTTTATTTATAGCTACAAAAATTGAATCAGGGAGGAGTACAGGGAAGAAAACCCTTAAAAAGTTAGTTGAAATAAACTGAAAAATGAAACGAATGGAGGAAAAAATATGAGAACTTTTAAACTAATAGTAATCATGAGGGTGAAAAACCTTTTAAGAGATATTTGCAAGTACCGTTTCTTTGCAATTTTTTACTTTTTACAATGACACTAATTTTCACCATCCTAACCCTAATCACAATGATCTCCATTTTAAATTTAACAAACTAGCTGGCCTAAGTAATTACCACAATTCACTATTGTAAGACAAGTGCTGGCACTCATTAAAGTCTATAATATCTCGTCTTTACTCATGGCGCTTTAAAAAATAAATAAAATTAAGGTTTGGATCTTATTTTGAAATTCATTAAAACCATATATTACTTTTGGAGTCAAGGAATCTCCAGTGAGTTCTGTGTCATATAAAATGCACAAACTGATCACTGTTTGTTTGTTTTGCAGGAATTATAATAGCATCACCCCCTAATACTTTTGCGAACATTAATCCAGACCACATTGGATTCTATCGGGTGAATTATGATAGTCAAAGCTGGGCCAAGTTAAGCATTCTTCTGGTCAGCAACCACAAAGTGAGTGTCATAACATTAACCTGTCTGATGGGTCTCTTATAGAGGTTTGTAGAGGCTGTTTTTTCTGCAAATAATCTATATATTCTTGATCACTCTTTTCTTCTTTTCGCACAGGATTTTTCAGCTGCTGACCGTGCAGGGATTTTGGATGATGCCTTTTCTTTAGCAAGGTAAGCTAATTCCCTGCAGAGGTTTCAACACAAGTTTTTCACTTTCCATTGCGTGTTAATTAGAATTAACTCAACTCAGATGGTTGAAAGAAAATTTCTGAATTTGTTACAAGTCTTAATTGTTTATTGGCTTATATTGTCCTCCAAAAGGGTCAAATTCAAGTATGCATTGGCAACTTGCAGTACCAATGTAGTCAAGAGAGATGCTCCCCTTCAGCTCAGTGGCAGAAAAAAAGAGGGCTTTAATTGCACAGGTCTTAGAAAGGGCTAAGTAACATTAATAGAAGCACTCCAGAAGAAGTTAGGTGCCCAGAAAATCAGAGACCCACGATGCATAGCATGGTGTTAGGAAGTTACCATCTCAGCTATCTTGTTTAGAAACTTGCTTGGAAACTTCTAGCTCTTGTACCCAGCCATGCTGACACAGATAAACTTTAGGCGACCTCCTGTGACAGCCTGTAAGTCTGAATCACCCCAGCCTTTCAGGATGTCTCCGGGAATTAATGCAGTCAGTTGAGGGCTACCCACTTCTGGGCACGCTGGGCTGCTGCACGATGTGAGTAGCCTCCTCACAGCAGCGAGAGCTCCTGTGGTCAGGCATTGATCAACAGTGATCTTCAGTGGTCTCTTTGAAAACACATCCCAAGTTACATTCCAGACTATTTTCACCCTCTCAAAATTTATTATTTTAGACCTTCTAAAGTAAATAGTGTTCTAATCTCTTTAAAGAAGTAAGTTCTTCAAATTCATTAAAATAACAGAAGTTATGTTTTCTCCTTCCACAGACCTGGACTCGTGAATTATGCTGTTCCCCTGGAGCTCACAAAATACCTAACAAATGAAACAGACTATTTACCTTGGCATCGAGTTATATCATCTGTAACTTACCTCGCAAACATGCTTGAAGATGACACAAATCTCTATCCTCGGTTTCAGGTGATGAAGCAAAAAAACCATTCCTGCACGGGACCACTGGATCTGGCAGCTCAGGACCTGTAACAGCAATAATATTGAAGTTCAAGTGATTTTCAATGTTGCTGAGCTATCAGTATTTACTTTTTGTTACAGTACTCTTAAAAAAAAAGTGCCGAAAACTGCTTAGTACTGATCTCTGAATTACCTGGATTCTCAGTTCAGGACTATGCACTTGGAAGAAAGAAATTATGCTTAATTATTCTTATAATCCATCACCATAAGTCACAGTACAGACATTTGTTAGTCAAGGCTGTCCTGCATCCAGTAAAGCATGTATAGGGCAGCAAAATCTCTGACACCTGTCCTCAGGACGAAGGATGGCTATATCTCAATGTGGCAGGGAGCAGGTGTGTTAGTTGACCTACCATGCTGAACATGATTTAATGGTCACTGAAATAAGTATGTCCTGAACTCAGCATTATCTCTGGAAAACAGTTGTGGCAGTGTGTCCTTGCTGTACCCCAACCTTCATTCAGGAGCACAGACAAGGCTGGAGAGAAGCAGATTGCCTTTGTCCTATCTGCGCATCAGTATTGCAAGCATTCAGACTTAGCATGCTGTGGTGATCTGGAAAGATTGTGCATGTGCATGTTGGTGTTCCTTGTTGTTTAAGAGATGTTAGTTCTGGGAAAAATGAAGGAGAATAAACTATGAACACAAATATTTTGTTATTTAAAGAAATCTACCAAAGTAACCAACCCTCTTTTTCTACCTCAGGAATATTTCCGCTACCTGGTAAAACCCATTGTGGATCAACTGCACTGGAATGATTTTGGAAGCCATCTGGAGAGGTTGAACAATGTTTTTTTTTCCTTCTCATATTACTGATAGATTCAAAGAACACTAAGCAGTAGGAAAATATCCCTCTCTATATCTCTCTTTCTCTTTTAAAGGCTTCTTCGTGCATCTGTTCTAGACTTTGCCTGCAGTATGGATGACATAGAATCTCTGAACAACGCTTCTCAACTATTCGAGCAATGGCTACAAGGAAAAATGTGAGTGCTCATGGCTTTTGTGGCTGGTGAAGAACACGGCATGTGACTCGGCCATAGATCTCAAGCAGGAAAGGGGAAAGAACATTCAAGTACTGTTTCTTTATTTTAGCATTCCTGCAAATCTCCGACTCCTAGTATATCGCTATGGGATGCAGAACTCAGGCAATGAGTCATCGTGGAATTACATGTTCAAGAAATACCAAGAAACTTCATTAGCACAAGAAAAAGAAAAGCTGCTGTATGGCCTGGCATCAGTGAAGAACATCACCCTTTTGGACAGGTGATTTAAACACACAAAGATTTTTCTTTCGCTACAGAAGCAACCAGTCACCATTTGCTCATTCCCCTCTCCTTTCTCCTGTGCTGTCATTTTTGTCAGATTACAGCATGAGGAATGCAACACATTTTTCAAGACCAGTTATCTAACACCCCCCCTCTGAGATTGTACTATAGTGGAAAAAAAGCCTTGCTCCTTTAGTGGAAAGATATTGAACACATGGTAGCTTCTGCACACAATCAACAGCCTTCAGCTCTTCCAACAGTGCTTCACCCTGTGTAATTTTAGCTGCCTAATAGTTAAGCATCAGGAGAAAATTAGTCATCTATGTTTCCTCTATAATCAGTGAAGGGAGGCAGGACCTCCAGAGCACTGTTTATCCCAGACCAGGAAAGGAACTTAAAATCAACGGGAAGAATTGCTTTTGGGTGTTGCCAGTCACCCTCCATTGGCTACAGAGGGAGTTTGCCTAGACTAGATGTCTGCCTTCCAAGTACCCAAAATTAGGCAACCTTGAGCAATCATTACTAAGAGTCCTATGAAGGCATCCGTGCGAAGACGCAATGCTCCCTGAAGTGCTGTGCAGAGGTACTTGGGCAGGAACCAGAAATGATGTATTCATGCCACCATGGCAGTGATGGGGAGTCTGGATACTGCCCCAGGCTGGTCCAGCTGTCAGACTGGGCAAGCATCTTTCCAGGCTGCCGCTCTGCATAGACACACCAGCTCCTTTAAGCTTATCTGATAACTTTGCATGCAATTATATCATGTAGAGGAGATGCAGGCAAATATCTTCACCAGGGCTGTTCACCACTTTGTTGGAGCCCTATCTAAATATCATAAGATGGAGCAGTCTCTGCCTGGAAGAGTTCCAAGTTGAAACAAGATGAAACAAGGAAGTATAGGAGATTCAGGAAGAGTAAACATAAGAGTTAGAGTAATTAAATTAGTGGCAGGAGGCAGCTGTATTCCTAAATTCTTGTGACCACAACAGCCATAATCTAAAGCCATTCAATGACTAATTGCTGACATGATTAAGACATGAATTAATTAGCTAGATCAGCCTATATTTGCAGAAAATAAAAAATTCCCCCTAAAGCAGGGAGAACTTGCCTCTTAATTTACTATTAAAATGACAAGGAAGAGGAAAAGAGCAAACAGATTGAGAAAATCATCCCCTACATATAGGAAGAAAGAAGACAATCCTTAATCGCAGCACACAACAGCTTAAGGGTGTTCTTCTGCAGCTGCTGCTGTGAAGCCATGACCACACTACTCATCTCCCTGTGAATATGCATGCTGAGGGATCCTCCACTCTGTCAGTCAAAACCATTTGTGCTGTAACTGGAATTGTAACTGCAGCACTTACAGGCATGCTATGCCCAAATGAATTTTAATTTTGTATAGGTAAGAGTTCCAGAACAAACAGCACAGATTTCAGTGTGAGAAAGCCACCTGCGTGTGTAGTCATGGTGCCTATAAGATCTTTATAGCCTGGACTACTACTTTTTTGGCACTTGGCTACCCAAACAGGCTGGACTACTGACCCAGTCTTTTTTCCACTACTTGATTAAAATATAGGAATAATAATGGGGTTTGGCCATTTTCAAGTAACTCAGAGACATAAACCCTACTTACTTTCTAAAGAGATGCCTAACTGCATAGATTTCTTTCAATACAATTATCTCTTGACACAGTTATCAAGAGATACTTATGTTTTAGATCAGTGTGCTCCACCTTTAAAATGCTGTAGACAAAAATAATATTCCGCTTGGAAATGGGCTGTAGACTGTGGTGGTAAATACTTGAGAAATACAGACATTAGCATTGCATTATTTCTCATCATCATCAGTTAAGTCTACACTGAAAGTGTTAACTTATTATTTGCTTTTCATGGTCTTTCATGAAAGTCTCTCACTGGTTCTTATGGCATTTCCCTTAGGTATCTGAAATATATTTACAACACCAGCCTCATCAAAAGCCAAGACGTGTTCACAGTCCTTAAATACATCTCGTATAACACCTATGGGAAAACGATGGCCTGGGACTGGATACGACTTAACTGGCAGTACTTAGTTGACAGGTACACTAATGAACTCATTGGAAACTTTAGGTCTACATCTATTTGTATATCTTGTTATATGCCATGCTTTTCTGTATTTTCACTATACAGCTATAATCACTGGACTTTGCATAATGAAAACTGAAAGTGTATTCAACGCAATTATATCCAGCTACTGTGAAAAAGTACTTTGCTGCTGACTTGAAAATCATTCTTTACCTAAATGATCACTACCAATAAACGGTGATTAAAAAGTATAGAAAGTTCTACTGAGGCTATAGAAATTTGGTTATTGCATGGAAATTAGTCAGTTGTGTATCCACTCTTTCTATTGATTTCATAACAAGAAGACAGCGTAGAGAATTTTTTTCGTTCCTTCTAGTGGTAACAGCAAGCAGCAGATGTACAGACAAGCAGTGGAAGTAATAGCAAACCTTTTAGGTTTGCTCCTCCCTATTTGAGTGACTTCTCTCTCCTTCCTTCTCCTTTCTAAGCGCTTGGCGAGGGCACAGAAGCAAAGCATACCTGCAAGCCTTGAGCTGTGAACTGGACAGCATTTGTATTGCTGAGCAGCAATACACCCAATTTCCAGCATGAGACAATAAGTCACTAATTAAAAAAACCCCAAACCTCGCCCAGAAGAGATCACTCCATTAGTAGACATATTTGAGAACAGCACAGATATTGTATAGGAATATTATTTTTCAAGTATTTCTAAAAATGCTGAAATCCAAGTGCATCTGTTTTATTGTAGCACAGTTAGAAGTTTAAGCTTCAGATAATTACTTGTGCCTTTTCTTTTTTTAACAGTATTGCATCAAACATCATTTATTAAATTGTTTTTCTAGATTCACTATCAATGACAGAAACCTTGGTCGATTAGTAACTATCACCCAAACATTCAACACTGAGCTCCAGCTTTGGCAGGTATGGTGACAGCACTTCTCTTGGTTTTAAGTCAATATATTTAACAATCTACTGGCCAGGAAACTTGACTTTTTATCCTCTAAATGTGTAAAGCAGTATGAGTGACTGTAGAACTATCCCAGTGCTACCAGCCTGAGCTTAAATATCACTCCCAGCCAAAAGTGCCCTTGAGCAGGTCCCTGTAAAAAGCCACTTGCCCAATAGCAGCATTATTTGCTTCATGTCAATTCTTTTTCTCTCTCTTTTCCAGATGGAAAATTTCTTTGAGAAGTATCCTAATGCTGGGGCAGCAGAATTGCCCAGGAGTCAGTCAATTGAGCAGGTGAAGAACAACATTGAATGGCTAAAAGTAAACAAGGAGGAAATACGAACATGGCTAGAAGCACTGCCAAGGCCCTTGAAGTCTTACTTTGTTAAAAATACCAGGCACTCATTCTAGGCACTCAGAACCTCAGAGATATTTAGCAATGTGGATTTCTTACCTAGGTACCTTAGAGGACCAAGGCCTAATATTTTTTCTACAAACATTCAGGAGACCACTGCCAGAGCAATGTTTGTGTAGTTGCTGATCCCAGACCCTGCCAGCACTTATGTGCAGGAATGGCTTCATATTTTGAGGGATGAATTTGCCTGAACAAACAGGATAAATGTTTAAAGTTACTCAAGGCATAAGTGATGGCAGAACTGGGGTCCTTGCTGATGAAGCTGCTCTCACTTCTTCCACATACCACTTCTTCTGAAAAGCTACTTCTTGGTTCGCACAGAAGCGTATCTAGTACAGTCAGGGATTTCTTTCCAAGTGCACCTCATAGGAGCTTTCTCCTGAAGGAAAGAGAATTAAGCAGTAATTTTAACATTGTCTGAAAATTGTCCCCTATATTTACAGCTGTAAAAATTCTACATTTGGGATTTACCTTTCCATTCTGATACTACAGAAAGGCCAGTTAAGCTTCCCTCTCCATTGATTTTTGAAGTTTAACTACCAGTACACAAGGGATCAATATTACCAGCTTCTTTTTCAATGTTATTAGTTGGTATTCTGTAGCTTGGGTTAGGGGTTGTCTTGGTTATTTTTGTCTTATTTCTAAATTTTCTCAAAAGAAGAACATGTGGCAGCCGTTACTGCAAACAAGACATACAGTCCTTACTGTCTCTTTTCTTAGGGAAAAATAAAATTTAAAAAACCTACCTGGAAATCTCAGTCTCTTTCTAATAAAGTGGCAAAACTGCCTGGCATGTAGAAAGACACCTGTTACATAGCCCAGGTATGCCATATATATAGCTTCAGTGACTTTTGAGGGGGAAAAATCTATTATCTCCTCTGAGAAGATACAAAAAAAATGGCAAATTCAGGCAGAGGGGGCAGATGAGTCCCACTGCTGCAATTCAGTCTACTGCAGGAGTACAGGCAGCACAGAAACAACTCTTGGTCCCAAGTCCCTCTGCCACTATGCTGCTGGAGAAAGGACTGGGGACACTCTGCCTGCCCCTCCCAAGCTGGGAGTTGGGTGACTTGGAGCTCCCAGGTTTCCATGTGCTGTGTCTTGACACCGTACGGGCAACAGACATGGGCATCAGCCCCATCCTCCTTGCCTCCTCCCTCGTCTCCTGAGTGGAAAGGCACAGTAGAAGGGAACCAGATAGAGCCAGTCCCTGTCTGGATGCCCTGGGAACAGGACCGTAGAGCATCTCACAGTAGGTAGCCCTGGGAGAGATTAGGCACAGCTGTCGAGAAACTCGGCAATGGGATGGGAGGACAGAAACATGGAAAAACACTTCTCCCTTCATCCTGCAATGCTATTGAAAGGGAAAGCTAGAGATGTTGAGGAGATGGCTCTAATGTACAGAAATCCTGGGGTACAGGCTCTGCCTGCCTCTAGGCCTTGGTACGGCACAGAGAGCTCCAGAGCAGCTTATACAGTCCTGGATGGAAACACTTTACCCTGCTCCCCCAGGAGATTCAGGGCTGGTATGGTTTTAGACCTCTCCCTAGATACCCGAATAGCTGCGACAAGCCCAGACAAATCTGGTGACCAAGTCAGTTGTTCTGTCAAAGGAAAATGTCAGTCATTTGCCTCCTGCAAACAAAACATGACAGGATTTTGACTAACAGTGGTTACAACTTGCTACAGATACCAGCTGCTCTTTAAGGTAAAGAGGTGGCAAAAGGCGAGGCAATTTCTTCCAGTTTTTTTTCTTGCTCAGATTCACACACAGAGGACAGTGAAAGTGAAACAGCTGCCCACACCCAAACTACCAGCAGCTCAGCACACGGGCAGCAGGTTGTCCTTGGGCAGCTGCCTGCTTAGTAGGACACATGCCAACTTGCCTTCACAATTTTACAGTTTCGATGAGTGCATTGAAGGAGCAGAAGCCAAACAACGACTGTCTTGGTTTCAAGGTCACAAACTGGTTCTTTAGCACTACACTGTAATACTATCAGTATGTTGTATCACTGTGACTATACAACAGTATGATCAGCTCAGAAAAATTTTCTGTGCACTGCCAGTGCTGTATATTTTAACTGAAAGATTTTAACTCCAGCTGGCCATGATGTGCAACAACGCAAAACAGGTATGAAGATGTTCAAGCACATAGCTCAGTTGTTTTCCCTTTCGGAGAAGATTGAATGAAATTTGGCAGAAAGAAGAGATTCTCTAACTATTCATATGCTTCTGCCACAATTTGCTGTAGAAAGAAAGGCATGACTACTATGGGGATGATAGAAGATTAAGTAGCTACTTTAAGAGATTTCTATCCTTTGTTTTATGTAGCCCCTACTACCACTGAGTGGGATCAGGGTGGCCAACATTGTCAGCTACAGTAGTAGGCTTTCATCAAGGAAAACACGACAAGTAATGAAGATTTTCTATGGTGCTGGAAAGCTATAGCATAAGCAGCCTACATCCAAATCACACAGACATATCGCTATTCAAGACAAGGCACATATTAGTAGGGTTGTGTATCGCTGTAGTAGAAAAAAATTTAAAAGGCCAACAGAGAGAGACAACAGACAAATACCACTGAGGCAGAGAGCAAGAAGCCAAGGACAAGTCTGAACAACTACTGGGCTCATGACCCTGACTGAATGGAGGAGAGAAGGGGATTTAAATAGTGAGCCAAGCAATTGCCGCCTGTCAGTTGATTCTTGCTCTGTTCAGGAAGATGAGACCATGTGCAGCTTTTGTGCTGAACCACACTGGATCAGAGAGACGTTTAACTAGTGCTTGGATACTTTTGATGTTACAGAAAGGTTGGCTGGATTTCTACACTGATCTTAGGTGGGTAGATGAAGATGGAAGTAAATCCAAATGCCCTAGAAGAAGGCTGCTTTTATGGTAGGGTAAAGGTTCTGTCAATTTTAAATAATGTTCTCTAGATTATGCAGTGATCTTGCTACCTTTAAATGGCTCATGGAGAATGTACTGTATGGCATGTGCCTCTTTCAGACTGTTTGTCCTAAACGGATAACAAATCTGGTACATGCTAAATCTTTCGGTCAGGAACTAGTCATTTACAAATGGTCTGTGATAAGCTTAAGAATGCCAATTTGAAACTGAATCCCAAGAAATGTGAACTGTTTTAAAAAGAGATAATTTTCCCCCCGTCATTCGATCGGCGAGGAAGGAATTTCCACTGATAAAGCCAAGTGAGGGAGTGCAGAACCGGCTGGCCCCTTAGATCCACACAGCTTTTTGTGGCTCTGCTGTTCCCGTTGTACCGCAGCGAAAGCTATCGCATGCAGTGAGGTAGAGAAACACTTTGAGTAGAAGCGCGATGTGGTGGAGTTAGAGGGGCCACTTGTGATTGTTGCAGTGTTGCCTTACGCTAGCTGTGCAAATCCTTCTCATATCAGCCACAGCTGTGCGTCCTATGGAGCATGAGCCCGTGGGCCCCAGGAGGCTGTAAGCCTGATAGGCACATGAAAATGCTTTATCTTGATGATTCAGGTAAAGAAACAACTGAAAATATTGTATTACTGCACAGAAAAATTGAATAGCACCAATGCAAATATCAAGGCGTCTACAAGTCCCCAACTGAGTCAGTTTCTAAAACAGCAGTTAAGATCGCTACAAAGTATGCAGACATAAAAAAAATACCATATACATATGGTATGTCTCTCTGTTGAAATAGGACATGACTAGGAAGTATCCCTCCAGTCTTCCCACAGTGACCAGTGCCATTTCTTGGTTACCATCATTTGGGGTGATGGCGTCTTCCAGCAACTTTTGGGACTCAAGGTGAGAGGGAAAAACCTAGCTTATAATGGGCACAGGAGAGACTAGCTAAACAGGGTCAGAAGGATAGGACCTTATCCGGTTACTACCAGCAGCAATACCATATGGCCAGATTAAAACTTCATCTTGTGTTATATGTATCCAATTATGAAAGTTAGTCAAACAAGATTGTGTTTGCTTTCCCAATTGTTTAGGCAGAAGGCAGTTGACCTGGAGGCATTCCAACTTCACATCCACACCTATGGCAGCTGAATGTATGTCTGTATGTGGAAAACTGGTACAGAAAGATACAGCTATATGAGACTAAGGAAGTGTTCTCCAGCTGACAGGTACTACAGTGGTTCATATGGCTGCCCAGATATCTGAACTTTTCCAAGATGCACTTCTGAAAAAATTACAAATCTATTTATAAAAGCATCTGAAATGTATTTGGTTCAGATAAGTCTGAGAGTTTCTGACTTCCCAGTGTGTATTCTGAAGAGTTGTGAGGGAAGAGCAAAACCTGAAAAATATGGCCGTGACACAGTATCTGAGAGACACCATTCTCAAGTAGCACTCACTAGTTGTTTCAGTAATCCCTCACCCACAGAAAACCTTTCCATATCAACCCTCTCTTCTTCACAAACTGATGTCCAGAGACTGCTGTCAAGCTGACATCTGCTTGCTGGTAGTTTAATGATGCTGAAACAATGTGTATGGATGGTCTCAAGAACCAGGCAGTCAGGGAAAGGAAGAGATCGAAGCATGAGAGAGGACTGGAGCCTAACTCTTCAAAAGGCAGGCTGGGGATACAGGGTCATTATTCTTAGTAAGAATCAAAAGTTAATTTGAAATAGGTGTTGCAGTTTTATACGTGATATCTGCCATACAAACTTCACCCTAGCTTAAACCATCTATGTTAGTTTTCCTTCGGAGATGGATGAAATGGCCAGGTGACTGCTAAATATCCTTTCCAGCACTTTTGAATTTTTTAAATTCTTTGCAGTGAACAAGAGACTGGTCACTGATATGGTTTCTTCCAAGAAGTGCAAGGCCAAGCACAGACCATGAGGTTCTGTCATTCCAGAGTTCTCATTCTGTATTGCCTGCTGTCAAATGCATTCACACACCACAGGTCAGTGAAGAAGCCTCTCCAATCAGGAACCGCATACCACAGAGCTACAGAGCTCCTACCTGTAGCAGCTCTGCAACTCAGGGGTATTTTTTACATCTTTTGCAAAGAGGGAGCCTGAAACCAAACAACTGCAGGATGCTCTCTGGAGGGTAGTTAACGTAGCTATTAGCCAGAGCAAAAGTTGCACAAAGTTGTGGCAAAAAAGGTGTTAAGCTGTAGGTCAAGTTCTTATGAGCCAAAAGAGTTGCTGTGGCAGTCTAAGAAGCAGATTTTTCCAGGTGTCTGGTGGGCAGCCAATAAATGATTTGATTCATTTGTTTTAGCAAATAGTCACTTTCAGCAAACTGAAATTATGGCCCACCCAGGTTCGTTAAGCAACTTCAGCTGGAGAAAACACTATGGACCTGAAGTTATAAAATCACTGATGAAAAGTCATCACCCCCCCTTTTTCTTGGGCAGGAGCACTTACAAAGAAAGCAAGCAGATCAAGGCTCAGTTCTGCCTCCTCCACAGAAATGCACGTGAACTCTTCCACATGACTATACTGGGCCTGGTCTTCCAAATTCTCCCGTGATACTTAAATAATAGCCAGGATCAAAAGCAAATTAGTAACTTTCTAGTCTGGTGCTTTGCACGAGCACCTGAGAACACAGGATAGACAGACCCTTATATTTTATTATCACTTTAAGTAAAGATGGATTTCTTCAGCAGAGGCTGCTAATAAGCTCATTAATAGGCCCTAAGTAATTAGAAATGTAGAGGAGCATCGTTCCATAGTACAGTGGTTCGAGCAATAGCCTGAAAGGGCAGACATGGTTTAAAATTCTGTTCAGCAGAAACAATAATTCACCAAGTCTTCCACATCCCACACAAGGTCTCCAACCACTGCATGTAAGGGGTGTTCCTCTCTTCCAGTGCTCTTGTAAATGCAGCCCTTCTTTTATTTTACCACCCCAAGGACTCCAAACCAAAAGCCTCAGTCCTGTGAAAGGGAACATTTCTGTATGAGGCAAGACAAGATTTCAGCTTTTCATTTCCTCAGCAGAAAACAAAGCTTCATTCAAGCTGCACAGACTCACTCACCTCCTCCCTAGTTCAGGAGAAAAACAAACAAACAAAAATGTGCTCCCCCAGAGAATGCCCCGAAATAACAAGACTGTTGGCTTCACGTAAGGGCTGCTGAGCTCCCCAGCCAGACTGCAATAGAGGAAAGACAAGCTCCAGGCACGAAAGTAAACCAGCACAAACTAGGAGGTGAACCAGAGCAAACTACACCCTCAGGTATTGCCCTGGCCACAAAACAGAAGCACACACTTGTGCAATTTGAGAAAGGCTGATGCAAGCAGGGACTGGTTTTAATGAACATTGAGTCAGTCACCATGTATTACAAAAACGGAACAGCCAGCAGAGCCAACAACGCGCAATTAGCATTGAAACAACACAACCGAGGGGAAGGTCGGCTATGGCTAAGATGGGATTGCAGGAGGGGGAAATCAGGTACAACGCCAAACCGCCTATCTTAGTTGGCACTAGAGTGGCCCAGTCAGAAAAGTCAGGGCTAAGACGAAGGTCGTTATTTGTGCAAGCATGATGCTATGCTAACACGCTGATACGGCGCCTTCTGCTCTGCTCTACACCCCAGCTAGACCGCTCCCCGTGTCCCCTAATCATGTCTGCAGATGCACGGCTAGAAGAGAACAGAGCAGGGCAAGAAATGTTTGGTCATCTTTGCATTTTGAAAGAACAGAGAACACCTCATTTGGCCAAAAAACCCTGCTCATTCTGATCTAATGGATGAGTGGGTTTACCCAGGAAAAAGACATTTTTGGTGTACCGTCTGGGCTGTGCAAATGAACAATGTGCAGAACAGGGCAACAGGGAGGCAGTTAAGTTGCCAAAGCAGGTTGACGTGCATGTCCTAGTACACAAACGGCCTGTGTTTTGTTTATTTAAACGCACCTGGTTTAGATGTTAACAGATCTGCACAAAATGTTTAAGAGTTCCTTGCAAAATATTTAAGGGATTTTTATTATTTTAGCTAGGACTCCTTACATAGGAGATGAATGCAACCTGTCAAAGACAAATCAGATAGGGAAAATTAAGGACAGAAAACAGCAAGCATCAGAAAACTTATTAGTGAAGTATCATTAAGTTTTTACTATGGGAAATGTATTACTCCAAAAACATATGTTAAAGTAAAACATAAATTTCCTACTATAATTAGGAGCTGCTGTTCAAATACTTCTTAAAGTGCAACTCAAAAATTTTGATCTATTTTCTGTGTGCACTAGAAAAAAATAAATACTGGTGGTCTGGGAAATGTGGTTTGTCCGTGTGTTGCCTAATCTCACAGGTAATAGCTGTAATAGCTAGAACGATTTTATGGTTAAACGAATGGTTTAGCAATGGAAATAAATAGGATAACCATGCAGATACATCATGGCGATGAACTTT
The DNA here is from genome assembly GCF_026419915.1 of Harpia harpyja. NCBI lineage: Eukaryota > Metazoa > Chordata > Aves > Accipitriformes > Accipitridae > Harpia > Harpia harpyja. The sequence goes on along the minus strand of NC_068941.1, from coordinate 30,521,123 downwards.
TTTTCATCTCGTAAAAGAAAGGGAAAAAATCTCCTTTATGAGAGATGGAGGATGTGCAGTGAAGTTTTTCCCCGTTTTTATTTCTCCACAGTGTATTAAGAGCAGCCTCTAGTGACAGTTGGTAGCCATTACATTTAATTATACCGGCTTTAACACAGCGCGCATGCTTACGGAAACACTTCTTTGACTATTTGTAATACATCTTTAAAAAAAACAAAAGTTGCCTTAGAACCAGTCATTAAGCACACAGGTGCTTCTAAGTAACACCGCATAAGACAACTTAACCTAGAATAAATGGCAATCACTAAGGTTAAAATTTGTAGGCTGGAAAAAAAAAACCCACAACCCATAAAATAAGCTTCTATGTCACTTTTGAAGATTGCATTTAACCATTTGAGTCATCAGAAATTGCTGAAAATGCAAGTTATGTTTCAAAAAGCAGTGGACACTGCTACGAAGGACCAAGAAGCCAAACACTCAGAACTCAAGACAGCCGCAATGAGTTTGCATACGCGCCTGTAAGCAGCAGGGGCACTGGACTCTGGCATGATGGCTATTTTACTCAAGCAGTTGTCTGCAACTTAAAAAAAAAGCTTCCTAGCAAAAACTGGCATGTGTAATTTGCAGCAATCATAAATGCCTGTAAACTCCCTTACACCATCCTGAGCCAGGTATTTGTTGGCTTTTTTCACCTATAGCAACTGAGGCATTAAAAAGATATTACCTCTCCTTGCAAACTCGACTTTCTTTACAAACACACACACTTGTGCTTCATGGGGTTGTGGAAACAAGTGTCTGCCCGTGATCATGCCAGAGAACTCGCTGCGCTCAGCAAAATGCTGAGGGGCCATGGCAGGACCCATGCTGCAGTCGGGAACAAGCTCTCACTGCCGGAGGTGTGGCAGGGAACGGCAGGACCGGTGCTGTAGAGCTGCTTTCCCGCAGAGGTGGTCTCCCCCTCAGGCCTGCCAGTAGCCCGCAACAAAGCCCTCAACATTTCCAAAATGGGCTTGTGTTTGGTTTTTTTAATCCATTGCTTTTGGGAGTCATATACGCTTTTACTCCTCGCTGAAAAGAAGTTAGGAAATATTTGTTTAAGAAATCTTACCACCTGCCTTTAAGTCATTACTTCATTTAGAGAAGAACGAATCATCCACTGCTGCCTGTGGCAGCTGCTCCTCCTGCAGACATGGGTCTGCTCAGACCTCTGGAGAACTGCTCTGGCCAGTCAAGCTTTGCTTATGGAAAATGGACCCAGGCTCACGGTCATGACTGTGTCTGCAGACTCAGTGACACATTCATGGCACTAAAAAGGGAGGCTGGAGAGCAAGAGCGAGGCTGGGAAATGGTGTCCCAGGCAGGACAGCAGCCAGGCGTTGGGCTCCTGTCCCCTCAGCACTGGAAAGGGGGCATGCAGCCCCTCTCCGTCAGGCAGCCGGGCAGGCAGGCTGGGAGGAGAAGCCACCGGAGGGAAGAGCCTCCCTTGAGCAGCTGACTTTCCACAGGCTACGGTGAACAAAGCCTTGCGCCCAGCGGTGGGGAGGGTTCACCAGGACCTAAACCAGGGTTTGGAGCAGGACATCCCTGTATTCAGGCATGTCTCCTGCCTCCCCTCACACCTACCTCCTCCAGTGGGGTGGCCTTGCTCTTAAGCAGCCTGAGGGGGCCGAGGCCTCTTCCAGACATTCATCTCTCGCCAGTCAAGCCACTGTTTTTCTCTTGTAAAGTAAAAAGCCTCTCTCTGAGAGCACAGGTGCGGGCTCGGCCCTGCCGCTGGGCTCTGGACAACAGCTGAGTTGGGCCCCTGCAGCATGGCGGCCTCCTGCAGCTGCACCCCTGCAAGCACCCCGGGGCAGCTCTGGCTTCACCTCACGCCGACCATTGGGCAGTGAGGTCCCTCCACAACCTCCAGAGATGTCGCTGCCTCAGGTCCCCTCATGGGCTCGCCCCAGCAGGATCACCCACGGCCCGCTCTGCCTCCTCACCGCGGTGGGAGATGGTGGCAGTGTTCGGGGATGAGCTCAGCCCGAGGAAGGGGATAGCCCCTCCCGGCACAACACATCCCGAGGCCACCATCGTGAGCCTGGCAAGTGTTTGTGTCTCCACGTAGCAGGCAGGGCCACGACAGGGAGAAAGAAAGGCCCTGCCGCCATACTGTGTTGTCCGCAGCACCCCCCCACCACCACGCCGCGTGAGGTTGGGCAGCACCCAAACCTTCAGCAGGTCGAGTCCCCCACACCGCTGGCATGCGGGGCGGGGGTGGGTGGCCGGGGCTGCTCTCGTTACAGCCACTCATCGGACGCTAATCCAATCATCCCGCTAATGAAATCAGGCTGCGCCGCTAATTAAATCACCCTGCGGCAGCCACCATCGCTTCGCGGCGCTGCTGCTGTCAGCGTCGGGTCGGCCCCGCTGGCGGGTAACCTCTGCCCAGAGCCCCCCACACCCGCTCCCGCTGGTGGGGACAGGCAGCAGCTCCACTGCCGGCCACTCCGGCAGCACGGGCCCAAGCCCTCCGCCAGCCCCAGCCCCTGCCCTGCCCAGCGGGCAGCAGAGAGCAGGATGGCTGATAACAAGAGACGCGTTACTGGTTTTCCACTTCTCCACCGGCACGGTTTCGCTCGGGGGGCGGCCGCCCGCCTGTGCTGGGAGGGGCGGCCAGCCAGGCCGGGGCCTTCTCGGGCGATGGCCTCCGCGGGCCGCGTGGTGCAGATGCTCGGGGAGGGAGGTGGTGTCCGCAGCACTCACAGTGACTGCAGAGCCAGCTTCAGGATAATGCTGCTAACGAGTAGGTCACGCGAATGAGCAGAGAAGCATCCCAGCACCCTGGTCCTTGCCTCTCTGGGAGTTATTCCCCAGTGTTCCCAGAGTAGGTCTGTTAATCAAAAAGAGAAAGGGTACCCATTTCCTTATGAAACACCATGCCGACATGGTAGAAGGTGCTAAAAAGAATGCTAATGCTGTTCCTTTTTAATGTCTTTTTGCTCAGGAGCCTTTTGAAGACACACAAAATAGGCCTTTTTTTTTTTTTTTTTTTTTTTTTTCCTTGAAAAGCTGCTGGATGTAGGGGAGCATCCTGAAGCATCCGGCTCATGTTTGGAGTGAGGTCTGCCTTTAATGAGATTTTTTTTTTCCCGAACAACTTGGAGCTGAAAGAAATGAAGGAGACGGTGATAACAGTATTGTTTGTACGAAACCTATTCATAGCAAAGGCTTTAGCATTCTGCAAGCTAGCGTGCTTCTCCAAAGGTCTACTAGTTAATTGGCGCATTGTTTAAGGGAAGGTTTTAATGGTGTAGGAGGCATAAGCCTTTGTAAATAATATTATCTTAAATGCAGAAGGCCTTATCATGCACTCCTTGCTCAAGCAAATCTCCTCTTGAGATCATCTGGAGTTTTGTCTGAATGAGGAGCGCAGAATCAAATCCATAATGAGCCAACTGCTTAATCGAGTGGTACTGAAAAATACATTCAAGCAGTTTTCAGTCACATCTGCTAGACATCAGTACTGCTGCGATCTCACTAGAGGGAGCAATTTATTTTGAAATATTAGTCAATATTAGCTCAGCGCTTAGCCAGGCCACCAGTGGGTCAAAATTAAGAAGACTTTTCTGAAGCAAATACACATTTTAAGATAAAAAGACAAACAAGGGGAATAGAGAAATGAAAAGACAGTGCTAGCTAAAAATCCTAAATTCTGAAACGAGTTGTAAACAGAAAAAGGAAGCTATGCAACATATGGAGATGATTTTTTTATGTTGTTTTTTCCTGCTGAAACATCTACAGTAGAGGTTTTGTCCCTGTTTCCAGTAGAGATTCCTGTTTTCAGGGATTACAGATCATTTTGGTTGGCCCTTGATGTGAAAACTTGCTTTTATTTTAAAACATGGATAGAGGTATTCTCTTTTTTATCATAGGCTGTAAAAGGAAATAAATTCCCAGATGCATCGAGATTCTTAGAAGTATTGCTAGCACTCAGCCTCTGTCAACATTTCCATCTTAAATCATTATTTAATGTTGAGTCATAAACACCTTTCTGTAAACATTTATTTAGTGCCTGACAAGGTCTCCCCTCTAAAGGGGTGGGGGTGGTGTTGCTCAAAAAAACCAGGGTTTTAAAATATTTTTAATGATAACTTTAAAGGCTGTGTTCTAAATCTGTCATGGTTCAATGCTGTCCTTATTCAAAGTCTATATTGGGGTAAGTTTGTTCTGGACTTGCACAGTGCCTGGCACAGTAAGGTTCTCAGAGACCCGAGGCACTGCAGTGAAAGCAAATAATACAGATTTAATACTGACTGTGTTTATGCAGTCTGACCCTGAGTACCACTTAGCTCCTGGGTCCTGCTGTCTGCCTCAGCTACATCTTGACTCTGTGTTGGGATGAAATGTGGGAATGCGATCCCTGTGCTTTGCCCCCTGCCCGGTCTGGAGGGAGGAAAGGGGGTCTGTGGGCTAGGAGGGAATCAGAGTGACCTCCTCGAGGTGTGGTAATATGGAGCACCTTTGTCCCACAGGCGAGACGCAGCCACCAGGAATTAATCCCTCCTCACAAAGCTTTGTGCACCTACGTGAGTGCAGAAGGTAGCTCTTTGTTTCATGTGCTCAGCAAAGAGTCGATGGATGCAAAATGACTGAGTCTCTTTGCTCCAGTGGGTTTTGGATACAGACTTTAAAAGCCCTAAACCTGCCATCTTGTCAGCTGCAGAGAAGCCTTCGCTCTATGGAGCACCAACTGTGTGATACAATTTGCAGGACAGGAGCTGAAAAGGTCTACATATTAGTAAGCAAGGTAACATCACTACCCCGCACGATATGTATTAGACCGAAGTTATCATTATTAGCAGAAATTATCAGCATCACAGTTATGTTTGCTGATGAAGTTGGCTCTATGCTTTATACAAATAAAAATCAGTTTTTACTTTCCAGATCTGATGGACACAGAGGACAGCTTATGCCCATACCCTCGCTGCATTTCAGGAAGCTGGATGGAAGTACGCGCTCTGCACTACCCCAGGCTCTGGCCGCGTGCTGGTACAGAGAGCACGATGTTATGCTTAAGGAAGCTGTGCTTGCGATACAGCAGGATCTGCCTGGATCTAAGTGCCATTTATCACAGGGTAAGAAACTGAAACAGAGCCCGAGAAAGGGGAGAGGAAAAGAAGGGCGGTGCAATCTTCATCTCTATCACCGCCTGGAAGAACAGCCTCTCTTTTACTGCCGCTGACATTTTACTGTCAAGAAAATCAAGTCTCAATTTTCACTGGAAGATTTTAAAAGAATGGCAAGCGCAAGCGAGTACAGATTTAAGGCTGCCCTCAAATGTGATTGAATAGTGGGAGAAAATAACTTTCTGTAGTTTTAATCTCTACTAATCCACCAGGTTTTTTATTTTTGGTTCCAGACTGAGATTTTTTCTCAGTACTTTATACAAAAAAATCAGGTCCTGGTTTATTCTACTTGCCTTACTCTACAGGTGAATGGAGATTTAGTAGATGTGGCGTCAGGCAAGGAGGAAGCTAAATCTGACAGACCAACAGAATGTGACTAATAACCAGTTCATACAGAAAGTCTTTTTGTTAACACCGACGTAACTCCTTTGCCGAGTGAGCAGGGAAAAATCCGTTTGGTTCTTTCAGCACAAGCCTAACTTTAACTAGGTGAATAGTGTCACTGACTGAGTTCATATATGTATACCCAGTGTTAGAAATTTTAAAATATTTGCATCTTCATTTAATTGCTAAGGAATCTCCCACTGCTTTGAGAAAATTTCCAGAAAGAAAATTCTGAATACCAAAGGAGATTTTAAAAAATTAAACGAACATGGGTACAAATTGCCTTCATGTGGCTCTCCTGCAGCTTATGATCATTTCTGGTGACACCTGCCACTGCGTGTGTATATATATTTCTGTTCTCTTAGAATTATTGCAGCACCTATCTTTATCACATTTGGTCAAATAGTACTGATGTAACCAAACGGTAGGTAGTGCATAGAAGACCATGTTGTATCTAAAAATTCCTTTAGCAGCTTAGCTCAACTGAGGCAGCAGCAATAGCCTGGATTCTGAATCGCTTGATTTCTATTAGTAAAAATCCTGAGTGGCCTAAAAACCAATCTAAAGAAGTTATGTATGTAAAGCACACGTAATCCTTTAATATTTAATAAATCCATAGTATTTAGTTGTCCATCTCATAAGAAACTTCTTTATGGACCAAGGCTCCTTTGGACTAGCAGTGATGTTAACAGGACAAAGTTAGCCCTTAGCATAACAAATTTATGATTTTATTTGTTTCCCATTAAAATGTGCTGCCAGTTTAATGGAGATTGAGATTCTTAGCATGACAGACATTTTAGCAAAACTTCAGAGGGCTCTGTATTTCTGTCATTTTAAAATGCTTGGTATTACATGTAAAACCAAAACTGTTATGTGTAAAAAAAAAAAAAAAAATACAGCTGCTGTATTTTTTACAGTCCTTAACTTAAACACAAATTCCTTCCTTCTCCACATATGGTTGGAGGAAGAGGGGTTAAGCTTTCGCATTCACCAAACTACGCCTAATTCACATGAACAGAGCGCTGTACAAAACCCACAAAGGCATCCAGTAATCAATTCTTTGGAGGAAAGGGGGTTCATCTATTTTTGCTACACGAAAAAGTTGTGCTTTGCAAAAAGCCCTTTGCCCTTTGCCATGTGAATTAGCAGTGCACTGCTGTTAATCTAAGTGGATTAAAAAAGGGTAAAGACTCCTGGTCCATGAAAGCCTGTTCTATAGCTAGATTTTGTACAAGTGTAACTGTGTCGGTTGTGTGGGAGACCTGGGGGGGAAGCACCAGGGGGGTCTTTTAACTGCATCTACAGCTCCTGGTATCAATTCACTTACAGTGGCAGGAAGGTGCTTGCAATTCATTCCTTTTCCTGACAAGGAATAATAATATCAGTATGGGGTCTTTATATTGGTATAATGGCAATCACGACATGGGGGAGAGAGGAAAGGTTGTGCTGGTGCTCCTATGCCCGAGTGGTCGAAGCCAGACAACTTCTGTGTGCAGACCTGGCCGAAATAATTTGTTTCCCAAGAAAGACAACAGTGCCATTCTGCAGTTAGAAAGCACTGGGCTTAAGAATTTTGCTTGTAAGCATATCTAGGAGCTTGGCATGCTGACTAGATAAATGTTTAAAAATAAGTCTAGTGCCCAAGCTGACAAGCTTGTGCCTTTTTGAATATATCCATCTGAAGAAGAAAATGGATTTATCTGAAAGTCTGTTTCATTTGACTGAGGTTCTCATCAGGGATGTAACGCTTACTTGCCATTTTCCTTACTCACCTGAATATTTTTCGTATCTGGAGACGAAGAAGATAAAGAGGGTTGTACTCTATTAATCACCCTTCTCTTTGTTCTCAGGCTACCTCTCTTCCTTCTATCCCTCCTCCAAACACACCTCCCTTGCCAAATCTTTAGAAAAAAAATAATTGCTTCTATATTCTTTCAGGGACTCTAGCACTTACTGGTACAAGATGTGATACTTGTGTCTGATTTGTTTTGTTGGTATCTGAATGGGAGGCAGTAAAAAAAAAAAAATCACATAAAAATGGAATTTTATAAATAACAGATGTGAGCTTTTTTGTGAAAAATGTTTGTTTTTTTAAATGTTCGAAGTTTTTAAGGAAAAAAAAATCTAATTCTGTTTGCTTATTTTTTTTTTCCTTTTTTTCTTTTGTTCCTGTCTCTATTTTCCTGAGGGTAGAGGGCAAATAAAATTTTACTGAGGAAGACAAAAAGGAAAAGTATTGTCTTTGTTTTTAACATAGTGAAATGAGCACAGAGAGGCTAAAGTCAAGAAATTTCCACAAAACTGGGATACCTCAGAGGTGACACTCTGGGTACTCACCATTACATGGTACAAATCCCACTGGCATTATTTACCTGCAGCATGTCTAGCAATTATCTCCATTGGACAAAATAGGGTTTGAAGAGAGGATTTTGCAGAAAACTGTGTTGTTCGGTGTTCCCTTAGAGCCAACAGTTCTGACAGCCTCCTGCTCTGTCAGAGGAGGATCTGTGTGGCATTGATCACAAACATCCTCAAACTCCAGCTCCCCTCATCTCCCTTCTCTAGCCATCATAACAACAAGTAATAATCTCCATGCATAGGTATAAAACTGCTCATGTATAGATAAATATACGCTACTAACTGCCAATGTTGACTTGCAGCAGAGCCACTGTGTGCCTTCAGGTCTCCATCCCGGGGCCTATTGCAGCTCCATGCCAGATGTAAGGAATACTGCACAGCAAGGTCCTGACCTGACGTGGGCTGGGGACATCGCCGGGACACGTGCGTATGCTGTGGAAGTCTAAAGTGCTGCCAGTCCCAAGCATGTAGGCACTGTCCTGGGAGCTAAAGGCCACACACCAGTACTGCTCTTTGGCCCCCTGTCCCCACCCATGAGTTTCAGCTTGAGGCTTCTCAGCTGTGTAGCCAACCACTGTTTTCCTCTCCCAGGATAAGAAGACAAAGGCAGAGACAGCCCACTTTGCCAGATGGAGGGAAAAGAAAATGGAATAGGCCAGAACTGGGTTCCCATGTGCAAAATCCTGGGGATGGAGGCATGTCACTTCCAGTCTTGCTGACGGTGACAACTCCGCTTCCTTGCCAGCCACAGCTGCTGCCACCTCAGCCCTGAGCCCTTCCTAGGTGGAAGCAGCAGCCACCCGGCTTTGCACGGCTGTGGCAGAGGTGATGCAGGCAGCAGGGCCCAGCCACTCAGGCTGAGCTGCTTTCCCTGGCATGCTTTTCACAGTGCCGATGAAGAACTCCTCTAACCACAACCACTGTTGTCACCTTCCTTATCCATGCAGATTGCCCACTGCTCACACTTACAAACTCCAGAGGGGATATAACCCATTGCAGTTCTTCCTAATGCCACAGTGCCCTTGTCTGTGCCGTCTCTCATGGTCTCCAGCTGGGCATGCCCTTCTCTCTCAAGCAATGTTTAGCTCTCCATCATCTCTACAGAGAAAGCGCTCAGCCCTCCCTAAATTTCAGTCTGGCCTGGATGACTTAATTCTTTTGGCAAGCTCTGCTTTACAAAAAGTGGTGATTCCAGCCACCACTTGGCCACAAACTCTCCTTAAGATCTTTCAAGCTGGCCAAGGACAAGCCTGCCCAGCTTGGTGGAGCCTGGGCTGGATAGCTGGGGTTCAAAAGTGCAGCCTGCGGGTCTGTTTGACAAATGACTGGGTGGTTCCAGAAAGTGAAGCAAGCAGCAGCCCCCACCTCGCCATCATTGCAGGGAACCGGGTGGGACATACTGCAGTGGTTTGGCTTTGTAACACGTTGATGCGTGTTTCCTACAGCAGCCGTAGTCTGATGAGAGCTGGCGGGTGCTACAGCACGTGTAAGCTTCAGAGAATTTAGCTGCCCAACTCTTAATAAGTCTCTCCAGAGTATGTCCAAACTAGAATTTCACAGATTTGGCTGATACTATTTAGGAAAGCAAAGGGCACGTTCCTGACATCAGAGTAACCCTGTCAGCAAATTCACATGCCTGCTCCTAAGCGCATACAGACCAGTGCTTTGCAGCAGGATGGAGGTGGTTTTCTCCCTTTAGAAAATGAGCCAAATGACAGATTAATTTCATTATCCCTGGAAATACTGGCTGAGCCATTTCTGCTGAATCTTTAACCAAAAGAGAAATAAATCATCAACCAAAGATAGGCATCCTTCATGAATGTTTTTAGGATAAAGGAAAGTATGGAAAAATTTTAAGTGCCTAAAACAGTCTTTTACAAAAGGCAACTTTACATTCTTATGGATGCAATGTAGTGCCATGTTTCCCAGTAACAGCGTTTACTATTACAGGCATCTGTGCCACACCTTTTGCCAAAGTACTTCTTCAAGGAACAGGAAAAATGTTTCACAAGTAGTGTGTTAAAAATAATCTTGCTCTTCTTAACCCATTAGCAGTGAAGTTAAATATGCTTCAGCATAGGATCTTCCCCCAGCTGCTCAGATCCCATTACCCAAAGGACCTCCTGTGTGCTGTCTTCCCCTCCCCTACAGAGACAAATTAAGCTGTCCCTATCCCATTCCCATCTTCCCCTTCTCGCAGCTATGGCGAGGGAGTTTTACAGTCCAGAAACCAACTGAGCTGCAGGCAAAAATATCAGTGGCTCCGCTGCTTGCTTGGAGGCATCTAAGAGAATAAAGTGTGGCCTGGGTCTTCATCATGGACCAGCAGCGTCCTCCCCCACAAGGGTCTTCAAAGCAGCTGTGACCAGCAGCATCCTAAGAATGCAGTTTCCACGCAATTCTTCTTTCTGATAGCAATGTCTAATCTACTGAATAGTATGGTCCCGCAGGATTCACAGCTCATTGGGGATTACCTGGATTCATTAAGAAAAAAACTTCTCCCAAAATCTTCACAAGCAGATCCCTGGGAGGGTCAAGCACCTGAGTCTACGGCAGAAGGAGAAGCACCTTTCTGTGAATTAGAAATCATTGTTGCCTTTTGCATATAGATGCATTGAGGTGGGGAGGTTAAGTGACATACCCAGGGTTACAAAGCAACAAAGTGGTAGAGCAGAAAAAGCAATCTGGCATCCTGACTCCTATTTGTCTCTAGTTTCTATTCTCTCATTCACTCATGCCTTCAAATCTGTAGTTAATGTTGCTATAATGCATTTAGAAATGAATACAAATAAATATTTTTTCTTGTGGGCAATAAAGATGAGTTGATTTTGCACAGTTGTAAAATTCTGTTAAATATAAAGGATTCTTTATTTTATAATAGCTATTAGAATGTTTGTTTGTAGGATTTTCTTGGGCTGGAAACTTCAGAAGAAGCATTGCTTTGAGCTAATCATTTAGCAAAGGACAAAGATGCCTTAGATTGCTGACTAGTCCTATAGTTAATGGTTCTCTCAGGCTTTTCTCTGTCAAATGTGGCAACTATGACATCAAATGTTATCTCTGTAAACACATGCCAACTCAAAATAGCACATGGGGGGGGGAAGGACGAAGAGTTCCTTATCCTATATTTTAGCCAAGATTATGGTCACCAGCATGTTCCTCTCACCACAGAAAAAAAAATAGACTTCAGTTCAACTATGCTTTCCAAACGTCAATTTTTAAAAATAAATGACTGATCCAACAAACCGTTTCACTTTCGAATTAGCCACCTTAGGGGATCATACTCCGAGTGCATAAAATATGGAATTCTTATTTCTGGGATGCCAGAATTTGAGTTATGATATATTATTTGCAGAGGCTTACTGTGGGCATGAGGATAGCTGCAGCTATTAGAGGCTTTTTTCCAAAGATTTTGCAGGACAGTAGACTGGCAGTTCAGACAACCAGACTGTTTTGTTGATCTGTCACTGATCTGCCATGTGACCTTGAGCAAGTCTTTTCACTTTTCTCTAGCTCTGTTTCTCCTCCTACAATTTGCCTTATCTATTTAAATGGCAGCCTTTCTGAGCAGGGAATTTCTCACCTTGTGCTAGCTAGCAGTGCTTAGCTCAATGCGAACCCGTCTTCCTTGGGATTATTGTATTGCAAAGCCAGCAAGTAACACTACCAGTTAAAAGCACTAGTATAAAATACTAATAAGCTATTTTTCCGGAGGGGATCTTAGTGCAGTCAGAAGAGCAGTAATGCGCCCTTCACCAGTACTTCACTTCTGCTGCTCTTCCTATCCAGGAGCTGAAGCTGTTGACGTAGCATCACCAACACTGCCACTTTACGGTCAGGTTTTTGGAGGCAAGCCTCAAAACCATGAGGATGTGGGGTGCAGCAGCGCGAAGCAGAGCTGGCCAGGCTGTGGCTGCTAAGCTGCACTTGGCTTAGGAGCAGGTCAAATCCGCTCCCATGCTGGGCTTTATCAAGGAGGACGAGAGGTGCTCCTAATCCTGGCTGTGAGTGAAAGTGAGCCTGCGGAGCTGCCAAGGTTTTCCTCTGCCCGCAACATCGGACCTCAGCCATCCGTACTCGCAGCCCGGGGTTTGGCAGTATGCGTCGTCCCAGGGGTTCGGGACCGGCAGCGGTGGCCAGCTCCAAGGAGGGTCAGGCTCACAGGCAACACAGCCCTGCTGAGCCACCCAGAGCAAAGCCACAGGCATTACTGCGTGCACAGCTCTCGCCCTTTAACCTGCCCACCCAGCCTGAAGTGGCAGAGGACAGCTAACACAGCTGGCTTGCAGCCCGCCAAGACCCCTGCACCTGAGGAGGTAATTTAGACGCAGCTGAAGGACATGCCTGCCTAGCAGCGAAGAGCCACAGCCTGCCCTAGTTTTTCCAGCATGGATAATTGTCACTGGCTGTGGCTCATAGCGAAACGCACCGTGAATAAAAACAGGTACAGAGGCTTGCCACGCATGCCTTCAGAGTCCTGGGTAACGGTGCACCTCTCCATAATTTATACGTAAGAGCCTCACATACCCATTTAGCAGGGCATTTGCATGTGTGGCACCTGTTCCTGAACGTTGGAAAAAGTATAAAATAAAAACCACCCTAAGGACAGGCTTTTCTTCCTTCTTCATGGCACGCTACCTGTAGACATCTCTGAGCAAGCAATCTGTACAGCCTGTGGAGCCGTATCCCACCAGACCCTCGGGTAGGGACTGTGACCTACGGACCAATGGTGCAGGGAAACTCTCTCTTCCCCCAGAATCAATGGTGTTAAACACAGGTTGGAGTGGAGAGGTTTTCTGAGGCTGAGCCATGATTTTTGGATGGAAGGTAGGTTTTGGTTGGGGATATAATGTGCGCTGCAGCTTATGTTGACTTTGGCCAAGCAGCTTATTATCCTAACTAGGAGATGTTTGTAAATACGCCCAGAAATATCTAATATATTTTACAAGCCAGGCGCAAGCTGTCAGCCTGCAGCGCATCCATAGCAGAGCCATTTCCTCGGCATTCTTCCTATAAATTAGACAAATGGCCAGACTATTTAAGGCAGCGGTTCACTTCACCGAGCAGGATTTCTTAATACAGGTCCCAGGAGAAATGTGCCTACCTACCTCATCAGCACGATTTGGGGAGCTGAGGTTTTCTCCCAAAAGGGTTGTTCGGCACACGCTCACCGTCCTCACAGCATCCTTTTCCCAGCCAAGCACACGCCTTCCCCCTCCAACTGCAAGCTAGGGAGAGTCAGCGTAGGGGAGTGCAGGCTGTGCCTTTCTCTCGCGCACACACCGCAAATCCCAGAGCTTTCTGCCTGGAATCCCCCTGAGTCAGCAAACAGCTGGGATTCTATCCCAGTCAGGAGGCAGCTCTCAGAGCAACATCTGGCTCCAGTCTCTATCTTGTCTGCTGCTCCTTCACACATCTACTTCCTTAAAAAAGCTTACTGGGGGGGCGGGGGGGGAGGGAGGGGAAACTGGCTCCAGGTTCTTTTGGCTACTTAAAGAGGACCACCCTGTTGCACTGTCAAACAAAAGTTATGTATTTCCTACAACAAATATAACACTTAAATAAGGGAGACAATTAGGTGTAGTTGCATTTGCCTATTGCAATGCAGCTCCAGCACCTTTGGGATGACTGGGAGGTTTACGTGCAAGAATGCTGCGTGCCGCTCACCTTCTCTTCAGTTTGAGCTCCCAGGGTGTTAAAGAGGGGCATCTGCACAGAAAGGGCTGAGCGAAACCTTTGGGTGCTTGGGGGAATTGTATTAAACATTAAGCAGGGATGTCAGTCCACCCAGCCTTCCAGATGAAACCCTTGCTTTGCAAATTGCCCCAAAGAAGCTAGTGGCAATCTTTTTAGAGGCTCGTAGCTTAGTGTGAGTAACAGTGGTCGAATGTCTTTTCTGACAATTTCCAAATAAGCGCAAGCCAAATGAGAGAGGAGAAGAACAAAGGACACTGCTGTGGGGCAATAGATTTGAGGGAAAAAATTGTGATTTTTGTGGTCAGTCAAATATGGAATGTGCTGATGGTTCCTTAAGATTTTCTAATGGAAAAATCATAAGCTGCAAATAGTTAAATCAGAGTTTCTATTTCTCAGCAAACATCTTAAATTACACATAAAAATCTCTTAAACGCTTCAGCTTAAGGGAGGCCCTGGCTAGCTCTAGATCCTTCGCCTTTTGGGGATTTTGCAGCAGACCACCCACTGGGAAAATGAAAAGTTGGCATCTCTACCACCCTAGCACATTTTCTGGAGACGAGTCCCTAAAATGCTGTGCTTTTTTCCCTGGAGAGACGAAATGAAAAAGTCTAACCTGGTCAGCATGATTTGACAAAGTAGGGAGGTATAAATCACCCATGACATGACTTTCTCTAAACTATTAGATACTCTATTTACATGTATTTGGACCAAATGTCCTGCTTCACCCCGCTACTTACATGTAATGTAATCAGCCCACACTTGTGCAAATAAGTCTACAATTTCACACAGAGACATGCTATATGCTGTAGATGCCTTGTCTCAGATAATGAGCAAGTTGTATTAATTATTATAAATCTGTCCCAGCCCATTAAAGTCTTTCTTTAATGATGTTGCAGTGAGGTGGCTGCTTCATTCTGAGTCAGTTTCTCCTGTAGCTACGCTTGCCTTTTTGATTGAAACCTTTTTTGGCACATAGTGGAGGTAGGCTATTTCCAGTTTATAGGTCAACAAGCCACTTTGTCTTCAGAGTCTTTTATGAAGGTTATGCTCTTCACCTGAATAAAAGGCCTGGAGTTGGAACTCCTAATCTTATGTATGAAAAAAAAAATTAACAAAAATGAATGCATGCATGCGCAGGAAGTGCCCATTGCTAGGTATAAATTAGGGATTTAGTTCGCTGTCCATATACTGAAATAATCTTCCTCACCAAGTTAGCTGACCGTTTCACAACCACCAATGCGCTTTTGTCTTCACACCACATGGGAAACAATTGTTGCCCTTGTTCAGGTAAGAGCAGCTGAAAGTGGCACCTGACGAAGTACATCTGAACCAAGCCTGCATGGCATATGAACTACACAGGGCTTTCCAGGTGCCTGTCTCCTCTGGCACACACCAAGGACCTGACAAGAACACATTGTGGTTCCCTCTTAGCTTGCTTGCATGCCTGGTTTTCTTCCTGTGGTTGAATATATATAACTATTCGACATGGTTTTGATGGCTTAAAGCATTATACCAAACTAGAAGGCCAGGATATGCACTTGGATCTGAAGGTCTGGGAGCATCCCAGATTCATCAGTTTAAACACAGTTTTAGTGGCTTGATGTTGTCTATGTGCCTGAAATGTGAACTAGCGCTGGTGTCCTAGTTGCTGAGTTCAGCAGATGCACAGCCAATTTGACACCTAGTTAGCTAAGCTCAGCTGTAGGAGCTGCCATTTTGCTGGATGGGCCAGCAACACCATGGCCAAGGGCCGTACATGTAGAAGGGTCCAGGAGACACGGTGTGTCTGCCTGACCCTCTGTGCTAAAGGCATAGGTTTGTTCTGCACTCACATGCATAGTATCCAGCAACCGTCTCACCCTCTTGGTGCTGGGGGCCCAACCCCAACTCAGCCCTCAGCTCCCCTGGAGTTTTACTGTTTGCTCACAGAGGGAGTTGGGAGAGAAGACTTCACTTTCAGAGGAAAGAGAGGTCCCATCCATAAACACTTCACAAGGCAAACGGGAGAGCGGGAAGCAGCTGAAAGACGGGTTACTACAGTGTCTCCAGTCCACAGCAATTCTCGCAGGAGTCTTTTGGCTACAGTCTAAAACATCGAGAGCCTCTTGGGGTACTGTAAGCACATCCAGCACCAGTTACTAAGCTAGATTGCATGACAGCGTTTCAATCACAGAGGCCACAGAGCCAGGATTACATATCTAATGTCATGCCCTAAGAGTTAAGTAGTGTTGGACTATAGCATCATGTGTAGATGTCAGATGTAGTCTTGAATTTCTTGCCAGGATACCAATAACCGCTTTTTGCGATTTTATACTTTTCACTCATTTGGCTACAGTCCATGTTTGCAGCCTCAAATCAGGCATCTCCTACGGGACTGAGCGAGGCTTTTCTTTGCCGCGCTGGGAGACCTCATTGTGCTGAGGACAACTCCTCGAGCAGGCACCTTCTCAAAGGGAAGCACCCCACAGTTCTGTCCAGTGGACATGGTGGCAGGACAGGACCAGTGGATTTCTTCTTAAGGCCTGTGCTAGGCTCTGCTATTCTCTTCGTAACAGCCTGGCATTCATAATCCTCTGGAATAGTCAGGGTGGGCATTCTGCTCACAACACTCCACGTGCTCTGCTTGCATATATGTGTAAACTAAATTTTGCAGTGAAATGAATCAGATGCCATGAAGAATAACAAAGAATAAATGATAAGAATCGTCATTACCTTTATAGAAACATTAAGATTACCAATTTAGCTGTCCCATTTTCCCTCTGCAAGCTTATTTCAACTAGATTTATTTTAAGAAAGTGAAACTGTGCCATTGAAATAAATCAGTAAAACATAATTGCTTGGGTATCACCAAAGAATGAGATTCAGAATTATCACTCCCATAACATATCACCCCGAGCTGATCTGGAGACCACACACACTTTTCTTAGTATGACTGCACATTGGCTTCAGTGGCATTGTATTCGACGAAGGTTTCTTCTTGTGACAGTCTCTGCACAAGACATATCACAGAAGCCAGAAATAAGATGTCTTTTCTTCTTCTCGAGCTGCTTCATCTTTTCTTCTTACTCCTCCTTTGGCTTCATTTCTCCAGCCAGAAGAGAAAAGTAAGGGAACAACTCTAATACATAATAACCTCTAATACAAGGCGTTTCTAACATGAGGCTGCGTTGGTGTCTGCTCATGCCCACAGCCTCCACACAGGGTCAGCATGGTCTTCGTAGCCTGGGCTGCAGGTTCTCTTTCCTACCCCAAGAAAAGCCTACACAGAGCTCCTTTGGAGGATTTCCTCCAATTTTAATTCATCCATTTCCCTAAACATCAGACATAATTTGGTCCCAAACAGCTAATCGATTTCTGTGGCAGGAGATTAAGTATTTTCTGGTTGGGAATTCTTTTTTTCCAGGCACAGCAGAACCTGCCCACTTATTCTCCTTGCCCAGCCCTGCAAGATGAAATGAGCCTGTCTAAGGCTGTAAGAAGGGAAGCTGTTCCCAGTCCTCTCTCTTCAGCCATGGAGCCTGGTCCTGATTCAGCATGGCCTGCAGGCACATGGTCCGTTCCTGCTGTCTTCCAGGACGAGATGAGCATGTGCTAATTTTACCTTGGAAGCTGATGGGATTTAAGGATATGCATACATGCCCCGTTGGATTGACGAGCGCATCACAGCTTCTGCTCCTTCCAGCACGAGAAAACATTACACTGACCAGTGTAGGCCCATAATATTTCCATGTAAACAATGCTCACTTGGGTCCCCAAGCTGTGTTATTTATGTCCCCAGAATTGCCAGCCCTACCGGAGGGAATTTGAGTGGTCTCAAATGGCAGTGCCTGGTCATCACCAGAATTAAGTACTCCATTGTCACGGAGAGAATTGTTAGAGCTGTGCTCCAGCTTCGGAAGCCTTTTTTGTTAAGAAGACAGAAAAATGCAACAATCCCTGCACCCTAGACAATTAAAAGGAAACACCCTATAAGATGCTGAGAGCCTACAACTGTCACTAAATCAGCAATGAGGCTGCTTCTTGGGGTACTTAATATCCCTTTTTATTGCGGGGAGAAAAAACCCAAACCACCCCTGTCAGTGGGAGCCATTTTCCCTGCTCTGTATCAGAGGCTGAAGTTTTGAACGGCATCTCAGGTGTGTGGACCAGGATTTAAAAAAATGGCCTGTGCTATGAAACGTCCCTCCCCACGTCCTTTGCTCAGCCTCGCTGAGCCATAGCTGTTGACATGCGAGAATGGCTGTCGCCCTGATCGTGTCACACCAACATTATTTGTCAGGGATGTTGCCGGTCACCCACTGATTACAAGCTAAAGTCTCTGACCTCCTGGCTCAGCCAGCAGTTACAAGTACATCAAGTAGGACAAAGGTGTCCCTTAACATCCAAATAAACCATGAGAATAAAGCCCGACTGCATGTTGGTGTTAACAAAACACATGGAGTATTTTTATCTCTGGCAAGCTATTTCCTATTTGTAATACTACTTGAAACCGTTTCCAAGACTTCGTTTGATGTTACTCATATTCATATATTTTATGTGTCTTGTTTTCATTTTCCAAACATGTTTATTAAAAAATGTTCTCAGGGTAATGGCCCTTGTGGTAGGAATTTCTGTTTTGGGGGAAGAATACCAGAGTTGGAGGTTTTTGCCAGCAGGATGTGAAAGCTGAAGGAAATAACAATGGCTGGGGCTAGAGATTTGTCACAGGGAGTTAGACGCGAAAATTTACAGTCTGGCCATGAGACAGTCCAGGCTAAAGCCATGAATTTATAGGAAGCATTGCCAAAAGCTGGATATTATTATTTTAATCAAACTCTGTTTTACTTTGCATGAAAAAAATGAGAATTGCCAGAGACTTTGGCTCCGCAGATAGAGGAGAAAGGGCAGAGGAGCCACCTTCGTCTCCACTACTCTTCCCATCCCAGCTGAGGAGTGGGAAGCACGCATGACCTTCCCTGGAGAAATCATGGGAATTCAACCACCCCGAACCTCATAGGGAGAGTTTCTGCTTGCTTGGGAACTCCCCTCGCACTCAGCGCTGCCAGCTCAGGCTCTGCTGACTTCAAAGGAGCACCAAACGGGCTGGGACCCACTCTCACACCGACACGCCGTCCTCCAACCTGGCAAGGAATTGCTTCATTCCTTAGCTCTGCATCCACCAAAGCGGGTGCAAGAATTTGCGGCTCGGAAGGTTGAAAACAACTGCACCGGTACAGGACTTGTAGATTCCTGCTCCTCTGCAGATACTGCAGCCTTGAAAGTGCCTGGCAAGGATTTTCATAAAGCAAAGGCTTTATGCTCCTTTATGCTTGTATTGTCCCAGTGACCTTAATTGGTGGTGGTTTTGTTTTTTTTAATTGAATGAGAGAAGAGAGTTCTCTTCACTTTTACCTTAACAGTACGAGGTCTGGATCTGCTGGAAAATTACTTGTGAGACCTCTGGATCTCTTATTTGCACAGAAGTAGCCACTTATATTTATTGCTTTACATATGGCCACAATCCAGCAAATCACTCAAGCATGTGAATAACTTTAAGCATGGAAGTAGTACCCCGTGAGCCAGCGGAACTACCACCACACTAAATATACACATCAAGTGATGAGCCCGGCTCCACCCTCGTGTTTTCCCCAGCACTGCCATTTCTCCACATACACACCCAGCACGCCAGGGGCTTGTTCCTCAGGTTTCTTTCCAATTGCATAAATCTCGGTGGTGGATTTGAACTGTGGGCTGCATTGATTGCTGCGCACTCATCGATCCTTGCCTGTGCCTACCCACTGAGGCTGCACAGCGCTGGGCTCCCTTCGGCTTAAACGTTCTTCCTTTTTTCCCTTTAATCCGGAGAAAAATACGTAACCAATTTGCAGGGGGGAGCCTTGCTGAGTTTTATAGGACCTTGCTGCCATGTATGAGTATCTCCTCTTATCGCACACATAGAGGCGCAGTCCCCCTCGGAGGGCAGGAGCAGCAGGGACATCTGCAAGCCACCCCACCTTAGCTGGCCCCGGGGGGAGGCGGTCCTGCCGCCCTGGAGGGTTAAGGGCCGTGTCTGGCCCGCTGGTTTTTCTCCCTCCCCGCAGTTTGGAGGGAGCGGGGCGGCCCCAGAGTCCCCGACGGCTGCGGCCGCCGGCACCTCGGGGGTCCCCCCGGGGAGCCCCACTCTCCCCCCGGGGGGAGAGGCCGGATCCCGCCCCCGGGCTGCCCGCATCCCGCCCCGGGGCATGCGGGACCGGGGTTAGGACGGCAGACGGCCGCCGGGATTTCGGGGGAGGGAAAAGTGGGGAGAGGAGGGGATGGCAAATACTCCGTGGCAACGGCAAGACGTGAAGCCGGGAGCGCTAAGTGCATACCAGGATTTATAGGTGGACTCTGCAGGACGTTTTACTACAACCTGGGAGATGATTCATTTTTATACGTAGCGTGTTACACCGCGGGGCCGCTCCAGCCGGTTAATGTTCAACGCGGGCCGGGCTTGGCGCGGCCGGGGAAGGGGCTGCGGCCGTCGGCCCTGCTCCGCGCCCGGCCCCGCAGCCCCCAGCGCCCCCACAGCCCACGGGGGCGGGGGGGGGGGGGGCAGCGGAGGAGGTGGGGGAAAAACCTTATGAAAAGGTCAAAGGAAAGGAGAGAGTGGAAGGCGATCCCGCCCCGCCGCTCCGATCAGGCGTGGGTTTCGCCGACGCGGGCTGTGCGTGGCCAGCCCCTGCGTGGCCGTGTGGGGCTGCAGCCGCCGGAGCATCCCTCTCGTCTGCGGGCAGCGGCTACGGAGCACAGCCCGCACAGCACTCTGTGTGCGTGTGTGTATGTGTGTGTAATATATATGTGTTTGTGTGTGTATATATATATATCGGTATGTGTGAATATAGATATGCGGGCGTAAATCTGAGACGCTTCCCCGCTGCAGCCGGCTCGGGGAGCCCCGCTGGGCCGGAGACGGGTCTCTCCCACACTCACACTCGCACACGCTCGCACACACAGACACAGAAACACAGACACACTCAGGGCTCACACGGCTCCTTCTCCAGCGCCGCGCCCCGCTGCCCGGGCAGGGGCCGAGGCCGACGGGCTCCCGGCTCTTCCTCACTGCCGCAGCGAGGCACCCGCGGGCTCCTGCTCCCGGGTGGGCTGCTGGGGGCTTTGTGGCTGCTTTTTTTTCTTTCTTCCTTTCTTTCTTTTCTCTTTTTTTCTCCCGGTTTCGGGCTGGCGGTCAGTCGCGTCCATCCTCCGCTCCCGGCGGCGGGCTCCAGCCCAGAGCCCCCCGGGGGCTTCGCTTTGCAGAGCCGCAGCCGCGCAGGACTGTACCCGCGTGGGGTCAGGCCCAGGCTCTTCCCGAGGCGGTGCCGCGGGCCTCGACGGGTCCCCACCTCGGTCACGCTACCTTCCTCCCGTGGGGCCGATGTCCGTGAGGCCCCCGCTCGCACGCTGCCGTGGCCGGGCTGCGCCGCAGGAGGTGCCGGGCACGGGCTGGCGGCGGCCGTGCGGGGTCGCGGGGCCGGGGTCGCGCCGGTGGCCCCCCCCGGGCAGGCACAAGCCCGCCCTCCGAGAAGGCAAGGCCGGCCCGGTTCCCGCTTCGGCGGCGGCAGCATTTGCCTTCCCCCGCCTGGCTCCGCGGCGGCGGGAGCCACCGCGCTGCCCCCTCCCTCCGTCCCCCCACGTCCCCGTCGGAGCCCTCCGCCCTTCGGGGCAGGCGGGAGGTGGTCGCAGCGGGCGGGAAGAAAGCCAGCAAACAAGCTGCCCTCGCCCCCGAAACCACGCGTCCACCTGGGGGAAATTCGTCCAAGCGCCGGCAGAGCCGTGGCTCGGCGGGCGGGCAGCGCGGAGCTCCCTGCGCCCCTGCGCAGGGCCGCGGAGCACCGGCTCGGCTCTGCCCGGCAGAAGCGGGGGCCGAGGCCGCGAAAAGCGGCCTCAAACGCCTTTTTGGTTAAAAAGAGAAAAAAGGCCTTGCCACTAAAAATTTACAAGTGAGGGTTTCTTTTATTTCCTCTTTTCTTCTCTGAGAAGAAGGTGCAGGCGACCGGAGGAATTAATTCCAAAAGGGGTTCGCATTTAGAAAACTTCAAATTTAGCAATCAATTAGTCCGGCAGCGTATGGAGCTCCGAAGGTGTAAATCCTTCCGAGTTCCTGGATTATTAACTGTTACGGTCTATCGGGTGCATAATATTCAGACCTACACATGTATAACACGCGTACCAAAGCAGGCATTTAGCAAGGTAAATTACATGCCCTGAGAACGCCTCGGTATTGGCTCCGGTGCGCCGTGAGCCGGTCCCCTGCCCCCTCTCCTTGGCTTGAACGGGGGTGTGCGACCCCCCCCCACTCGCACACCCCCCGCAACCTCCTCCGCGCCCGCGGAGCGCTGCCCGCCCGGCCGGCGGTGCCCGCGGGGGACAGCGGGCTGCAAACCTGCCCTGCCGTCTGCCGCCACCGCGCCCGCCCCGCAACGCGGCAAAACGTCTTTTTTTGGAAAGAAAAAACAAAACAACCCAAAACAAAACAAAACAAACCCACACACACACCAACCTTCCCCGGGCTCAGATGTCAATTGTTTTCCCAAGGAAGTTATTTCCCTCCAAAAATGCTAATGCATCTCGTAAGGAAAAAAAAAAAGTTCTTTTATTTAATAGGTATAGGCAAATGTACAGGTATGTAAGGATCGGTATCTAGCCGTTTCGGGAAGGCACACACGGACGAGCGCACACGTACATACAAACAACGCAGGGAGAGGACAGCGGGAAGTGCACAGAAAACAACCCAGACGAGATACATATCGGTACCTACGTTCAATTTTGACCTTTGCCAGGCGCGCCGATCCGGCTGCCCGGGCCCTGCGCACGCCGCCGGGGTTCAAAGTGCGGGAAGGCACCGTCCGAAAACAAAAGAGCGGAGCCGAGCCGGGACACGGCCCCGGGTCTCCCCGGGCCGCCGACGGAGGGACCCCCCAGCTGGAAGGGGCGAGCTCCCGGCGCCGCTCCGCGCCCGCGGCCGCAGCCCAGGGGGGGTGGGGGGGGCGGCGGGGTCTGCGCGGGCCCGGGGCTGGCGGGGCTGTGGATTGGGATGTGGATTGGGATGTGGATTTGGGAGGCAGACGGCGCTGCCCGCTCGCACGCTCGGCGCGGGGGACCGCGCAGCAGGCGGCCCGGAGCGGCCTTCCCGAGGGCCGGGGGGGTGCCGGGGGGGGGTGCGAGCCCGTTGTTTAACCCCTCTCCCCGCCCGCTTCTCCAAATAGGTATTTTGCAAATTCCCTATTTCGTTGTGGCTTCCCCCCCCCCGCCTCTCTACGGCCTCCATTGTTCCAGGTTCACGCTGCCACCGCCGATAAGGGGAAGGAAAACCCCCGGGAAAAAAAAAAGGCAGAAAAAGAAAAAACACGACCCAAGATTTTGATTTACGACCTAATCAAAACATTATATCTTTGGTCAAGTGGCGCAGAAAAATGATGACCCTCAAGGCTTCAGCTAGGGGGAGAAAGAGAAATTCAGATTACACTCGGAGTGATTTATGTCCTCTCTGAGCGGTCACGTTGATTTTTCATCGTTTGAGCCATTACACAGTAGAGTGGAAAACTCTGATCCAGTATTTTTTTGGTCCGGAAACGGGATATATTTTTCTTCTAAACGTATATGCCTATACTCTATATTAAATATATACTCTTCCTCCATGCACACACATATTCTAAGTATATACACCGACATTTATATATATATATATATATATATACGAGAAGACTATAAATAACCAGTGCCACCGAGAAGAAACGAGAGCCGAAAAGAGCGTGTAAAATACCGTGCCGATACCCGCAGCGATCCGCTCGCTGATTTTCAAGGCCGTCCCGCCGAGAGGGTTTGGGCAAAAAAGCACCCGCCTTTCTCCGGCTTCCCCGACCCCCGAGTGGGGGGGTCCCGGGCTGCCAGACCCTCGCCGGCGTCGCCCCCAGACCTTCCGCCCGCAGCCCAGCGAGGAAGAGGAGAAGAAGGAGGAGGAGGAGGAAGGGGACATTTTGGGGAAGCCCCTGGCACTCACCCGGGTGAGGTGTTGAGACGGTACGGAAAAAAAACGAGGGGAGAGGCGTTGGGTCGGGGCGGCGGCGAGGCCGGGCACGCCGAGGGGGAGGGGGCCGGCCGCCTTTTCTCCCCCACCCCCCCGCCCCAAGCATGGAGGCTCGCTCTCTCCGCCGACCCCCTGGCAAAAACACACAGAGGAAAAGAAAACAGAAAAACGGGTTAAAAAAAAATAGAAAAGAAAAAAAAAGAAGAAGAAATTAAAAATTAGATGAGGAAAAAAAGGGGGGGGTTAAAAATTAAGAGGAGGGGGGTAATGGGGGCTGGGGTCTGCTCACTCCGCAAATGGGAACACGGGGGCGACTCCTCTTTTGGGTGGGGGAAGCGTTTTCCCCGTGGGAAAGCGCAGGGCGCTGACCTCTCCCCCCTTTCTCTGCCCCTCTCCCCGTCTAACTGCTGGGGGGGGGGACGGGACGGGGACCCCCCCTCCGCGGTGTCCGTCTGCCCGCCCGCCGGGGGAGCCCGGGGGTGGGCGAGGGCTCCCCCGGCGGCTCTTCCCAGCCTCCCAAAAGCGCGCAAGGAGCGCGCAAAGGCCGCGCAAGGGGCAAGCTCGCCCCCCACCGCGGTGTTTCCTCCCTGGCGTCCCCTGAGCACCTCGCCAGTTTACGCGCCTGCGGAATTTCTTCGTATATCGATATTCCCGCCGGGTCCTGCCCTCCCCCCCCCCCCCCCCCCCCTCCGCCAGCCCCTCCTTGCCGTCCCGGGGTGTAAACCGATGGGAGGGCCGAGCAGCAATTCATCTTGATTTGCTTCAATTGTCCGGCGATGGCAAAGTTATAATCCTGTATAATTTCACGAACAAGCAGGTTGAGAATGAATGGGTCGATATTATTTAAAACAAAACACACGAGAGCACGACCTTTCCCTTCAACGACGTGTTGCAGCACGAAGTCGCAGGAAACTCGGAGCTAACCTCTCAACCCCCGCGCTCCGCGGGGTTGCGGTTATTTGGGCTGCTCTTTGTTTCTCTTCATGTCTGAAAGGGGGATTTGGAAATAGAAATGTAATATTACATGAAGGATCTGCCCGCTGAAGGGAGAAGGTGAGCGCAAGGGGCGGCAAAGGGGAGAGATTATTTTGAACAGGAGCAGTTTGTTTGCAAATTGGCTTTTCTTTTCCCTTTTTTTTTTTTTTTTTCCTTCCCACCCCCTCTTCTTTAAAGTAATAAAAGCTTCCTTCACAGCGGGAGAAATTTATGCTCGAGATACAGCAACTTTGTGGCTGGTAATTCTCGAGGCCAACGATGTCAAATAATCCATTTTCTCGGGGCTGCGCGGGGGAATAAAGGGATCCTGCTGCACGGAAGGCAGCATACCCAAGCCCGGCGTTTCTCTAGCATGCAATGTTAGCGCGAGGGAATTCTCTCTCTCTCTTTTTTTTTTTTTCCCGCGAAACAAATGCCAGCATTTATTTGTATTGCAATAAAAAGTACTGCCCTGTGTTTCCAGAGAACAAGATCCAGTGTCAACGATCAGTCAATCACTGCAGACCAGTTACCGCTGCGCAGCTTGGCTCAGTAAATAAAAATCCAGACAAAACTGTATGCTGTATATTTTACTCCCATGAAATAAACCACATTTTTTTCATGTTTGCTGAAAAGTAAAACAATAATATTGTACGAAATGTTATACACAGGGCATGTTTTACATTGCAATATCAGAAACATCATTGCATCCACCAGAGGTACTATTCTAAAACTGATATTCACACAATGGTTTTTTTTTAATAATTATATGTTAGAAACATACAGTGTCGCATTTAGTATATACATTCCCTTGCTCGCAAGCGAAAAAATCCTAATCGCTTCTGTGTAACATGCTTTATTTTAAAGCCTAACCTTTTAAAAACACTGTTGATATTACTAACAACTGCTTTTATAAAATTAATTTGACATTTCGATATATATACATCCTTTCAGTCATTTTTATGTTAACAATGCTAAACTTAAAAAATAACAAGCTTATAGTAACATTAAAATGTCATATCATATCCAGTCAAACATTTGTCCATATATATATATATATATATATGTCCTTGTAACTGTTGAAATACTCTTAGTGAAAGAAAGATCTCAGAATCTGTAGGAGGTCCTTTGAAAACAAAGGAACTATCTTATTTCAGTGGTTTCCTCTTTTTTCCTCTCTCTCTTTTCCTCTCTCTCTCTGTCTCTGTCTGATTTTTCCTCCTTTCTCTTTCTCTCTAGTGCCCATTACTTTCTAGTGTAATTCTCAGTCTCTGCGGGAAATGGGGAGGGATTCCCATGCAGTGTTTCCTACTTGGGTGTCTCACACGGGTCTGTCCACCGCGTACTGGCACGCGCTCAGGTTGGAAGCGGGGTTCTGCACACTGGCATAGCCAAAACTGGAGTGCTGCTTGGCTTTAAGTCTCAGACTTGCCAAGCTGGAGTTACATGTGTCCCTATAAACATACGGAGGTGTTGGAGGAGCATAAGGACAGGCTGGCGTTGGCACTGCAGAATTCAGGGAGGGATTGCTCAAGTTGTTCAAGTTATTCAGGCTGTTGAGGCTGGAGCCGGGGACCCCGGTGACTGCCGAGGGTACCATGCTTGAAGACATACTCATGGAGGAGATGGAGTTTGGAGGGGAGAACATGCTCTGAGAAGACAGAGGGTTGACATTCATGGAGTTGAAGAAAGGAAAGCTTTTGGTGGAGAGGGAGGCGGAGGTCAGGCCCTTGGCTGCCCAGTTGTTGTACGAGTAGCCGGGGTACATGTCATCGTAGGGCTGCATGAGGCCGTTAAACTGTGGACCGAAGCCGTTTTTGCAAAGCTCGGCTTGCTGGTTCCTTTCTCTCTTTCTCCATTTGGCTCTGCGATTCTTGAACCAAACCTTGGAAACGGGGGGAGAGGGAGGGAGATGCGAGACGCGAGTTAGTCAGGAACCACCACCACAGCCCTTCGCAAGCTCTCAGGGCAACAGCCGACCCTGTCCCTATATACATACATACACACATATACATATATATATAAAAACGTGTAAGTACGTACACATACACATACATAGGTTTGCCTCCTCGCCTAGGGAGCCCCGCGCTGGGCTGGGGCTGCCGGGGCCGCCGAGCATCCCCCGGGCCCCGGGGCCGCTGGGGTTTAGCAAGGCAGATCCGCGGCTGTGCAATTCCCCGCACACACACCCCCCGCACCCCCCGGCATAATTCGCGATGCTCTAATTCGCGCCAGAGGCCAACGCTTCCTTCTTCTCTCTTTTTTTTTTTTCCCCCTCCTTTCTCTCTCTTTCCCCCCCTCCTTTCTTGGCTTATTCCGCACTGGAGCCATCCAGGGGAAATACAAAAGTGCAAAAGCGAGGGCAAAACGCCTGGAAACCCGCGGAATTTTAAGGCGATGTTTCCTATTACGGGGAAGGAGGGGGAAGCCAGCAACTAATAAATCCTTGCTTCAGTTTGTTAAAGCTACAAGTTCCTCCTGCGCGAAAGCTTCCAGAGCTGAAAACCACTTTCTAAACAAACTTGTTCGACTGCTCTTTGGCGGAAAAAAAAAAGAAGAAAAAGAAGAAGATGAAAAAAAATCGCCATTTAACAACGTGCTAAATGAGATCTAAGGGACCCTTCCCGCAGACAATGGGGAAAACGTGCCCTTTCCCAATCCACATCTAGGTGTCTGACCCGTCGGGCAGCCGCCAGCAGCAGCCTTACCGTGTGTATTGGAGCCGCCCCGGGGTGCTTGCAGGACCCCCCCCCGGCCGAGCCGGGCAGGGGCCACCCGGGCACCACGGGGACGGGCCCCGTCCGGCGGCACCGCGCCGCCCGAAACCAAACACACACACCCACCCCCCCCCCTTCCCCGCAAAAGCCCCGCCGCGACCGACACCGCTTCGTCCCCCAGCGAGGCACCGGTCCCCCCCGGGCTCCGCTCCCCGCCGCGGGGCTGCCCCGGCGCCGCACACCGCCGGCCCGGGGCGGCGAGCCGCCCCCGCTCGCTGCTGCCCCCCCGTTCTCACTGGCTCGCGTTCCTCAAGCGACGGCGGGGAGAGGATTTATGTGAGATTTCCGAAAATCTGGGGGTTCGGCCCGTTTGGGGGCTTTTTTTTGGTGCGGTTTTTTTTGTTTTGTTTTTTGTTCTCCCCCCCCCCCCCCCCCCCCAGTGCGGCGTTTGCACGCGAGCAGGATCCGGCCTCGGTATCTCTGCAGCGCCGTGATGGTCCCATAAATCTCGGAGGGGGAAAGGGCGGAGAGACACGCTCGTCGAATTGTGAAACCAAAAGAAAGAGAAAATGCAAGGAAGGGCACGTCGGGAGTGCCTCGGAGTGAAGTAAAAGCCCTTGTGTATTTTACATCTTTTTCTCATTAGAGGCAGCGCAGGTTGCAGCCTGTTCCAAGTTGCTTTCTTGGCTAATGTTTTCATTAGCGTTTCGATCAAAAGGAGCAGGACGCATTGCACGGTGAGGGCGAAACGTGCAGCAAACCATATTCCGGAGAGAGAGAGAGATCCCAATCTGTCTCGCTTTGACAGAAATGTCCTGCTCTGCCCTGCTTTTGTGCAAAGGCTCTGAAGTTTGCATACGAACCGAAATCGAAAGCAGCTGCAAACATTTCAGCCCTCCTCCCCTTCCCACCCCCCACCCCCCACCTCCGACCCCCGCTGCTCGGAGCCGGGGTGTCGTGTCGGGACTTACCCTAACCCTGGCCTCGGTGAGGTTGGTCCAGACGGCGATCTCCTCCCGGGTGGACATGTCCGGGTAGCGATTCCGCTGGAAGGTGGCCTCCAGCTCCTGCAGCTGCTGGCTGGTGAAGTGAGTCCGCTGCCGCCGCTGCCTCTTCTTCTTGGAGGGGTCCTCGGGCCCCGCATCCTCGTTCTTGCTCTGCTGGCTCTTATCTTTCTCTGTAAGGGGCGGGGGGGGGGGGGGGAACAAAAAACAACAAGGCGGAAAACGAGGGCTCCTCAGCCTCCTCAGCCTCCTCTCCAGCGGCTGGGGAAGGGCTTGTCCCCAGCGCCGCCGGATCCCGCAGACTGCCCAGAAGGCGGCTCGGCGGTGTAATGATTAACCCGCGCCGGCCTTTCGCCGCCTCGGGCCCTCCGCGCCCCGCGGGCACCCACGGGCGGCTCCTCCGGCGGGAACGGCCACCGCCGGGGCAGCGGGACCGAGCCGCCTCTCCGCCTGTCTGTATGCAGGTTTCTCGCCTATCCGTATCCGGATTCTTCTCCCACCTGTATACATGTAATCCCTCTTATTTGTCTATCTGTGCCCATATTATCCGCCTGCCTGTACGGTGCTATTCCTCTGCCTGTACACGTATTATTCGCCCATCTGTATCCACATCACTGGCCTATCTATATCCGTATGATTTCTCCCTTTATACCTGTATGATTTGTCCCTCTATACCCATATTACTCGTCCGTCTATACCCTCGTTACTCGTCGATCCGTATCGACATTATTCGCCGACCTGTATCCATATTTATTATTCGCCCACCGGTGTACACGCTGTTCGCCTATCCTTACACATGTCATTATCTTCCTATACGCCGGCACATAGACACCGCACGAGAAAAAAAAACAAACCACCAACAAAACCACGAAACGTGTCTCGGCTCGGCTGCGGGGCGCTCCCGGGGCAGAGGGGCGGCGGCGGCGGCGGCGCAGGACGGGCCGCGGGGCCGCCGGACCGGGACCGGGACCGGGACCGGGGCCGGGCAGGGCAGCGGGGCGCCCGGCGGGCGGGGGGTCCCTGCCGCTCGCCCCCTCTTACCTGCGGCCTCGGGGCTGGAGGTGTCGGAGATGGTGTGCACCTCCAGCCGGTGCTTGGCGGACTCCAGGGAGGAGCGCGCCTGCCCGGGCGCCAGCGCCGTCGCCATGGCCAGCGCGGGCTGGTGGTGGTGGCAAGATGATGAAGAGGAGGAGGAGGAAGGTGAGGAGGAGCACAGCTTATTCCCGGCTCCCAGGCGCTCCAGGCTTAACGGGTCCTTCATGCAGTTCATCGGCAAAAGGACGCCAAAGTCTACGTGCGCGCCTGGGGGGTCGATAGGAGAAGGTGTGCGTGTGTCTGTAGGTGTCGGTACGTGTAGGAGGGTCGGCGCGGCGGCCCCTCCGCGGGCGCGGAGCAGCCCCGCGGCTCCGGGGGGTCAGGGCTGCTGGGCGGGGAGCCGCGTCGGGGCGGGCGGCGCTCGGCTAGCGCCCGGGCGGCACGGCGAGCCCAGAAGCCCCCGCCGCCCGGGGGGGCGCGGCGGCGACGGGCGAGCGGGCGAGTCCGGTCCTGCAAGAGCCGTCACGGCGACACGGCTGCTCCCCGGCCGGCGGCCCCCGGCCCGCCGCGGGGCTCCGCGGGGCGGGGGCGGCGAGGCGCGGCGGCGCTCCGCGGGGCGCTCCTCTCCGCTGCCCGCGCATGGACCCGCGCCGCGCCGCGGCCGGCCCCGCACCGCATCAGCTCAGCCGCTTCCCTCTTGGCCTGACATCTTAAACCGGCGGCGGCCTTCCCCGCGCCGGCACGTCACCCGCCCCGCCCCGCCCCGCCCCCGCCCCGCCCCTCCACCGCCCGCCCCGCCCCGCCCCCGGCCGCGCCCCGCCCCGCGCCCCGCCCCGCTCCGCGCAGTCCTGCGCGTCCCCGACGACGCTCGCCCGGCGGCGGGCGCACCCGCGCCCCCCAAAACCTCGCGTTTTCCGCCCGGTTTGCCCCGCGGGTGGTACCCGCGCCCGGAGAGCCCGGCCTCCGCCGGCTGGCCCGCGGGGCGCCCCGTCGGGGCGGCTCCGGGCACGCCCGCTCGGCTCCGCGCCCCTCCGCGCTCGCGGACCCGCGGGGTGGGGGGCGGGAGGGTCGGCACTGAGGGAGGCGCGGCAGCGAGGGGGGAGAAAGCGAGGAAGCCCCGGCGCCGACCCCCTCGTCGTGGAGGGGGCGGAAAACAAACGGGCGGGGGTCGCGGCCGGTTAGACGGCGGATCTTCGACTGGTGACGGCCGTAGTAGCAGTAACAGCTACAGCACGGACAGCTAAGCGCGAACGGCAGCAATCGCCTCCCCTCTGCGGCACGGCTACGGAAAGCTTCACATCACGCTCGCAGGAGTAAAGGAGGAGCGGGCGCGCATCCCGGCCCCCGGGCGCTCGTAACCCCCGCGCTCGCCGGCTGTCTCGTCTCCCCCGGCCTGCGCCGACGGCGGAGAAAACGGGGGGAAAAAACCCTCTCGCCGGCACTGCCGCTGCCGTCCCCTCCTCGCAGCCGGCTTCCCAACAGCGAGCCCCCACGGCGGCTTTCCCACCCCGGTTTTACACCTTACTCGCGCCCTTACCCGCCGGGATCCGTCGTCCCCCCTCTCGGTGGGGACCCGCAGGGACCGTCCCGCTGCCCGGCGCGGCGCCCTGCACAGCCCCCGGACCCGCGCCCACCAAAGCCCTCTGCAGAGCCTGGCCGAACCCCGCACCGGGCCGGGCGCCGGCACGCAAACCTCTCACGCGCGGCCTCCCCACCAACCCCCCCTCCGAGGTCTGGGGGGCGGGGAGGCAGGATTTGACCCCTCGCCCCCGGGCAGCGGCGGTGGAGGGACGGGCTGCGCTGTCCCCCGGTCCCCGCTCACGGGCCCGCTTATAGCGCGGGGGGGGCGAGGCTGCTGTAGACTCGGGTCTCGCAGGAGGAAGGAGGAGCGGGGCTGTTTAATCTAACGCGGGGGCAGGTTGCCCTCCCGTGTTGGTCAGGACCTCCCGGGGCAGAAAAGCCTGTCCCCGAGCCCTGACCCCGGGGAGCTGCGGCCCTGGGAGGGATGGGGAGGCCCGGGGAGCCCAGGCGCGGAAAATGCAGGTCGCGCCTCCATCGTCCATTCCTCTGCACGGGCACGGGCATCGAAAAGTTACCGAAAGCTTCCCCTTGATGTGGCACTCCACACCCACATCCCAGCGCCCAAACTTTTCTGTATCCCGTTGCTTCCCCCCCCCGCAAGGGTCCTTCTCAGTGGCGATGCTCGTTCGAGGTACGTATCATCCCCCGCAATCTTACTTATCGCTAAATTATACATATTACTTTCGCAGCCTGTTAGTAAAGAAGGTTAAATTAATTTACATTCTGCTCATTATCTGGTGTTTAAATGACGTGTTTTTATCCCTGAGATTTGGCAAAGAATCTCTTTCCTCAGACCCCACAGCGTTTCGACGGAGACAATGCTCTTACATTTGTAGTGGATTTTAATCTGATAAGACTCTAATTTGCTTAAGTCTTTTAAATAGGGGGTTTAAAATGATTCTAGCCGTTTTCTTATTGAATTTCCTCTAATTCCCCCAAGATCATAAAGTATATGTGTAAAGTAAATATTTCCTCCCTTTGCACCGGCAGCAGATGACCTATAACTAAGTCAATATGAATCCAGCTCCATTCTGCACAATTTGTTTACCAATCATATCCCCGTTTCTTCTTAACCTCTCGCTACCTCCGTGGTCCTGCACCCAGAAATCCGCCCCCCCGCCCCCCCAGCCCTTCCCCACGACGGGACCGCGCCAAGACCACGGGCGCGGAGCTGCCCCGGCCTCGCTGCCAGGGGCACTGGGAGGGAGCGCTGCCCCTCTCCAGCCCCCACGTCGGGGTTGTAACCAGCCTGCAAAGCCCTGGGCGGGGGGGGAGCCGGAGGGAGAGGGGATACGGTGGTACCCCCCCCCCTTTTTTTTTTGAAGGGAGCAATGGAACCCTCTCGCAGATGAGCCCTTTCCCCCTCCCCCCACTTCCTTTTCTTTTTTTTTGCATTCATGTATCTTTAGTTAGTTTGGGGAAATGCTGGCTTCTTCCGCCGCGACTCGAAACGAAAAGTCCCTCCCGGCTGCGCGGCGCAGAGCGCTTTTTACGCGCTTGCAGGGCGCAGCGCCGGTGCCCGCCGGTGCCCGCCCCGCAGCGAGAGGGCCCTCTCTGTCCCGGGACACTCGGCGGGGGCAGGCGGGTCCCGGCCCGCTCCCCCCAGCGAAGGGGGAGAGGAGGAGCAGGGGCCGGCCACCGCGCCGCCCTCCCACACCTTCCCCAGGGCCAGCCCCGCGTCCCCCAGCCCCAGCCGGGACAGACCCTTCGGCCGTCCTCGCGTCCCCAAAAGCGGGGCACAGCACCGGCCAGGGCCCCGGCAGCCCAGAGAGAGAAGGTGCCCGCATTTCCTTACATGCCTTTGATGAAAACTCCCCCACCCTGGGCAGGAGGGGAGCTACCACGCAGCATTAGTTGTCATGGTGACCATAAATCACGTAAATCCAAAAATACCCACCTATAATCTGAGATGAAGCTTTTATTTCCCGAGTGAAATAATATTTTAAAAGCTGTCAGCCAACCGAAAAACAACCTAATTGTAGTCGCCCAAGTAATATATTAGCGGTAAAGGTTTCAATTAAAATGTCAAAAGTGTTTTTAATTTTTTTTTCCTTTTTTTTTTTCCTCTGCTGGAAACTCCCATCCCCCTTCGGGTTCAGGTCCTTGCCGCGAAGCCGCCCCGGCCGCCTCACCCGCGTACCGACCGTCCGCGCCTGCTACACGGGGCTGTCACCCCTCCCCACCAAAACCCCCTATTTGGGGAAATTCCTCCCTTCCCCTTTCGCCCGGCGCTGCAGGGCTTGCCAGGGACGCGCCCCGGTGGCCTGGAAGGCATCCGCCGGCTGCGAAAAACGGGGAATTGCGGCTGCTCCCCACCCCGCTCCACCTTCTGCATTTCCTTTTCAATTTTGTATTTTTTTTTTTTTTCCCCCGAGAGTGTTTTTCGACCTCCCGCTCCCGCCGGCGGTGCTGGCGGCCCGGGATCCCCGGTGCCGGCCCCGGTGGGGGAGGCAGGCGGGCCGGGAGCGGGGCCGGGAGCTGAGCGCCTCGGCTGGATGGTGCTGGGGGGGTTGGCCAGACCTACCCAGGGTATTTATTTTCCCACTTTTCCTTTATCTCCTAACGGGATCGTTGTTTCTAGGCGTAATACTCTCCTAAATGGATAAATTGGTTCTCATGTAGAGTCTCCAGCCAGTCCTGTTGTCTTTTACCTTTGGCTTGTTGTCTTTCGCCTATCTCGGATTACCGGGTATTCTCCTCGATGAAGAGCCATTAATTACCCGTTCAGTCAATATTAGGAAGACTACAGAGCTTTTTACATAGGATTAAGAAGACATCAGATTGTTCCGTTAGTATATTCCTCCTCACGAATAAGCTTTCGTTATACATTTCGTTTTCCCTGGAGTGAGGCTAACAACCGCTGCATATATTATTCTCAGGCGACGACGAAGGGAGGGGGAAATTATATATCCGAAGCGCAATAAATAACTTTTAATTTGCGCTCGGCGGGGGCTGCGGGAAGGGGCGCGCAGCTTCGCCGGCGCCGCGCAGGGGCAGCGCACCGGCGGAGTGCCTCCTCCCCGGCGGAGTGAGTGCCTCCGCCCCGGCCAGGGGAGACCCCGGCTCCACCGCTCGGGTCACAACGCCGGGGACAAATTTGGCCACGTTATGTGGCGGGGAGGGTGCCGCTCCGGCTCCGCCTCGGCCGCCCCCCCCCGTCCACCCCTCCCGCGGGGGCGGAGGCTGCGCGCCCACCTCGTCCCGGGGCTCAAAAAAGGCACCGGGGACCTTTGCTTTGCACGCTGCCCTGTCTTCAGCTGATCCGGACGGAAAGCTGAATCAGCGTTGGGTTTTTTTGGTTTTGTTTTTGAAAAAGAGATGTTAAGTTACGGAATATTTGGACCAAAGAATATTTTTTTTTTTAAAGAGTTGAAACAATCAATTTGTGATGCTGAATGATGATACAAGGCGGAACGTAATTTCAATGTCTTATGTTGGAGGCTGCTGTTTCAGCAATACCCAGATTATCGATTACAGGAAAGGATTCCTTCAGTAGAATTCACAGAGCTAACAAATTGTATAGATCACACATATATATACACACATGTGCACACACACAAATAGTTTAAGCATCCTCCCGCCCTGCATAAAAATTATTCGAATAAACCCACCAGCAACCATTTACGCGTGCTGTGGGGCTGTCGAAGCGTGTGCTGAAGTTTTCCTGATTTTGTGGGACTGGTCCCCCAGCAGCGATTTTCCCATCTCTCTGGGCAAACACGAGACCCGCCGGGCTGCCTTTGACACTCTAGGCTGCAATAATATTTTCATACTTTCCCAGTTAGCCTTTCCCCGGCGTGGCCACGGACCCGTTTCTTCTGGAACAACCCTCCCTCCCCGCGCCCCCTTCCCCGCGGGAATCTAGCGCGCCCGTGTTGTTTTGGAGGGTCTCCTACTGAATTTCGTTTCCTCCTTTCACAGGAGCATCGATTTGACCAAACGTTCGCATTTTTTTACCATTATTACCACTGCTGCTAGTTAGCGATTATCCTCCTTGCACCCACCGATGGTGCCTAACTCGCGAAATTACCTGACCGCCCTCGTAATTTACGAAACCGAACTCTGACGGGGACGGGGACGGAGGGGGTGTCCCAAATAACCCCGGCTCCACTTCCCCGCCTCCCACCCAGCCCGCCCCAAGTACCAGACTTTTGGCGAGGTAAATCCCATAAAGCATGAAGTCCTGACGGTCAGGCAAGACACAAGTCAACGAGCACCGCGCGATTAAAAGCAAATCAAAGCCAAGACCCAACAAAACCCGCCCGAAACACGAGAAAACACCCGTGATTTCTACAATTTGCAGCGAGTCGCCCGAGCAGCTCGGGGCGTCTCAGGACTTGCCATTATCCGTCGGCCAGAGACACGGGCTGGGGCCGCACACAGGCATATACCCGCACATCTGCAGGGGTACACCCGCACATCTGCAGGGATATATCCGCATCCGCGGTCGTTCCGCACTCCCCTTCCCCCTAACCGGCAAGGTTTTAATGGTCAGGCAACCCCGCACTGCTTCTTGGGCTCAGACTTCTATTTTAATTAATGGCATTAAAGGTGTTTAGATAGCAATTTCCCCTGCAGCCCGACGAGTGAAAAACAGACCGGCTGATTCGGTAACGAGGCAGGAAATTTTGCGTGTACTACAATAATCCGGGTTCATAATTGATGGTTAAGAAAATAACCATTTGTTTCTCGGCAGAGGAAGTAAAAGTTACCATGTCAGGGAGCATATGTGGATATTACTTTTATAAATACTTAGTCGAATAAAGCTGACTTGGAAGGGCTCATAAATTTATTATATCAGAAAGGTCCCCACTTTCCCATTAGATCGCGCTAAGGGCTTTGATTAAGACCACCTGTTTGTCGGGAGGAAAAGGCAGGGGAGGGTAAAAGGGCCTTTCTTATTTGCAAACCATATATAAAGCAATGTCACCCTTCCTTTCCACATTATTTAACACTTATTACTGGCCGAGGGAAAAAGTGCCAGACCCTAGTAAAGCCTATTTGTGCCCAATTTAATATCATGTATATTTCCGGGATTAAAAATTATCGGCTCGTAATACCTTCGCGTTTGGAATTACCCCGGCTTTCGCTCGCTAACCTTCCTTTAGCCTAAGCGTTTCTTCTTCTAGGGGTTTTGATGTCCAGCTAGCAAATCCCGCTTAAAGTCTCCGGGGGAGGGTGGACTCGGGAAGGGGCCATGGCTCCTCCTGAAATCCCTGGATGTTATTCGAGAAATAGCGAGCTGTTTGGCCAAACAGGGTTAATACCGTATTCTTACAAGGAAGTGTTTAACCACGAGACCAGGAATACGTGCATTATTAATTCACTCTAGTTTCCTGTATTATTAATTCAGGTTAATATATTTTATTTAAACAAAATTACGTTTATCTTGGATTAAACAGTCTCTCGAAATACAGAGCGCTTGTTTTCTTCTTTGTAATGTGTTTGCCTTGCTGTTTTTCTTTACCGCCCCTCGGGCTCACCTACCAGACCCCCAGAAAGGGGCAGGGGAAGAGCAGGCAGGAGCTCGCCCTGCCTGCAGACAGGGCACCCCGGGGGTGCCCGCCTCTGGGGGCAGGAGAGGGCTGGCAGCTCGTTTACGGCCGGGGGGAGGGTCAAAAAATAGAAAATAAAAATAAACACCAGGGCGACGCTTCGGGTAGCTGAAAGGCGCGCTGAGAGCGATGCTTTTGGGGGGGGGGCGGGGAGGGCGGGATTCGCGCTGGCGGCGGGTGATGGTGCGCGCCTGCAGCCGCGGGGGTGCCCACGCACCCCGCTTCCCCTCTCGCCGCGGCCGCGCATCTTCAGAGCCGCGCAAGTGGCGCCCGGGCGCTACGGAGCGGCGCGCCGCGCTGCGCCGCGCCGCCGGCGGGCGGCAGAGGGCGCCCTGGCGCCGCCCAGGCGGGCCCGGCGCGGAGCTCCCGCCCGCCGCCCCGGCAGCGCGGCCCGCGGAGGGGCGCGGAGGGGCCGCCGCTTACCGTTGGCGCTGGGGGGCGGCCGCCCGAAGAGCTTGCTGCCGGCGGGCTCCTTGCGGCCCTCCGGCGCCTCGCTGAGCTCCCCCTTTTTGACGTCCGCCTCCTTGGAGAAAAGACACTCGACGGCGGCGGGCTGCACCCCTGGGGACGGGGACACGGGGTGGGGGACACGGGACGGACACGACACGGGGGAGAGGTGGTCAGCGCCCGCCGCTGCGTGACCCTCCGCGGAGGCGGCGCCGCCGCTTCCCGCGGGCCGCTCCACCTGGCTCCGCACCCGCGCCGCGCCCCGCCCCGCCCCACACCGCCCGGCAGCGGTCCGGCGGGAGATGGTTGCTCTTACCTAGCTGAACACAGGCGGAGACAAGTTTGCGGCAGTTGGACTCCATTACCCGTTATCTGCAAAAGATGAAGGCGTCGGAGTTATAAAACAATTATTTGGGGAGCGAAAAATAAATGCAAAAAAAAAAACCAACCCAAAAAACCAGCCGCCCGGCAGCCACGTCGCGGCGGTGCTGGCGGCACCCCCACATTTCCCCAGCGATGTCCGCGCGATGCCCCCTCTCTCCGCCTCAACCTCGGGTCCCACCCGAGCCGCTCCACGGCTTAGGTGCAAACGCCCGTGGCGGCTTCCCCTTCCCAGCCCGTCGGACGGCTCGGCCTGCCTCCACCCCTCGTTATCTGGGGACGTGGAGGAGGGTCCCCGAACCTCGCGGCCGCGCTCTGTTCCGGGACAGCCCGACCCCGGTGCCAGGGTGTGCCGTGGGGCAGCGGGTACCGGCAGCCGGGCCCCCTGCGCGGCGGGCGGTGCGCGGCCGCGGCTGCGCCCGCCGAGGCCCCGCTCCCCGGCTGCGCCTCCCCCGGTCTGAGAGGTCGGGCGGTAAAATCACAGGATTAGTGCCTGATTGAGATGTCTGTTCGTGAGATATTACAAAATTCATTATCACAGCTCTCTACTAACTCGATATGAAGTAACACAGATGGGATTTTATTAGCCCAGGCTTCAAATGTTTACTTATGATAATTTCAGGGGAAATTTGCATGTCACCATCATTTCAGTAATCTTTCTTCTTCTTCTTCTTCGCCTCTTTTTTAATGTCTGAACCGGGCTCTTTATTAGCTGCTGCTTAGAAATGCGGCAGCCTGGAGCCGAGACACGTTTGGGATGAGCAGCGCCAGCCGCGGCGCCCGCCGTGCGGGGCCCCGCCAGCCCCGGCCCCGCCGCCCTCCGCCGAGCGGGCAGGGTGGGACCAGGGGGAAAAGGGGAGGAAAGGGAATTTAAAAAAAAAAAAAAGGAAGGAAGGAAAAGAAGGGGGGAAAGGGGAAGGTGCGGTTATCGGGACTCCTCTCCGGGTCTTGTTGTGAGACGGCGGTTTCTATTCAAAGCCCAAGGACGCCAGGGCGAAACTCCGCTCCCTCCAGCAGCCGGGCCTAGCACGCGAGCTGCGCCTAAATTAATCGGGAAGGCGATTAAGAGAACCTCAATTCTTCGCCGATGGTCCTTAAATCGGGATAGGTCTCCGTCAAGGTTAGTCCCGCACGACAAACCCAGCTGCCCTCCCCCGCCGCCTGCCTCGGAGGCTGATTTATCTCACGAGTGGAGACACACGGCTCCCCCCACGCACTCCGCCGCCACGGAGGGGAAGTTTTTCCTCTCTCCTGAACCGCCAGTCTCCTCGGAGTAAAGTGCCTTTCCCGGACAGATTATTCCTCCTTCCTCGCTCTCAGCTGCCCGTACTGCTCCTTCCCTTTCTCCTCTCCGTACCCTCTTCTAATTTTTGTTGCAAACCACATCGCAGCGGGGGGCCAAGGGGAGCGAGAAGCGTTTTCCTATTGTCTCCGGCCCGGCGACTCAAACGAAAGCAACTCCACTTGCTTTTCCATTTCCCTTTCTCCCAGCACTCCTCCGCTCGCAATTAAATATCTCGGCCCCTCCGTGCACCCACGGCCCCAACAAACGCACCAACCGGGAGAGCTTTCCCTTTCTCCGCGGCTTGCCGGGCCCGCTCCGCAGCAACCTGCTGGGAGCACGCCGGCTACACCAACTGCAGGACTCGGGCAAAAAAGCGGTGTCACACGGGATTTTTTTTTTTTTCTTATTGGTATCTATCGCTGTTCTTTCGGGAAAAAAAAAAAAAGCAAAAACCAAAAAAACCCCCAAACACACACAACGCCCCCCAAAACAGAGTCCCCTGGCAGATACCTCAGCAACGCCCGAAATACCGAGGTCCGTGATTTCGGCGGGAGGCTTTTTGTCAAGAGGCCCGCGGCCGCTGCCAGTGGCTCTCAAACGAAAGGGGGGCTCCGTGCGGGGCCTACCCCGCCGCGGTGCCCGCAGGGGCGGCCGGGCCCCGCCGCTCCCCCCGCGGATGGTGCCGGGGGGTCCCGCCCGCGGAGCCCGCAGCCGGCGGCGGCAGACCCGCCCGCACGATTTGCCGGCGCCCCGAGCCCGGCCCGGCGCCGCCGTCCCCCGCCCGGCTGCGCGGCTCCGCTGCGGGAAGGCGCTGCCAGCGCGGCCGCTCCGCGGGGCCGGTTCCCCGGCGGCCGCCCCGCCGCGGGAGCCCGGGGCCGGCACGGCGGGGAAACGGCGCGGGGGCAGCGGTCGCGCCCCTCGCCGCCAGCCCCGCGGGACGGGCCGCTGCCGCCCGGGAGGACGGCGGCAACTCCAGCCCGCAGCACCCTGCCCGGCCGGCCCGCGGCCCCACCGCCCGTCCCGGGGTGCAGAGAGCCGGGGCTGGCCGGCTCCGCGGCCCCGCGCCCGCCCCGCCGACGCCCCCCGAGACTCCCCCACTCACCGGGGCCGGCTGCGCTGTCCGCCCCCGCTGCTGGCGCTGCTGGTGCCGGTGCTGCCGGGGGCGGCGGGGCCGCGCCGGGCTCCTGCGCTGGCTGCGGGGCCGCGGAGCCGCCGCCGCCGCCGCTGGCTCCCTCCTTCCCCGGCCCTCCCGCGCCCCCGCCCCGCCCCGCCCGCCTCCCCGGGCCCTGACGTCACGCAGGCTCCGCCGAACGCGCCCCGCCGCCGCCGCCGCCGCCGCCGGGCCGGGGCGGGCGGCTCCGCGGGGCTGCGCGGCGCTCCGCGGGCACAGGCGCAGGCGGCGGCAGACCCCGGCCGCGGAGGGGGCAGGGGGCAGGAGGAAGGAGAAAAGGCGGCGGAGGCGGCGCGGCGGCGGGCTAGGTAGCCGGAGGAGAATCGAGGTGAGCGAGGGGGGCCGCGGCCCCTCCGCGCCCGCGCAGGGCGCGCCCCGCTCCGCCCGGCTGGGGAGGGGGGCACAAGGAACTGTGGCCAAAGTTGGCCGGGCCGGCGGCTGTCCTTGCACCAGGTGTGAAGAGGGACGGCCCACCCGTTGTGAGAGGTCTCGGTTCCCTTTTTTAACCCACCTTTTTGTAAATTTATTTTTTTTCCACTTTTTCTATTTTTTTTTAAATTCCGGGGGTTCTTGTTCGTGCCCGTAGCGCTAGCGCAGGGCCGAGGTAGCCGAAATCCTGCCGCTCATCTCTGTTACTCGCCCTGCCTCGCTTACGGGCGACGGCGAGAAAACACTACGGGCAGACTCTCTCCCCCTTTTCGCCAAACGACACCGAGCTGGCGCCAGGGGGGAATTTATTTTCGATTTTGTGATGTTTTTCCTCGTTTAAGAAAATAACGAAGTCGGATATCTCTATTGAGACCAAACTAAAGCGATGGCTTTTTCTCGCAGCATTTCCGCGGCTTTGTTTATAGAGGGACGACGCGAAAATAAAATAGGCGCTTTCTTAATGCGGGGGCTGCACCTGATCTATTTGTGGCTATTTTTAAATTATTTCAGCCTGGAGTGAATTTTAGTTATTTATAGGCGTGGGCAGGGGGCTAGGCAATTGTTGCCGGAGGCGGAAAGCGAACCCTCGGAAGCGGCCAAGTTTTCAGCGGGTCGTTTTGTCGGCGGCTGCTGGGGAAGCCCAGCCGCGTTCAGCAGCTCCGCCGCGTCCCGGCGTGCACAGAAAAACCCTTCGAGTGCGGCGCGGCAGCAGTTGCCACGCCAAGCGGGGAGGGCTGCTTCCTCTCGCAAGGAGTGAAATTGTGTGGGAGTTTTTCTAGGGAGAAATAAATGAATTAAGCGTGTCCTTGGCTACCTGTGTATCTGTCCTTGGGAGCGCTCTGCCAGGTGAAATCCCGTTTCCCCGCGCATCCGAAGGAGGAGCGGGAGTGAGGGGCACTCCCCGCTCCCACCTCGCACTTGCGTGTCCCCGGGAAAGGCGAACTGCTTGCGCCGGTGCGGACCTTCCCCACGCCCCTCAGCCCCGCTGTGTTTTGGACAGGGAAGACAAGGCAGGGCAGGCTGCGGCGCCCGCGTTGGCAGCGCGGCCGCGGAGCGGGGCCGCGCCGGGCGGCAGCGGGCTCCGGCCGCCCCGGAGCCGGAGCGGCTGAAGTGAGCAGCTGGTGGGAAATGCAAATGGCTCCTGGAGAAGCATAAGATACAGGGTGATTTTCATTCCCTCCTCGAGTGTGTGGAAGGAGCTGGACATACGTTTCACGCTCCTAATCCTTCTTTTACATTTTTAGTCATACTCCTATTAAACAACTAATTAATGCCCAGAATCGCCAGGGAATACATTAGACATGCTGCCGTGGAAGAGGGGTTCCAGGGTGTCTGGAAACTACGGAGCCGACTTAATAGGCGGATTTCAAATTTTTTTCACCCCCCCCTTCTGTCAAAGCAATAAATGTAATAATAGATTTCAGGGCGAGCAAAGGCCGCGGCGGCTGTATTTATAGTCTGGCTCCCCCCTCCCGCCAGCGCAGTGATAACAGCTTTAAAACCCCCGACGAGCCTAAGGAGCCTTTCCTCGGCGGGCTGAAACGGGGAGCGGCGGCGGGCTCCGGCCGGCGCCCGGCACCCGCGGCCCGGCTGGGACGTGAATAGCCGGGCGGGCAGCCCTCCCTGCCGGCCGCCCCGGCGGGCACGCCGGCTTGCTGAACGGCTTGGAAAGAGGGCCGGGGTTATTCCTCGTCCCGACAGGCGGAAAAGCTGTTTTCATAAACGCCTATCGCGACTATCCGTTTGCAGGCACCTGGCGCGGCCGGCGGTGCCCCCGACGGCGGCGGGAGCCGCGGGGCTTCTCCCCGGGTGATCGCGGGCCTCAGCGTGGGCGAGCCGAAGGAGGACCCGGGCTGGCTCCCCGCTGCCGGCCGAGGAGGCTTTTGCCCAGGGACAGGGGAAGGCAAAAAAAAAAAAAAAAAAAGAAAAAATAGCCAACAACAGCAACAAAAGGCAAAGCGTATCTAGCGGTGACTAAAAGTAGAGCCGTGTTTCAGGCACCCCTCAGCGTCTGGCACCGGCCGCCAGCGCTGGCTGACCGGCGGAAAAGGGAGTTCTCCTCGAAAGTGTGCGATGGGGCGATTCACGGCCATTTACTTTCTTCATTCCCGGATTATGATCTCAGCCCTCGCAAGCAATCCCTCCCGTCTCCCCCCCAGCCTCTCCTCCCACCTCTCTGAGCTCCTTAGCTGACAGCAAACGAGTATGTAAATACCTATAGCTGGCTATGTTTAACACACTCAAACATTATTGATTTGTTGGGCTGCCCGAATATTTTCTTCCTGTCCAGATCTGGTTTCAAAATTGCTCATTCAGGCGGTTCGTCCCGATGCTACAATACAATAATTGTTAAAAAATTAAGCATTTCAAATGGACCCGTTGATTTGCATATAAATTAAAATTA
The DNA here is from genome assembly GCF_026419915.1 of Harpia harpyja. Taxonomy (NCBI): domain Eukaryota; kingdom Metazoa; phylum Chordata; class Aves; order Accipitriformes; family Accipitridae; genus Harpia; species Harpia harpyja. Next base: position 30,478,484 of record NC_068941.1, on the reverse strand, counting down.
CTGTGCCTCGCGTATTGCAGTGTTTTATAATCATTTCGAAATTAGCGCTTAACCACTTGATCTAAAAGAATATATAAATGTCTGTATTGACTCACTAATGAATTAACTAATTAAAACGTCCCGAGGACGTCGGTCGTTAGGAAGATTGTTAAATCGGGGCACATTAGGGGTAAGGATGACGGTGCCAGCCGGAGCGGAGCAACCTCTGTTAACAGAGAGTAATCTAAGCTTCACGCAGTGATTCCCGTAGTTATTTTCCTTTGCTTTGATCCCTTACCCCTCTTCTATTAATTTTTCCTTTTTTTGGGGGGGGGGGAAGGAAGGAAGGAAGAAAGGAAAAAGAAGAGGAAGCGCAAATATCTCCCGGTTTGCTCCGAGCCGGCAGTCGCCGCTCCCCGGGCGGGATGCCCTCGGCCGGGGCTGCTCTCGGCTCGCACCTCCCCGGCCGCCACCGGCTGCGGGGAGCGGGGAAGCGCAGCCAGAGCTGGCGGGGCTCGTCCTGCGATAGAGATGCTCACAGGGCACTTACCTTCGTCATGAGACTAGGGATAAAAAGGTAGTTCGTCCTAGGAGAGGCAGTGCAAAAGAATGCGAGAAGTTGAGGGGGGGGGGGGAGGAAAAAAAAAAAAAAGCCCGGCGGTGCGAAAATCTGTAGCCTCGGGGGCTAGCCAGCAACCTCTTTCATTTCAAGCACTTATTGATTTGCTGTTGTCATCTTTGGCGACGCAGAAGGACACTTGAAAGAATTTCTGATGGGGCTCTGATCTGAGAAACGAGGTGACCTGACCGGGCTCTCACCAAATTCTTAATTACCACATCAACTGCCTTAAAAATAAAAAAAGGAGGGAGGGGGGAAGGGGGGGGAATCTTTGACAGCAACAGAGTTTGCTTATCCGAACTTTTTTAACCACTCAGAAACTCTTCCTGTCTCCTGCTCCCACCGCTGTAACCGCAGCCCTGCATTCAGACACCGCCCCCCCCCCCGCCCCAGCCTCCGCTCCCCGCAGCCCCGAGCTCTCGGTCCACCGGAGCAGCGACCCGGCGAGCCCGCGGGCGCGGAGGGAGCGCTGCGGGGGGGGGGGGGGTGTGTGAAACCGCTCTCCCGCCCGGCGGCCAAGGCTGAGCGCACCCCTCGGCCTCCCCTTTCGTTCACCGGGACCGAGGGCAGGTCTGGGGAGCAGCCCTCGGGGGCCGGGGAGGCGAGCCTGGGAAGGGAGTTGCAAAAGAAAACATTTCAAATGCAGCAGATTGCAGAGGAGAAGGCGAGAGAGGTCAGGACGAGGGGTGGGGGGGTGTGTGCGTGCATGTGTGTGCGTGTTAGACTCCACCAGACATGCAAGCCTGTGACTTGTCTGCGGCCAGCTGTTTTGAGTGTCATCAAAACTAGATGTATACACTTCGAGCAGGGGAGCCAAAAGGAAAATTCAGATGAGGAAGTCAACACGAAAAACCTATTGTCGAAGGCACTGGAAGGCGGACAGTGTTTGGTGTTGCTTGTACACAGGCGTACAATGCTGACAGATGACAGCAGTGCTCTTGGCTGAAGAGAAATACGCTCGCTGCCTTTGTCCCACATGGTGCGCACACACATGCACATTCCTTCTTTTTCCTGCTCTGGCTGCTGTTTCTGCAGGACAAAGCAAACCATCCTTCATGGGCATCATCTTCCCTCCCCGCCTTCTCTCTCTTTTTTCTTTCTTTTTTTTAATCCCTCCCCTCCATGTGTGGTTGCTCTTTATTTTGGTGTGAGGAAGCTGAGGGACAGGATTAGCACCTATTTCGGTGTCTCTGATTCTGTCCACTTTGCAGCAGTGGCCAGACCCAGGCTGCAAATGCTCAGCAAGCTTTTGCTCAGCATTTTGCACCCTTGTTAGCTTTGAAGGGACATTGTCCTTTCTGAGCAAATGCCAGTCCCACCAGTTCATGTCTCCCCGATGAGCAGGGCTGACGATGTCCCAGTTGTCTGTGTGTCACCCCTTTCCCATTTCCAGTGGGTCAGCTGCTCAGCTATGGCAACCAGGACTGTCTGGTTATACCCAAGTCTTACACTTTCTGTTGAGCATCAGCTCCTCAAAGCCTGGTTTGTAGGGCGGCAACACTTATCAATAAGGATTAGACAGCCTAGCACTCGTTTTCAAGCCTCATTGTATGGCTTCAGTCATTTGTGACAGGACTTTTCAGCCCATAGCTTGCTCATAGCCTGTGTCCAGCACAGTATACTTAACATGTCTATCTTCTCCCTACGTGCCTGACGCTTTGCAATACTGTCACTGGACTTCCTTCTCAGCAGTGTCCTGTTGTAGCAAAGGGAATGAATGAAACCACCCCTTGTTATCTTACAGGAGCTGGCTTCAAATTTGGGGGATTTGGGAGCTTAGCAGAGAAACCCTAGAAGGGGTGACACTTGGATTTTTTTGACATGGCTTTCTACGTTGCTTTGAAGATCTTTTCCAAAGCTTACGGAAACCCAGGATCTCTGTGTAGTTGCTTAATTTGTTTGCATCCATACTTGGTAAAATTAGACCTTCTGGTAAGTGCTGCAGGTGTAGGCTGAAGGGGATGTCACATTATTCAAAAAACAGGTACAGCACAACAGTGCTGCCAGTGTTGGAGTGTCACAGCCTCCCTGCTGCTCTCGTCTGGAAAGCAGGCAGGTGTCACACCTCCTGTCCGTCACGGCGCGGAGGGACCCATCCCTCATGCTGTGAGTACTGCCAGTATTTGTGTTCACCCTCTTCAGGGAGCTTCTGTCATGCTCGTCAAGTGACTGCTTCTCCTGTGTCTCACTTGCCTTTGCTGCCGCCAGTCCGTCCCTCAAGCTATGAAATGCTCCCCTTAAAGTGTTCACGCGTGGTCTGCGGCTGTGGCCTTTGAATGTTTCTGAAGGAGAAAGGGGGGAAATGATGCCAGAATGACCCCAGATTATATTGTGGTTTTGTTATAAAAGAGAGTACCTCTTCTTACTTTTGTTTGTTGGGCATGACGTAATTGTGAAGAAGCTTATTGAAGAAGGTGAGGTAAACGTGCATTGCTTAGGCTTTGCTCTCCTCTCACACATGGTTTTGTGGTCATCCAGTGCGATGACTTGCGATTGATCTGTTCCTGGGTTTTGGTATCTTCCCTGAACTACACGCTGCTGAAAAGGTAGATGCACACAGAAAGTATCCACCTGCGTCTGATCTCACATCATTCCTTACGGCAAACCGTTTTCTCTTCTTTCTGCTTTCTCTGGGCTGTCCCTGCCCCAGTGCATGTCGCCCGCGGCCGCAGTCCCTCAGGGTGCTTGTCCCCCTTCGCCATGGAGGCCCCCAGAGCGCATCTTCCACCCTGTGGCTGCCAGCGTTTTTTTTGGTAAGAAGGTTGGGGAAGGGGTGCTGTGTGTGCTTTGAAGTTTTGGGGTGGGATTTTGGGGAGCAGCAGTCAGGTTTTGGCATGTGGAGGGGCTGTCCCACTACCTGGCCTTTGGAGCCGGCTGGAACCAGCTGTGACTGACCCTGGGCGGCTCATGGCTACCTCAGGGGTGGCCACTCAGCAGCCCCACCGCTACCACCGTGCTTCCTCGCTCGTGGCCTCCTCGCCCATGGCTGGGACATGTACAAAACCCCTCCAGAAGTGCGGGGTATCACGAACCCCCATCCCCACCAGCAGTGAGGTGGGGAGGAGGAGGGGAAAATCCCGCCTGGCCTAGGGAGGCCCCGCTCCTGGGCTGAAGGGACACCTGTCAGTGCCTTCCTCTATGCTGGGAGGAGACGGGACATGGCCAGCGTCAAGACAGGTTTGAAACATGTCCAAGGAGCTGGCTGAAAGCAAGGGAAACAGAGCTTAAAAGCAGCCCAGCTGCTTAATTGGGACGGCTGAGTAACCCCTGTCGCTGTGAGAGGAGGCTCAGGCCCCAACACCCCCATCCCACCGGGAAGGCCTTGCCACCCCAGCGCCAGCCCCTTGGCAGCACTCCCTCCGCCCCAAAGTGGCTGCCGGGATGTCAGGATGGCTGGTCAGGCTGTGTCCCAGCCTCTGGAAAGTCTCAGTGCTTCAGAAAGGCTAAAGTATTAAGCAGCATTTGGGGAAATCGCTCAAGGAAGGGCAAAGGCGGCGGCACCCAGCGGGTCATTCTTTGTCTGGGAATGTGGCCAAGTTCTCTTACTCACCGTAATACACCATGTCAAAGAGCTGGCTCCTTATTAGACACTGCTTTTAAAAAGTATTTCACTTGGAAACGTAATGGTAAATTTTCTTCACCATTTGAGGGCTGCTTCCCCTCTTTATTATTTTTTTTTCCCTTTCACTACTTTTATACGAAGCCATTCTGACATCCTCCATTAGCGAAAATGTTGAATGCTTTTAGAAAAACATTTGTTCTGATGGAATTTATGATCTGATCTGCTATTCAAATTTATGGTTATCTTAATGTGGTAGGTTAGATAAAATGTCTCTTGATGACATCGTGGCAATCACATAAAGCCATACTTTCAGGCATGTTTGGACAGCTTACCAAAAAGTGTTTGGGAACAGAATGTGGGTATAATAAAATGCAGAATAGAGTTGGAAAGATTGCCAGGTTAAAAAAAGCCACATAGTCCAAACCCTAAGCTAAAAGACAAGTTTATAGGTACGCTGTAGGAGTGTCTTCATTTCCCCCAGGCAGAAGAGACACTGACTTTGAGGTCGGACTTGAAGAGGAAAGGTAAGATGTACTTAGTGCTTCTCTTTGGGAATCAAGAGAAAAAAAATTGTTTAGTGTGCCCAAACAACTCCAGTAGACAAGAAAGGAGAAGAGGCGAGCCCACCAGAAGGTTTCTCTTCCATGTTTCTCTCCTTTCGGGAACCTTGCTTCCCAGGAGAGCAGTGTGCGCGGTGGTTCTGCCGGTCTTGTACCACCCTGCTGAGTGCAGGCATGGCTTGGTGCAGCGCGGAGCTGGCTTCTTTCCAAGCACTTTTGCTGATGGCATTGATACAATCTCATGAGGACGGCATACCACATAAACCAGTTCTCCATTCAGCTGGGCCATCCCTGTGCCATCGACCCTAACTAGCTATGCTCCATGGACTATCATGGAACACATGTTTATAGAGTTGCTCACAGAAACTACAGCCATCAATCTCACGACTGAACTCTTTCCACGCCAGCGTATCTCACTTTTTCCGTCTGCTGTCTGCTGGCCTTATTTTGCAGGCTTTTACCATCCTGGCCAGGGTTTACTCATGCCACCATTTCTGGGGATAAAAGCCATGCTGCCTTCCTCTGTTTAGCACCACACTATTTAAATGAATATATTCCCCATGTACCCTTTGGGGTGAAAAGAAAGGGGCCTTTTAAATTTGGCAGACAAAAGTTGCTGGAGACAGAAGATCTTTCTGCAGCTGATTTCTCTGTCTCTGCCTGCTACTGAGCAGCTATAGCTGATTTTGGTTATTGTTTTCCCTCCTGATTTCTGAGACCAAACATTTTCACACAGCCCATTTGTCTTTAATTTATTTTCCTTTTTGCCTCAGAGCACTGGGAACACAAGGGGCCACAAACACTTTGTGGCAACCACCTCGCCATGAAATGAAATCCCCTATTGAAGCAGGTAGGCTCAGAAAACGCTGCGTAATAAGAACACCCAGGAAGTTATTTCTGTCTTCTCAGATTTTAAAAGCTACTGAGCATACCTGTGATTATAAGTGAGCTGTAGGTCAACAAAAATGGCTGTTAGTGCTTTCATTATAATCTCAATTGTTGGGAGTTTACATAGCACAAACATTTGCTTTGTGGTGAAAGTACAGCATGTAAGCCGTTTGATCTGCAAGCAGTGAAAAAAACCAACAACTTTTTTGCTTTGTTTTCATTCCCTCCAAACACACTTTACAAACTGGGTTACAGCAGGATCGATCTGATGTTTGAGCTATAAAACATGGCATGAATATACATGACATTGGCCACTCCCACTTTCCTTGGTTTGGGAGAAAAATCTTTTTAAAAGGCATGATAAGATCTCTTCTGAGTGTGCTCAGTAGCAGACTGCACTGTCTCTGCAAAGAGATGAGAAGCCTGAAATATGGGCTTCGCCTCATGTATAGCCCTGCAATGAGTAATAGGCAGAGACACTCCCTTTGCTGCTCTGAGACCTGCGAGACAGCAGAGAGAGGCTCGAAATATGGTGAGCATGAAGATTTTGAGATTCTTCAGTTCACACAGGGCAAGGGAGCAAGGAAAAGTCTCGAGTTGCTTTTCTTTTTTCTTTTTTTCAGTTAAAAAGGCTCCTCTTCTCCCATAGAAAAGAAAGGCAGCCCACTTGTGGCTTCTCCAGGCCTTCTCAAAGAAATCAGCAATGAAATGCTGAACAGCTGGGCTCTTTCTTGGCACTTCACAGACAGGGGGGTGAGAGAAAAAGATTTCCAGATACTAAAGCAGGAGCCACAGCTGCTGCTATGGCAGAAGTTTTCCTGGGAACAAGCAGGTAGGAAGCTCTGTAGTGCCTTGGCAGGCTGAAATAGCAGCAGTGAGCACAGAAACGGGTGTGATGGGCAGCAGCATCACTGCCTGCCAAACACCATCTCTGCCTGGTACCCAAAAAGGCCAGGCAACGTCAGCTCATGTGCAGCAGAGGCTGTGGCTGCCCAGTCTGTATCAAATGACAAGCTGTTTCTTTAGAAAAGCTGTCTGTGGGTTTTCCTAATCTGCTGAAGCACAATGAAACACAACACGTTCCACTTTTGGGCTGTTTGTCACGCCTGCTGAGCTATGGTACAAACAGTAAGTAATCCTGTATTTACAGATGATACGATAATACAAAAGGAAGGCATCTTTAGGTCATTTAGGCATTCCTTAAGTTTTTTTGTGCTTGACTTGGAAGGATGAACTACAGAGTTGATTACAATCTTCCTATCCCAGCGCCCTGCCAGAAGACTCACTTTTTGAGACTCTTTCCTTGTTTCTGTAGTCTCTCTCTCCCACACCAGCTCTCCAGATTTTTGGTCTTGCACATTTATTCCAGGTTTCCATTCTGGGGATGTTTACACACAGCTTATATGAGGATTAGAATTTAGCCTTATGCATTTTCCTAGAGATACAGAAAACTCACCCCACTGCAGAACCTCACCTTTCCCCAAATGCTAGGTATTACTGCAAAAACATAGGTACAGTGAAACTTCTCAAGCTTAGAGACCTTTTTTTTTAACATGTAATTTTTTAAGAAAGAAAAAATATTTTTCCTTTCTCTTCTTCTGACAAGTTACTGGCTTATCAAAGGTTGACTTTTTTTCCTAGAACACTTCTTCAACACAGAAAAATGCTGCCTTCCCAGTTAAAATTTAGCATTGTTGTAAGCAACCAAAAATACTGGTCTTATGACAGGCAGTGTGAGGGAACTGTTAGTACCAGAGGAAAACACACCCAGTAGTAATCAACAGCACCATTTCCATAACTCCTAACACCTGTTAACCCCAGTCAGGTCTTGGCACTTTAAATACCAGCTCTGAGAGGACTATTTTTGTTGGGGTTGGGGGTTTGTTTGCTTTGGGAAACTTGGGGGTGGTGTTAGGCAGGCTTTGCTCCATCCCAAAGATATATTGTAGAGGAAGAGTTTGTTTTGTTTTTAGTCTTATTTTCTTTTGTCCATCTCTTTCCTATTCCTAAGGGTATTGTGAGTGTGCGCACATATGGGGGGGGGTGTATATATATATATTTACTAGAAAAATCTGATACTCCTGGCTTTTTTGATAGATTTGATGCTTGCTGGAAATTTTTTCTCTTCCACTGAGGTAATGTTTGCTTACTCACACTTATTAATAATTCCTAATAATGAGCAGAATTAGGCTTTGAGTTCGTATCCAGAAAAGGACTTTAGGTAACTCAGTTCAAGAAGGTATGCTGTGGATACCTTAGCTCCATAGAGTTGATGTCTTAGCCTATGTCTCTCAGGTGGCTTTGTTGTGTGGGCGGTCAAGTTAGTTCATGTCTTCTAGTAGCTGTGCTGTACAAGCTGGAGGAGACCAGACTATCCTTGCTGGTGGGATACCAGCTATGTTTTCTGACTGGCTTACGTGACAAAATGGGAGTTAGGAAGAACCCACGTGCTTAAGAAGTGGACTAGGCTGACGTATGGTCAAGAGGATTTTACCTGTGGGTGATGTGGTAGGTAAAAGCCTGTGGACTGTTCTTAGCTAACAATATTTCTACTATGCATAAAACTTCTGCTTTTCTATAGTCTCATGACCTCCCTTAGTCCTAGATTTGGCAATTTCTGTGTATATCTGAGTTGCTGGGTTTCCTGTGTTGTGCTATTGTTTCGTTAGCTCTCTGGTTGGCATAAAGTTTTCAAGGGAAAGTGGCACCTGGGTTTTTTAGGGTGTCTTTGTTTCAGCTCTTTGGTACAACAGCCCTTTGTTCTTCCTGGTTTGGTTTGGTGGGGGTTTTGTGTGTGTGTTTTGGTTTTTTTTGTTTTTTTTTTTTTTTTTAGTGCAAGAAAGGAAGGCAAACTAGGTCTCCTCCCCCCCCCCCCCCCCCCCCCTTCTGGCTTTATTATTAGGTTCTCTGATACTGTACTGAGTGCATCCAGATTGCTACATTTCTGACTTAATAGTGTTAATGCTTTGAATATATGTAAATGAATACACAAGAGAACTGTGCTCTGTTCTTATAACAAAGCAAGTAACTGAAAAAATTAATTTGCTTTATCATTTCTTGCTGTTCCTCTATCTTAAATATGTCAAACTGTTCTCTTCCTAAAGGTTAGACAGTCCTAGTTTAGCAGTAACATAGGAGATGGTGTTTTCGGGCAAAGTAAATCTGAATTTTAGTGTATTAGGGAATTTTAAGCTTATATTAGCAGGCTAGCATTTAAAAGATCTTTAGCAAAGCTTGGAGTTCTAAATCATTGAGCTGTTACATTTATTAGGGCTATTATACAATAGCTTCAGTTCCAAGTACTTTACAAATGTTTTTGAGATTAAAGCATGTCTGCGTGTTCTTGCTGAATAAAAGAAACTGATTGTGCTAATTCAACATACACTGTTTGAAAATCGTTTTGTTTGGGGTGTAGGCTAGAATATCAATTGGGTATCTGGAGGCTGCTGCATCTTTGATGGGGGTTTGTTAAATGCACCTGTAATGCAGATATTAAAATGAATGCTTCAGTTCTGTAAACAGCCTGACCTGAGGGGAAGGAGGGAAATGTAATAATAAGAATACATTTACAAGTGTCAAAATTAGTGCTCAGGTGCTTAGCTTCTGGCAGTGATATTGCTGATACAATCTGTAGATGCGCTAAGTGTTTAGCGCTCTTATTAGTGTCAATGGAATAAAGATACTGTGGAGTGGCACACCTATAAAATTTACTCTTCCTAATCACCTGGGTAGGATAACAATTCTAATTCTACTTTGTCATCCTATCTGATCTTTACATGTGAAAGTATTGAAGTAAGAGTCTAATGTTTTCTTCTATCTGCAAAGTAGAAATACCAATTGTTTGATAGACTGCAGCTGTGAACTCTCCAACTGGAAAAGAACACAAGTGATTTGGAGGCAAAATGCAAGACCACAATTAGAACACTGATTTCCACCCCCCACCCCCCCCCCTTTCTGCACCCACTTACCTTTTGTCCCAGTCTATATGACAGATATTAGGAAGATTCAATGGGTATTTTCAGGTTTCTGTTAATATTTATGACCTAGCAGCATACTGGTTTCTCTGTTGTTTGAAATCTCAGATGGTTTCTGGTGTACCAAGGCTGTTTTAAGACTGAGATGCTTTGGTTCATGTGCAAATAGAAGCTGTCAACCCTTCAGCAGAACCAGGATACTTTCAGCTCCCCAGCTGAAGGCTGCCATATACTTTCAGCATGTTCTTGTCTGCCTGAAAAAGTTCACAGCTGGTTAGTTGAATGACATGGAGGGACTTTCCTCTTTCATTGTGCAGATGGTGCTAACTAGTGACTTAGCAGTGGGGGAGAATAAGAATTATGAGATGCAAGGAGGAGCACAATGTAAATTGAAGCCCACAAAATGCCAGGTTTGGAGACTTATCTAAGTTGTGATTCAGAATCGGAGAGGAAGGACTCCTGTTTTCTTTTCTGAAGTGGAATTCTCTTTTAGATATCAAATCGAAAGTATGGCAGTGAAGTGGCCCCTTGCTCCATCCCCATAATGTTTATACATTGGATTTGACACAGTTTTAGAGGTAGTTTTCTTTGTTTGGAGATTGTTCTCTGCTCCTCCTGAAAGCTAAGCTTTTTTGTACTGATTCAAAGAGGATGCCTAGAATTGCTAGTTGCCTTTGAAAGTCCGTTTTTTGCAAGTAGTACCAACAGATGTTGCATTTGCGTTGAGTATTTTCTGTCATTTTGCAAGTGTGTTTTTAAATTAATCATCCACTAGAAAGAAGTGGTAGTTAATGGCTTAGGTTTCTTGGCCAGGACAAAGGTTTGTTTCCTTTTGTTATTAGTTCTGTGTCATCACAGAAAGTAGACTAACTTTATTTTGAGTTTGTCTTTTTTTTTTCCTAGACGTATTGGGCTGAATAGCTCAACATAACAAATTATTCTATGTGCTTTAGTTTCAAGTTTTTCATGTAGAATCCAAGTTCTAGCATCAGGATTCAATTAAATGATAGTTTGATTTGACTGAAAAATTAATGGTCCAGAACAGAAACCTCGCAGTATTTTTTTGAAGTTCTTATTTTCAGTACTCCTGTTTTAAATAAAAATCTGGACTCAGCCCAGTAACATAAAGCTACATGTTTTCTCATCAGCTAAACATACGCAATGATTAAATTTAACAGTGATTGTTTGCTTGTTGCTCCTCTTGACTGCATAGGTATCTTTCTGCATTCATAAAACTAATTCCCTGGCTATAAGTGGCACTATACTGACTTGCTGTGAAAAGTTTCTTGCTACTGTCTGTTGCCCTTTTCAGGAAATAATGATTTGCCAAGTACAAATCATATTCTATAATTATATGTCATCTTCAATGACAGCTTGAACATTCAACTCCTGTTTACGCTTGAATCAGACATTGATTTTTCATTTTAATGATAAACAGATTGGTATGTAATACATTTGACAATACATCTGCTTAAAGTGTGTTAAGATCACTGAATGAAAAAAAAGTTTGCAATGTAGGCTAGTGGAGGCATTCAGGCCGAAAATAAAATGAGGATGCATGCTACTCCAGGTAATTCGCACCAAAAGAGAGTACAGTTTCTTTAATCTGGTATCCTTGCAGGCATATTTATAATTTGCTTTTCTGGTTTGCTTTCAGTCTGTCTTTTGGCCAGAAGAGACTTTGCAGCCAAGAATACTTGGAGCATGTAAAAAAAAAAAAAAAAAATTACTGTGGCTTTACTTGAAAAATGTTTTTGGTTTTGAATTTTGATTTGTTCTCATAGTCAGAATCTACCGCAAGTTAAAATGGAAACTGGCCAAACTGCACAGTTTAACCTCTTGTTACCTGTGGAGTCACTCTTAAATGGTTTTATTTTGGTGTTGTTCTATAGAGCTGTATATATGCACCTTAAGATGTTAGGAGAATGTGTACTGTACTGACTGTATTAAAAATCTCTTTTACTAAACCGTTGCTTTTGGATAAAGATTAAGGCTTCCAAGAATACTCCAATTTTGCTGATGGTAATGATGTTTACTTAACCCCTTAAGATTTCTTTAGAGTGTAAACAGATATCTTAAAAGAAATTTGAGTTCTTAAAATTTTCCTGTGGACTTGCATGAGAAACTGAGCACTTGGCTTTGTTATATGCTATCTAAATGTTACATAAAATCCAGTTATCCAATTTCAGTTTGAGTAGGCACTATGATGTAAATATTTGTTTTCAAGTGTAGTATTCTTATCAGGTACAAAATAAAAATATATAGAAATATGTATATACACACATATGCACACTATGTGCGTACAGTCAAAGGCAAATGATTTGTTAGTGTTCTGAACACTTTGGCTAGAGCAGTTTTAACCAGAAAATGACTGGTATCCTTTGACAAAAAAAAACCCCCAACCACACAACCCTGAAGAAAACCCACCCAAATCATAATGGTGGAACCGGTTGTGAATGTAGCAGCATCTCAAGCAGAAAAATACTGAAAGCATGTGTAAGTATTTATAATAAAGATCTTATGTTTTTGTAGTTTGCAAAACACCGAATTGAATGCTTTGGATAATCTTGACATTTGTACTTCTGTGCTTCATGTTACAGAACATCTTGAGGTCCTTCTCAATCAGTGAGGCCATCACATGTGCTCTGTCCTGAAGTATCTTTGTTCATGGTGATTTTTAAGGCTATTTCTTCCTTTAGACTTCCATAATTTGACACAGGAAGACAAGTGGTTCATAGCCCTGTACCACAGATGAATGTGATTTTTTTTTTTTTTTAATGAAGCACGAACAGTTTCAGAGCAACAACAGTCATTTTGCTGCTCAAAACGGTGTGAACCCTGAATACCTCGTCTCCCTGCTCCCCTCTGGCCTATTTCCTGCTAGAGTCTGACTTTAGCAGGCATTTCATAGGCTGACCTTCGTGTCTGTGTGTTCAAGTTTGGTCTTCAACATAAAGATGATGCAATGATTTCTCTGAGAGGTCCAAGGGCACCAGGTTTCCCTGGTTAGTTGCTGGTGTTTATTCTCTTTGGAGCCCATGCTCTTTTCTTTGCATCTTACTAATCCTTTTCTCTTTCTGTTCTTTCCCCATGTTCTCTTTGATCTCATTCCCTTGTATTTTCAGGATGCTACTTTTATAAGTACAGCTGTTTTTGATCACACAAAGGATACATCCATGGCCAGGTTCTGTGGTCTTTGAGCATGGCCTGTCACGACTCTACCTGTATTACTGAAGGTTCACAGAATTTAAGACTGTATAGATTCAGTATTCTCCTGTTTTATTCAGCTGCTACTGTGCAAAGCCTGGGAAGTATAGTATCCATGCTTGACTTAAAAAAAAAAAAAAAAAAAAAAAAAAAAAAAGAGTAAATTGAGTATTGATTAGTTGAGGTCAGTTAATAGGGAAGGTGTAGAGGATGCTTCAAGAAATGTAAGGACCTACAGATGGTTTGCTTTTGCAACAGAAACGCGTTTTTCCATTCAAGAAAGAAACTTACACCTTAAAAAAAAACAAAACCAAAACAATTAAAAAAAAAATCAGCTGGGGACATATAAAGGGACATATAAAGAAGCAAGGAGCTTCTAGTTATACTTGATTATAACCTTCCTCTAACCAAAGATTGGTACAGCAGCACATCCAGGACACAAACCCTTGTTCTGTGGGTGAAACTCCCATAGGAGTCATGTGGAGAAAAGCTGTATAGAAACAATCAGCTCTCCAGATGACTCTGACATGGAGTTAATTGCTAATGTTTGCTTGTGTTCTTGACTTTCTGGTCAGAAGTTGGCAGGTCTCATTCAGGAAGGGTTTTAACAAGAAGCTCGTTTTGTGTGTGTGCCAGTGGGACTTCCTGTCATAGTTGATGCAGGGGAAAGCTTTACATGTTTCCCTACCTGAAAAATGATCCCTCTTTCATCTTCTGTTTCTAGACTTGCTTGTCCCCACTTCTTTTAAAACAGTGCTCTAAAATACAACTCTGTACTGCTCTTCAACATTAGGGTCAAAAGTTTTCCCTGTAGCCTTCCCAGCAGACTGCTGTTAAGCACTGCATACTTCCACCCATGTGTGATGTGTGTGGAGTCCCATGGGGGTCTGTGTTCCAAACAAGGGCTGGATGGGAGCGAGGAATTCATCCTTAGGAGTCCACATCTCAGGTTGGTGCGGTTAGCTGCACCAATATACAGACACAGCAAGTACAGAAAGCTAGGAAATGATGTGTGTTTTCAGAGTATGTTATCAAGAAGACTCAGGTAGGCTAACTGTATTTGTTCCGTGTAAATATGAGAAATAGTTGTCATTCTTTTGCAAAATTTGTTATGTTGTATAGATTGTATAATGATGTAGCTATATAGATTGCATTGCTGAGATCATGGCTCTTACTGTATGTGAATCGCTTAGTATGTTAGGACCTGCATCTCAGCTGGGGTCTCTGCGCACTACTGGAGTATTTCTACTCATGCTCCCTATATTATAAATGTGTCCTATATAGGTTTGCATGTATTCTGTAGTGCTGTACATTTTTCTTACTAGCCCAGAAACCACTCATGAAATCTTATTATTATCAGCTTTCAATTGACCTATCATGGATGCAAACTCACTGTTGCTTCCAAAGTACAGCGGTGGTATGCTGTCTCTCCAAATGAAATGTACCTTTCCTACCAGTCAGGCAGCTGAGTTGGGGTGGGGAGTATAAAATAGACAAGCTTTCAGGCATATAAGCCTTTCTTCATGCTTGACTGTATACAGTACACAATTGCAACAGATCTTTTAGGCTCACAGGTCTCTTACAATACACTTGTAGAGCAGCGGTATGGGCTTTTTCATGTAAAATATGAATTTAAGCATATAAAATAAGAGATGGTATCTTAAATTTGTTGTTTGTAAAATATATGTCAACTTATCTTAATTTTCTCATTAGTGAGATATAAGTTACTGGAGACCTAGCTGCTGTGGCATTATTTACATTAACTGATACAGCATAATAGTGTGATGATGAAAGGGACCTGGGACAGGAAGAGGGAAAGCAAAACTTAGACAGCTATCTACTGAAATGAATGGAATCTTGACAGCCCACCAGGTTTTAAGTTGTTCTCAAGTGTAGAAGAGGCATTTTGATTATATTACTAAAAACTTAAAAAAAGAAAAAAAAAACCAACAAAAAACCCACACCAAAACCTGGGTGTGGGTTTTCTTTTGGCTTGACTTTAGGCAGTTCAGCAGCTGTTTTGACTTGGATTTGCATCTCATCCTAAATGGCAAAATTTAGACTTGCCATTTAAAATGGGGCTTTTTTTTTTTTTTTTTTTTCCTTCTGTGACAGCTTTCCAATTTCTGGAAAAGGCTAGGAGCTCCTTGGTGGATAGGCGCCTGGCTATTGATACATAGCTCAACAAGGTAGAGATCTAAGTGCCAAATGTGAATAGTAAAGAGTCCGTACGTTTTATTAAAACACCTTTGCCAGCTACAAATAAAAGGGCAGGAGAGGAGCCACCTGGCAATGTCCTAAGTACATCCCAGGGCATGGAAGCCTCCCAGCAGAGATGGTGGGAGGAAGACTCATGTTATACATGATTGTTGGTGAGGGGAGGATTGAAGTATGTGTGCATTGGTTGGGGGCACTACTGCTGTCTAGAGCACAGCCCCAGAAACAATGGAACAAGACAATTTGGCTTATGATTTGTGTTTGGCACATAGCAATGATCAGGAATCTTCTTGGCAGACCCCTGCTCCTCTTCTCTTTAGCAGAACCCACAAACATAATAGAAATGGGCTGTTGCTGGGAAAGGAAAGATGGATGTTTGTAAAGGGCACTTGAAACTGGCAAAAGTTAAATGGCACCAAATAGTTGAGCTGAGCCCTCCCTCCTCCTCCTGGTCTCCCGCTGATTTTAATGTGATTTGGTTGTTACTTGAGTTGTTCCTATAGTCAGATTACATGTGGGTATTTATAATTGTTACCCCTGCTATTGCTTTTCTTTGTGGATTTTTTTTTTTTGGTCACACTTGCGTGCATTTTGTCTTTCCAGTTAGGTTGTAAACTCTGAAGCGGGGGGGAAGGATTAGCTGTCTCTTCACTATGCGGCGGGGCTAATCTCTGGAGGGTAGCTTGTCACTATGCTTAAAACATACAAGAAGAGAGCAGGAATGAGGATGGCTGGTTTCAGGCACCTGTGTTGTCCTTAACCACAGCTGCCTCTCTTCCCCCTAGATGTTCAGAGCCAGTGGCAGCCCTAATCCTAATCTAGCTAGCAGTCTCCTAGGGTGCCGTACTGTGGAGCAGGCAAACACTTCCTCTGTTGTTTGTTTTGATTCGTGGCTGAGCACAGTGAAAGCAGAGCTGTACCTGCTGCCATAACACTGGATTGGAGTGCCACTGGATGTTGGTGCATTTGAAATACGAATCCAAACGTTGCTGCTTGTATCCTTTTCTGCATGAAGATGCCTGCCCGTGTGTCTGTTTGCTCCCACTGCCTAATTCAGCAGCTGTGAGCTGCCGGCAGTAGCACATGTGCACTTGGCTAAAATAACCAGCCAGCCTGTCCCTTTGCTCTTGCCAGAGTCTCATGTTGTTGAAGAGAGTTTTTAGGATCGGATCCGGCTTCTCAATTTACCTTATTCCTTTGCCCAAGACCAGCAGGAAGGCCTCATGAGGGTGGCCTGTCCTCTTATTCTTTTCCATATCGGGTTTAAAAAATAGTAATTTGGGTAATTTAGTGCAGTATCTAAGTGGTTGTCATTTTAACCTTAAAATAATATTGTAGATTAGCAAAATCTCTTTTGGGAACAGGCTTTAGTTTTGGTTTGTGCTTTTTTCCTGAAAGTGCCTATTTTTATTTTTATTCTTTTAAACATGTTGAAATACTGTTTGAGTTTTTGCATGACCATCACTTTACTGTATGAAGCAAGGGCTGTTGTTCTTCAGTTGCCCAGGGCAGACTTACAGGGCAGGTAGCTAGAAATGCAGCTTGCTTCCTATTCTCTTGAAACTGATCCCATGTATGTGAATGGTATGAATACGAATTTTGTAAATGCAAATAGCGTCTTTTAGAGAGAGATTCTGGACCCTATGCCTGGATGAAAATGCACTCTCCTATATCTGTGGGCACAACTTGTAGGTATATTACAGGCTGAGCATTCTTATGCCAAGATTCATCCTGAATCAAATTTTTATGGTTGAGTTATAAGCCCCTGAAAAACTGCTTTTATAATGGAAATGTTGAAAGACCCTCAAATTTAGGACCAGGCACAGCTATAATTTTAGAGGCATTAGGCATCTGAAATAACTTTGTCTAAAGATTACACTAGGATTTGTCACCCATTTTCTAGAAAATACTTAACATTGAACTGTATTTTATGCACACAAAAAGACTTACTTCATAAGATAAGGAGCTCAGAGATTTACATTCCAATATTCAACAACACTTTTACTAAGTGCTTTTTTCACTCTTGTAATAGAGTTGTCATAAACTATGTATTTTAAACCATCTCAGACTAAATTTATGAAAAAATTCTACGTGGAATGTCGATTCTACATATTTGAAGTGGAAAGTGTCCCATAGTTAGGTCAGCTTTTTAAAAACCACTTCTATTAACAGAGAGTCTCATAGCTTACTTTGCTTACTATTTAATCAATTGCCTTAAATTACATTTTTATCTATGAATGCTTCATGTGTGAGGAAGATTCCCTGGGGCTGCATCTTGCACACTGGGAGGAAACAAATGAAGAGTCGTCCTTTCACCACATGGGGAAAACCACTTGCAACATGTTTGGGTGCAGTGGAAGAAATCCTCCTGACAAGCTGGAATGAAGGCAAGGCCCATAAGGAGGTTGTATTCCCGCGAAAGGATGTGTGTCCAATTCCTGCATCAGCCAGCTGTTGAGATGTGCACTCCCCTGACATAAGGAACAGCAATGCATCACTGTCAGATTGTCATGCTGGCTTTTAGGGGTTAGTTTTATGTTGCTTGGATGTCTTGTAGTGACCAAAGTGCTCTCATGTAGAGCAGTAAAAAAAATTTTTTTTTTCCACGTTTGACTTCAAGCAGTGCTAGACCTGCTATTCCTGAGTGATAATCTGGTTCCTCAGTAATGTGGACAATGCCTTTTGCAGAAAAGATATTGAAATGCGCTCCTTTGCTTGCTGTAAATGGTGGAGAATGGAGAACATGTCATCTGCCACAGGCCTCTGAGCATGAGTTCAATAATGTGATTGAATCAGCTGAATAATCTCATTGGACTGCACCCTCAAGGAGTGTGACAAAGATTGTACACCAAATGTAGGCTCAAATGTTGCTGGCTATGCTGGGCTGTTTGGAATTTATTTTCAGACAGATGCTCTTACTACAGACTTAATTAACAAGTGCCATTGCATGCACCTTACTTTTCTGTGCAAAGTTTAGTTTAACCTGTGTGTGTGTGGTGGGGTGCTTGGCAGGGAGAGAGGTAATATGGGTGATCCTGAAAGGGTCTTAATGAATGTCCATATTTCACCGTATTTTCACCTTTTATAGTTGCTGCTTTAGAAGTAACTGCTAATAGTTGGGATGATATAGGTGGTTTTAAAAAACCAAATTAATAATTCATTAAGACTACTACAGAGTTAAATATTGGTTGCAGAGATTTCCTGCGATCTGGAAAGGCTGCTGTTACAGCAAGGAATATCCAAGGGAAAGCTCTCATTATTTGAATATTTAAGTGAAGCATGAGCTGAACCACACATGAATTTAGCAGTGTGAAGTATTGTAGTGATAATATAATCGACTGAAGAGATGGGCATTGCCATCATTCTTGTTGGTGATTAATCACTTGCCAAATTAGGGAGCAGTTGTAAGGAGAATTGGTTATATCACCACTTCTACCAGCAAAGCAAATACACAGTTGCTGAAGGAGTTATCTACCTGTTTATCTTACCTGTGGGAGGTAAGTGTATGGGTAGAAGGAAGGGAGGAAATTGGTGACTTTTAATAGGTTGTGTCACTGCTTCTTTACACTGAGCATAAACAAAACAGCGTCTAACAGCTCCCTCACTAGTTTCTTTTCTCTCTTTTTATCAATGAAAATGTTACAGATCTTGTAAAACTTACTGTATCAAGTTGTTCATTCAGAAAATGCCCTTATTTAAAGGCTAGATGTTACATATTTAATTTTTTTGCATGCGCATTTTAGAAATCTGTCTGCACAGTTTTTGTAAATAGGTCAACTTTCCAACTATCCAATAAATCATGATCATCTTGCTCTAAAATCATTTGCTTGGGCCAGGGGAGGCAATGTTGTCCACTTTCTTAAAGTTCTTCCCTTCTTCCATTCCTTTTTGTCAAACATCACTGAGATCTCCATGCTCTCATCCTGATCAGAAAAATCCCATTTGTGAAGATTTCAGGTAAAATCTTGGTCCTTCTGAAGATGATGTCAAAGTTTTCCCAGCAAAGCCACAATTTCAACCCATTCCCACAGAAAGTGGTTTAAACAAATAACATGGGTCACCTTGTATTCTCGCATGGCAGCATACTTGTAGGTTAATTTGAGACAGGAGTGTTTTTGTTGTGCATGATCAGCTTGTGGTGTCACCATGGCTGTGTGTTTGGATGGCGGCAGCTTCAGTGCATACGTGTGCTGTGCCAAGCAGCACAGTCTACTTGAGCAAGAACTGACTGAGCTGAGTCTGGGAGCAGGTTCTTCTTGTCGACAAGGCACTGCACCAAATCAGTGTGGACCCAGCACCATGCTGAGGTAGTGCCGTGGTGCTGGGGACCCCAGCATCATGCTGTGTGTGGAGCTTTGCTACTCTCTCAGAACTGGCTCAAATGTCCACTAAGTGTGGTGGTGCGTCACCTCATGGGGGCAGGTCCTGAATGCCTCAGGACCTGCTAGGTTTCTTGTAGGCTGGGAGGTAGGAGTAGCTTTATTATTGTATTTTTGCAGATAATGGGAGTGACAGCCTATTTTGCTCAAGGCTGTGCTGGAAGTTTCTATGGCAGAGCTAGGAAATCATGGCGTTCAAATCCTTGGAGTTCCTTATGCATGATGACTTTACCAGTTTAATAGGCTTCAGATGCAGATACTTTGTGTTGACTATTTGGCTGGTGAATTGTTTCACACCTGCTTTCCCCTGCATTTTTTTTGAGGGTGGAATTATCTGGGGAAAACTGCAGATAAGGTGAAGTTGAAACCTGAATAGCAAGCGTCAAATAAAAATGGTGGCAGAGGCTTGTAAAGGTGACGGAAGTGAGATCAAGATTGCAGTTGGATACCTGAGTGCTTTTGAAGAATGTACATGCGGATGGTCACTTCAGACAAATCTCTATTCAGAGGTATATAGGTTCAAATATAGGAAGTATGGAGCACATCTTGAATAGTAGAGGTATGTGCTTCACCTATCAACTTTATGAAGTCATGTTAATTAGTAAAAATGGAAGCAGGGAGGTGGTGGTAATGTTATGTGTAACTCACTTTCCTTAAAACCCAGAATGTGAATCATTTATAAGGGGGATCCAGAATAAGATTTGGGTTGAATTGTGCAGATATATCTGTTCATGGTCTGTTATTTATCTACTGTAGGCTCGAGTAATAGAGACACTGGAGACCAGCTGTACTGGAGGTGCTTGGGAGACTTTATTCTAACTGCAAATTGTTTCATTTCCTGAATGATACAAACTGATGATTTCTTGTCACTTATTTGGGCATGTCTAAATAAGTGCAGGAAATCATTCTGCAGACCATAATGTTATGATACATTTTCTATCAACAGCTGAAAACATTTCTGAACAGACACAAGTCTCTGAAGTCTTTGAGGTTTTGAGGAATGCCAGAATTGACACTAATCAAATTTACTACTGCAGATTTTTCAAGATACTGTATGTGGTTGAGCAAAATAATTTGAATTAAGGAGGAGTTAGAGGGAAAGATTTGCAAAAAAGGAGTTGAAGTAAGGCTATGCATGCTTTTCCTGGTAGGAACAGGAATTTTGCAATGAACATTTGTATAATTGATGTTAAAAAACTACTACTGGGTTTTGTTTTATAATGCTGGATGAGTAGCTAAGAATGTCAGTCCAACTCAAATACAAATTTGTACCTCCAATGTTAACATGAACTAAAATCTGGATCCAATACCTGAAGAAAATAATCAGTGTATTTATTCTGTATCTTTGTTTAAGAATAGGTTGAAATTATATTTTCAGTTTATTGAATGTAGAGGAATTTTATTAAAAATTAACAAAGCTCCAGTAAAGAGAGGGTGCATGTGTGGATAATATCTGCTAGTTTAGTAGCAGATTAATAGGTATTAGTCTCATGGAAACATATAGATGAGGATATTCTAGCTCTTTTTTTCTTTAATGCACCAAGAGTCTCATTCATTATTGTATAGTTTGTTGCGAGGCAAAATTTTACTTAAAATAACTGTTGATATGGGAACCATAACAATCACCTTTGATGGGACTGGGGGCAGTTGTACTGTGTAGAGTGCTAACAAAAAAAATAAACTTCAGTTGTATTGGTGGGGAACATTAAATATAACATGTTTTTAGCCTGCATAATACTTGAATGTCTGTTATTGGCTTGAAGAATTTTACCCACCGTTTCGAGTGTCCTGTGAGTGTGTGGTTATTGCTATAGTATGGGTTTTTTTGAAGACATAATATCCAATGTTTGCAAAAATGTGTGCCTTAAATTTTATTCCTAAATCCAGAAATAGGAAAGAACAGAATTTTAAAAACATGGAATGCCAACAGTTCCCTTAACGTCAAGTCTAATGAGCATCTTCTTGTGTGCAATCTAGTAGTTATCAATTCCAAGCCTAGAAGGGCTTGCGGAGTCTGGTAAATGCCTGAAATAAAGCCAGCAAATCTCTGTTCAGCAGCAGGGATGCAGGAGCAATCTTAAAACCTCCTGCACCTGCCATATGTGTCCAGTCGCTGCAGATCTGAGTATGAAAAGCTTGCTGGATACCTGTGGGAGGGCTAGGCACACTTGTGCTCCTGCTGCACATTATTATATCTGTGTCAACATATCATATCTGTTGCTAGATTTACATGGCGTTACTGGCAAAACATACTCTGTTTGTTCTGCCTGTCAAAGGCCTCCTGTTTATTTTTTTTTTCTGAGATGGAGCCTTTTGCAAGACTTCAGAAAAGATGGGCAGACAGGTCTCCAGCTTAGCTACCTGGTAGTGTGAAGTAGCCGTAGTGTTGGCTTAACCCATGACTGGAAGACTCCTCTGTTGACAGAAGGTCATTGGGATGGCACTTCTACTGCCTGGAAAGGCTTCTGCTTTCTTGTTCAGTGTAAGCACCCTTTCCTGAGCAAAAGTGAGTAGGCTGTAACGTTTCAACCTGCTAGAAACTCCTGGCTGTCAGAACAGCTTCCTGAGTCCGTATGAAGCTAGGTGTGAACTATTGTGCCTAGGACCAGCCCAGGGAAAAAGGAGAGTGAATGTGAATACAATATAAAACTCCTGCTGCTACAATCTTTCTCCTGTGGGGAGGCACTATAAAAATACAGCTTAGACTTAGGGCCAAGCTCTCTACAGCAGAGATCTTGCCATATAATTTGAGATGTGGTGAGGGTGAGTGGGAATAACATAAAACAGAGTGACAGGGTAAGGTGGGGAGTTTTTACATCAACTACCTTGTATACCTAGTTCAGACACATACGGTATTGGTTGCTTTCTACTATTTTGTATTTTATTTTTTGTTTCCTGTTTGTAGATAGTCTGTCACACCTATCTGATCCAAAGGAATATAAGCTTTAAAAATAAATATGTCAGTATAAGGCAGACAATCCATCATATCCCCAGTGCAGAGATATGATACCAGTTGCTGAATGAAGAACAGTACAGGCACAACTTCTCTGGAAACATCATTTGAGATTTGAACTTTCACTGACTTGCACAGTGATATGGTTTCATGGAGCTGAGACTAGCATTGTGTATCAGTACCTGTAAAACGACTGTGCTGCTCTGAAGGGTATTGGTCCCTCATCACAAGGTTAGCAGCTTTAGACATGAGGCTGCCTTTGTCTGGTGCTTTGTATACTAGCAGTCCCCTTTCTGACAAGCTACTTCTCAGTGCTTCTCGAGACAAGTGTGAGTTTTGACAACTGCAGCTATAACACTGCTGTGTGAAGCTTTAAAAGATAAGGTTTACTGAATGTAGATTTTATTGTCCAAGCGTTGGCAAAAAAGTAGTCATTGAGGTTTCATGAAAGATAAAACTTTCAAGTTTTGCAAGGGATGTGGACTGCAAGATGTAAAATTTTTCTGGACATCTTCAGCATTTTTGACCTGTCTTTTGATGATAATCCAAATATTCAGCATCAGTATTGCCAATATTGAGTCAAAATTACCCATGCCAGCTTTGTAGCAGGTACTCCTTCAGCACTGTTGGATGGGAGAATGTGGAGCTGTGGTCAACCAAATGAGCCAATGGGTTTTTGGTGATGGGGTGGAAAAAAAGGATTAATACAAAGGAGAGAAATAATCCTAGAAGGTGTTAGTTCATTTGTTCCCTCCGTCTTAGAAAATGAAGGATGTAGTCCAGCTTTCCTCCTGTCATCAAAGGAAATAATTCCACTAACTTCAAGCATTTCTTATATAGATTTGGGGCCTACTTTAATTTCAAAGATAACAAAAATTTGTGCCAGGTGTTCTGTGGGTTTTCACCAGAAGTCCTAAAGTAGACAGCCAAATGAACTCGGGAGACCAGTAGTTTATACCTGGGAGGGAATTTTGAGTGACAAAAATCAGCAAGCTCAAGTCTTGCAGAAGCTATGGGCAGCACTGTAAGCTGCAGAGAGCTAAAATGAGCATTATTAACCTGACTCAAGTCAGAGCTTTGTAAATGCATGCAGACTGTCTAAGGATCTTGGACAGATGTTTCAGATGTTAAAACAGGATAGGCTTTGCCTATCCTGACAATCTGTCACTGTGTGTGTGTGCTCAATAGGCAAATAAGAGGGAATGCCAGCTTTTTTCATGTAAATCTCCGGGGATTTTCCTCTAGGGTTCAGAGCTCTGGCAAAAAGCTGTCTGCAGGAATAATTAAAAAGGAAAAAAACCTACAAAATTAAAAAAAAATATCCAGTGCATAAGCGTTGTGTATGTGCATCTTTGAATTCATCTTATCAGTGCTTACAGTTAGAAAAAATCTATCCCTTAAAAAATCCCTTATAAAATTAGGTATTTTGAGGCAGTCTAAAGGAGCACATGGTTTTGTACTGGGAATTGGTCTCTATCCAGTGTGCTTTACATGTATTTGTTGAAGGATACAATGCACTTGTATTATTGCCCGATTTCATTCTTGGATGATTTCCCCTTTGGCATACTAGTGACAGTTTTTCATTGGTTATTCATTTATAGTATTGATTAACACCTACTGGACCAATTTATTAGTCCCTCTGAATCCATTTTAAGTATCAGGATTTTCTAATGGAGAAATATCCCTTACAGAATACTAACATCACACTTATAAAACATTCATTGGCTTAATTTATTGTACTATGTATAGCATAAACCAGAGCTCAACAACTAGATGTCCTTTTGTTGCAAGCCTCCAATGTTGCAAGCCTCCTGGCTTTTTTTATGTGGAAACTTTACCTGGAGCACAAGTGAAACCTATTCTCCTGCAAGACTCATGGGGCTCTTCCTGCCCATCATGTAATTGTGTTAGCATTCCTTCAAGGAAAGAACGTTTTCCCTGTTTGAGTCTGTCTGCAGAAATAAGCACACATGGTCTTGCTTATTGCATTTTGGGAAAGTGTGGGGATTGCCTCTGTTGTTTGTGTCTTAGGGAGTAAGGAGTGAACCAGGAAAAATGGCGCAGTTCTTTCTCTTTCTCCTGGAATAAGTTAAGCAGAGAATGGTGCAAATATGTGGCACGGTGAGAGACTTCCTCAGGAAAACTCTTCTGGGTCAAGGTATTGTAGCTCTGGGACATAAATGTCCAAACTGTACCTTCAGAAACATCCTATGGGCTAATAATATTGAGTACTCTGGTTCAGGAGCATGTGTTCCCTATTGTTCTTCTCAGGGAAATCTCTTTGCACATCCCTAGGTACATACATGCATAGTTAAAGTGTGTGAGTTGTCAAAAACCTCGCGTGCACATGCTAAAATTACTGATTAAAGGCTCAAATCCTGAACGGTGGTGAAATTCTACAAGCCTACAAAGCTTAGAAGATACTGTTGTTCACTACATCTATTAGCTACCTTAGCCCGTATTTTCCAGTAACTAGCCATCTAGTTTGTTTTCCATATTAGTAGGTAAAACTTGTTTATAGTCATAATTTTCTACCTTAGCTACAGCTAGTGATTGACATGGTCTTGATGACTGACAGGTGTTTGCTTACAAGATTTTTGCATGATGCCTGGGGTAGGCCTAGGTATATGGGGGAGAAAGCTGGGGTCAAAAAAAAAAAAAGTTATGAATAAGGCCAGTGTCCTGAACTTCAGCTGTTTCCCTCCAGAATGGAGTAATAGCAGAAACTGTCTTTCTCTGCATTAAAACAAAGTACTGCTCTCAGACCTTTCTGACCTGAAGTGCCTAAACCAACAAAATAGTTAAATTTAACAAATTAAAAGAAATACTGTAGTCGGCAAAATAGCAATTAAGACAGAAAAACTTGTGGAATTTTTATACTATAATCCTCCAGTAGTTCCTAGATCTCCTCCCAGTAGACCATGTCAGAATGGGACTTGTACTTTATCAGGGGAACATAACTGGAGAGAGTTCACAGTAAGGCTATGATTTAAGATGCAAACAGATGTTGGCCAGCGATGCGGCTGCAGCAGATGAATAGGTGATGAATCAGGAGAGCTTTGCATAGTACAAAGGATAAACGTTGTCAGTGCAAGTTGTCCTGTTTCTTTTCTTTAAAGACACCTCATTTGGGATGTGCTCTTTTTACTGAATGAAATGTAATGACTGTTTTCTGACTTGGTAACTACTTTGAAACTGGGTAAGGCATAGGCTGCAATTATGAATTAGAATTTACTGAAGCTGAGCATGCAGTTCATGGTGTTACATTGCTTTGAAGCCAGACATCTCATACTTAACACATTTCATGGGATCAAAAATCAATATTTAAGTAACTGCAAGTGTGCCAGAAAAGTCACATGAACTTGAACTTAAAATTTATTTTTCAATGTCCTCTTTAGACAATGCTATGGAGTTACGTAGTTCAATGAGATTTGCAAAGCAGGAAACATTTATGCTAGGATGTTCCCTAACCTTCATATTCAGCCTCTTCAGAAACACCATTTCTTGCTGCCTGTGGGGTCCAAATGGAGCTTAGGGAAATCTGAGGCCTCAGACTAGGGAGGAAAAGGGCTGGGTTAATAAATGTCCATAGGCTGTGGAAAGAATTTGATGCTGACTAGCATTTTCCTCATGGGCCCCCTTCTGCACTGAGAAACTGCATTTCACGGGGTATTTGCAGAAAGCTCCAGCAGAGCAGCTCCACAGAGTTACAAGGTCTGGAGCGTGCTATGAGAGCAATAAATGTTAAGCCTGGTATGGAGTGGAGGGGCTCCATGGAGATAGTGTCTGCTGTACCTTCTAGCAATCTGTGGATTATTTCTTTATAGAGAGATTGATGGATGCATCCCAGTCATCTCTCCTGATCATATACTTAGGTTATTTTCTTCCTCTTCCACCTTCAGCATTCCCCATTCAGTTCCTGCCGTGGCGGGGGGGTGTGTGCAGAAGAAATGCAAGTAAGTTGTCTGGTGGGCACAATGTACTGTTTTCTTCATGGGTTTTAAAGGAAGGCCCTAAGAAACTTAAAGGCATGGGTTCTCGTGACTGCAGTGATTCATGCTCTCAGTAAAGGTGTATAAGCCCAGGCTCTTAGTAAGCAAATTAATTTTCATGTGCTAGTGACTATATAATTATGTGGATTTACTAATGCTTTAGAGCTTGTACAAGATAACCTTCTAGTTTCTTCTTGCTCACTTCTTTTCCCTCTGCTTGTGGAAAAGAGTGCTCAGGATGAAGGTACAGTGTGCTGAATAAGTCTTCATTTGATTTAATAACTTGCTCTATATATTCTAATGCATGTTGTGGGACCCCTAACAGGCTGGACTTTCCCGTGGGTAGATGGCAGGTCGATTACAGAATGTCTATTTGTAAGTGCCATCGAAACTGGCTTAAAGCATGCCTTTATTGGGAATGACTTGCCCTTGTTCTGTCACTGAGCCATTTGTAGGTTCCTGTCTAGGTTTCTGAAGTGACCTAGGTTGTAAAACATGCACACAGCATGCATTTAATGTTTTGACTTTTAAAACCAAGGTTCCTTCAAAGATCTGGTTTGGAGTCCAGCCTCACAAGCAGGTGAATTGACACAACAAAGGGGGTGGTAACTTCCAGAGACCAGGTAGCTCTGACTGGACAGGGCTGAAGTTGGAAGAGCGAACTGCTTAAAGACTGTTTACCTGTAAAAGAGCAACTTGGAGCTGCAAATTTAGTTTGTGATTCAACAACCCTTCCTGCCAGATCTCTGCTAATACTAATTAGGTCTGGATCAGTGTGTGCACTCAGTTGTGCCTTGTTGAGCCAGGAGTAGCACATGCTGTGCTGTTGCTACCAGCCCAATGCCAGCTGCGGTAGCAGAGATGATACCTGATCCAGCATAAAGTTAAGAGTGGTGCAGACAGATGACACCTGATCTCGCCTAGTCCGCTGGGAGAGCTACTCCTTGAACATTTTTAACAAATCTGAAATGACAAAGCATGTTTTCACTGGCTCTGCAGTCTCTGTCATGGCTTCAGTATTCCCGATGAAGCAGTAAGCATCTTAAAGCAATATTCTTCATTTCACAAACCCATACCTATGCTATCTCAGTAAACACCTGCCTGTGCTGTAGGGGCTTTAGTGAATATAGCTTGTAGATAGGAGATTAAAAAAAATAAAGCAAATCCTAGTCTGTTTGGACATTATTATTACTTAGTTGACAGGCAATTCTGTGCCAAATGTATGCTCCTGTAGACGCTTAAGAGTGAGTACAGTTTTGTTGGCTTCAGTGAGCACTTTAGTTATCAGGCTAACACTTGTTAGCTGTTGGCATGATTTAGGTCCTAAGCCAAAGAAAGTTTTCCATGGTAGGAAGGTAAACCCATAGACACCAGTTAATTTAATTGGAATTCAGTTGGAGTCTAATAGTCAGTCATATCCTCTTAAGGGCTATCCACAAATTCCATTGAAAGTTGGATTGAGATCTAAAGCAGTCAAAGGGCATTTTTGATACATATTACTATTAGTATCCTGTTTTTGCATCTGTTGTCTAAAGGACAGTTTGTGATGTTTAATAAACAGCAGCCTGTGTGTGTGTCTGTCTGGAAGCAGATTCAGGGACTCTGGTGTCTTTTTTTGAGGTGCAGTTCTGTGTTAATAACATAGGAGAAGTGTGGCTTGTCTTCTCATAGCACTAAAAGTGAGATAATCCCTGTGTAAGGAATCAGTAAGTATGGTCTGCTTAATCTAGTCCCAGTGTGAAACTGTTGACATTTGTTCTTTTTTTTCTGTCATTATGTGACTGGGCCTGTTTTGTGCTGGATTAGGCACAAATCTCCTATGCAGCACATTTGGCATGTTACTAGTAGTTTAACTTCATTAATAATGTATGAAGGAAATGTAATCCATGACAAGGAAGGAAAGAAAAGTATTTTTACAGCTACCAAATCCTCTGGAATGGGTAATTATTCAAGATTTTATGTTTGATGTTATAGTTTACAATTGAGCTCCCTTCACAGAATAAAAAAAAAAAAAAAGAAAAAATATACATACATAGACACACCCCAAAAATATAGTGGCACTACACGAAATGTGCTCCTTGTTGTTTGAAGTTGCATGTTCTGGTTTAGAATGCACCAAGTGCGGAGAGAAATGTAGATTGTAAAGAGAACGTGCTTTATCTTAGATGTTGTAAGCAACACTGTGTTATTGTCTGAATTTGTTTTCATCGAGACAAGATAGCAGGCTTTTTAAAGGAAAAAAAACCCAACAAACAAGCTACTCACTGAATTATGTTGACCTTGCATAAGAAAGAAGATTAACTGTTTATGTGCATCAGCTAAATAACAGTGTTTTACAGGCTGTTTTAAATTAATTTCTTATTCAGAAATTCAACAGCATACTTGGTATTCCCTCTCACCTGCAAGTCGGTCCTAAACAGCCTCAGTATTTGTGGTGGTTGAAAAGTCACAGTGTGCCACAGAGAACCTAAACCAATGGTCATTGCAACTACTTTTGTGCTGTGCACTCCTGTCACATTTGTGCTATCAGAGCAACAGCTGGGGAGACTTTTTCAACAAAGATGAGTGTCAGATAATCCTGATGAGATTTCACATCCAACATCTTTTGTAATTATGTCACATTCAGCTGTAATGGAATAATTCAAGCTGAAAGGACAAGCTTTGATCCTTTCTTAAACCTTTCCCTGTGGACTGGCTATCTAAAAGATTTAAAGATATTTCTGCTACAAGATCTAGTGTTTCCTCAGAGAAGTCATGTTTCTGAAGCAGTGAGATCTGTAAGAGCAATGTTATTTGCCAAATACATCTCAAAGCATTTTTGCTAAATAAAGATGTCAATAAAAGGACGCCCTTCCATAACCAAAAGGGAAGTTAGAATTCATTTAAATATTCTTTAACTCAACCGGCTGCACAGAAAATGGACATTATTTGATAATCACAGTGGTGTAATCTATAAAAGTTGGTGTATAGATGTGTTTGCGCTGAAGCAAATACAAATTTGTTTTGGCAAAGATCATACATATTGGGAATATCTATTTAGTGAAGTAAATGTTTCTGAAGGTCCACTCTTTACAAATAATTAGTTTACATTAGGATTTTTGAAATAAGATTTAGTGGCCAGTCTCCTACTGAATTTCAATATAATTTCAGTACCTTATGCCCCTAGGCTCTTTTGGAAAACTTAATTGTTAGAAAGGCCTTTAGGCCTACATAAAAAAATAATTGCGTTCCTCAAAGGAATCTTTTTCTTATTTCAGGACAATATTTTGTATTCATTAGTTTTACTTAATATGGCACTGGCTATTTTACATTTCTGAACAGAATGATGTGGCTACGGATATGGAAACTGCTGTAGAAGATCTTTGCCTGGGATCCCTTTGGCCTCAGTTTGGAGGACAGAGTTTGGATCCTTAATTTTTCTGTGTGTCAGATTTATGCCAATGTAAATCCCTTGACTTCAGCGGACGTTTTTCATTCATTTCCTGGCCTCCACTGGAAAGAGAACAGTTTCTTAAGGTTTTCACACATGGACTACATTAAGGGGTCACATTCAGATGATACTCTTCTGGCATTTCCATCAGCCTGGGGTCAATAAAGTGCTATCTGGGCTAAGAATATAGGGTTGGGCATGTGTTTAGTCAGCTCCAAATTTCCCATCTGTCAGACATGAGAAATTCAATGTCTTTTCGTGCATGCCTGTTTGTTTAGGGTCTGAGAATCAGTGTGGCAGGGGTCATTTCTGAGGGCTGTGCTGGTGGAGTCTTTTGGTATGCCTCCCAAATAGCCTGGTGCGTGCCTCGCTCCTGTCTCCTGGTGTTTAATGCTCACTGATCTTTATGGTCCTGACTTTGTGAGGCCTATGATAGAAGCTGACCTCTTCAGAGGTATACAAATGGGAGCAGCCTTCTTTCACACAGTGTTATAAAGCTTCCCTCTCTTCTCCAAGTTTCTGCTACACATGTAGAAAGTTATTAATTTTGCCTTAGCTTAAGTTTGGTTAATAAATAAAATTAATAACCAAGGTCCTGGGAGAATGTTTTTGTCTCTTTCCCAGGATCTATTTCAGTTTATCTGCAAGCTAATAAATGGTAGTGACTAATGATTGGTATGAGCAAACCTCAAGAGCATCAATTCAGAAAGCAACCTTGAGTTTGGACATTTATCCAAGTTAGCTGTGTCTCTTGAGTGATCAATCTGGTCTGAAAACTTGAAGGATTTCTTCCTCCATTTTGCTGGTTAAGAGGAACTGTTCTGCCTCTGGTTCAGGAGAGTAAAATTCTGGGATGTAATACACGAAGCTGGTCTGTGCCTCTGAGGATGGCTGCTGAGAAGGCCGAAGTTTTTAACTGTTTTGTATCCATTATCACTGAATGGGGCAATTGCACACTGCTAGCCAGTGCAGTTAATACCCCTGAAAAAGGGGTGATGTTTCTGCATGGATAGGAAAGTAAGCTTTGGATTTTTCACATGTCATCTGGACCTGTCCTTGACCATAGAGTGATTTATTCAGTTGTTTAATAAGCATCTCTTTAAAATTTGTGGAGGGTGGATGAGGTACTAAAAAGCTCAGGAAAAGGACAATGCTTGCTTATCTTTTAAAATAGAGAGGGGTTGGTGAAAGGAAAGGAGCAGGGGATCTTGCAGACTAGTCAGACTGATTTTAATCTTTGGCAAAATTCTGGAACAAATTAATGTACAGTTTGGAAATACCTAGGAAATAGAGGACAAAGAGCAGCCAAAAATATCTCAGGAACAAATCATGTTTAACTAATGTAACCACCTTCTATGGCAGGGCAACATATCTGTGGATAGAGGCAAAGCAATAAATCCCTCTGTATCCTGGCTTCAGAAAAGCTTTTAAAACAGTCTTACACAACACTTTTGTAATGAATTCAAGATATGTGACCTAGGTGAAACTGTTGTAAGGTAGGCTCAAAATCAGTTGGGCAATTGTACCATAGAAGTTACCAGTGATTTGTGGCCAAAATGAAAGGCTCTACCAAACAGACTTTCTCCGGGGTCTGTTTGAATCCTGATTCTGTTTGAAGATTTCACTGGTGACTTGGCTATTTTATTAAAAGCTGTAATGAACCAAAGATGGGGTGAGCTGCAGTCATGTTTGAGGGCGGAATTCAAAATGTTTTGGTAAATTAGAAGTGAAGTTATCTGAAAAGTATAGGATGAAATTCAATGGGGTTGAGTGATTCTTAGTAGTAATTGCCTCCATAAATATGAATGAGAAGCAATGGGGTAAGCAGAGTTTCTGCAGAGAAAGATCCAGTGCTGAGTAAGTCACAAGAGAAATGTGATTTAGCTGTGTTGCTCTGTTGCTAAAGATTTGAACAGGACTGTAACAGGAAGGACACCATTTTTTTTTTCTCCCCTCTCATCACTGTAAGACTTCAGCTGGACAGACAAGTAGTAATGGACTTGAACTGCAGGAAGATGTATTAGAAGTAGGGCTTTGGTGACTTATGTTAAAGACAACATGAAACACTGAAATGTCCTGTTGGGAGACTGTGTGGTCTGTTCTTGGAGAACACTGAGAAGAAGTTAGGTAAGTACCTGTCAAGAATGACCAAAGCATGGCTGGTACTATGCTGGGAGAGAGATACGGAAAATGACCTCTTAATGTCCCTTACAACAATATTGAAAAAGCTGTGGTCCATTCTCTGTGATGAAACATTGTATATGTGTAACACTAAAAGTATATCTGGAACTTGGGTATTGGTATACAAGTGCCAAGGACACCAATTTTGCAACCTTTTCCAGAGTCCCATCTGTGTAAGATCACTGAAGAATCACTTCTTCAGCCGTTGGAATAAAAGACAGGGTGCTGGGGTGGATTTACAGGGATTCGGTCTTGTAACTTTTGAGTGCATTGGCCAACATAAAAATTAGCCTTAGGTTTAGTAAAAGCTTTCATTAAAGCTTAGGTGTTGGTGTAATCACAAGGGAAATCCAGATTTGGATACAGTGGATAAAGTTTTGCTGAATTGAACACAGGAGATGTAATTGCAGTTGGGCAAAATCAAAACAAATGTAACCAGTTCAATGCACTGAAGTGTCATTTCAGCAGTAAGCTGACAGTTGTGCATGTGGGTAGTGTGGGGGAGCTGCCTCTGCATGTTAGTATTTACTGTGCTAAATCACTTTATGTGTTTATAGATAATGTACCACCTAGCAGGAAACTAGCTCGAATAATTTTTACCTTTTATTAGAATGTAAAATTTTAATGAAATCCAGTCATTCTGAAGGGGTGGGGGAGGACTGCAGTCTGTCAGCTAACCACAGATTACTTCAGGTTAGTGGGCAAAGCCCATAGGACATGTGTGATGTTGCAAAATGCTGGCAAAAGGCAGGAGATTATTCAGAGGAAAGCAAGCAAGAAAGCCACTGTTCTCATTCACAGGCTACAATGGTATCTATAAGGCTTAAAGACTTCTGATCTAATTCCTATTTCTGCATCCTATCTACCTGCTGGTGCTTTTATAACAGCATTAAATCTGTTATTTTAGTGTTTAAATGTGGTCTAGCTGGGAAGCTTTTTGGAAATGTTTGTGACTGGCAATGGAATTACCCAAATGAGTGGAGTTACAGGGCTGAGAAATACTCTGGTCAATTTATTTTATTATAATATAGTGTGTTGTATATTTTAATGAAAGATAATGTAAGGTATCTCAAATACTTGATTGCCTTTGCATAAATTAAATTCTCTCAAAGCTCAATCAGATTTAGCTATCATTGGGTAAAAATGTAACTAGTACGCATGTTCTATTGCAAACTGACATGTAAGTCATGATGACCAGTGGTGCAAATGAACTTCCCCTTTGATCTCCTGGCCTCCCTCATGCTAAATCTGCACAGTTGGTTCTTACTGCTGTGGCGAAAAGAAGAGGAAGATCATGACTTCGTGGAGAGAAAAAAAAAAAGTATCATTTCTGAAACTGTAGAAAGTCACTGTATTGTGGTTCAGAAAAGTTATCATTTTTTTGTTTACTGAAAAAAATATTTTAAAACCTATTGGTTAAAATGAGAACATAAGAAGCAACTTTTTTTTGTCTTCAGGTGGTTTATTACTCATCTGTTTAGCAGAGATGGCTTTAGCTTTTTTAATGGATCTAAAGCTCAGAGCATTTGAAAAATCTAATCATTAGACTTGATCAGCTTTTTATATTTTCTGCATTTGGCTCAAACATTCACACTCATGCTTGATCACTTGGATGAATAAATCCCACAATGTGCTCCAGTATGTAAGGTATAGTGCAGTTTTAAGGGCAGCCTCTCTCTATTAGACGTCATGCTATTTTTACTCTTCAGCATGTAGTCTGGGATTTCTTGCAAATGAAATGCATCTTAGTAGTAATTTAAAGACAGTAAAACTCTGTGATTTCAAGGCACTTGTAAAGGTCAATATGCTACCAGCACTAGACTGTGTTTGAAAGTAATGAGAACCAGCAATCTCAAAACACTTGATGAGATACTATGTTTGCATCTTAAGATGCACACAAAATCCACAATTATAAGAATATAAAGTTCTGTGAATCCTTAAAAAAAAAAAAAAAAAAAGGTGGTGATTCTAGACCTCTACCCTGTGTGGAGCAAAGCCTCTGAACCAATAGTGTGATATAATGCAATGTGAAAGAAGTTTCGTTGTGAAATGGGAACTAGCCTTAGTGATCTCAAATGCATATAGGGTAGATGTGAAATTGGCATGTCATGTTAATATTAACTTTAAATTTATTGGGGAATTCCCCTGGAAGTTAATACCTACCGATATTTTTTAACTGCTTTATGATTGGCATCAGCAGAGAACCATTTTGTGGCTTATCTTATTAATAAATATTAATAAAATACAAAACTATGCTTCAGGAATCTGAAAGTACAAGAAGAATGTCAATTCTGTTTTTCATGAGTTTTGAACTACTGGTCCTAATCTTGAAGTGATATAAAGTGGTTTTTTTCTTTTTGCTTGTTGCAATTTCTCAGATTCCGTGACTAGAATTAGTGGAACTTTGCTGTCCTCTAACTCATCTTGTGAGCAAATGGTTAACAAAAAACACTTCAGTATGCATGGGCCTGAAGCTGCATATGTTGTTCATCAGAAAGACGTGATTAAAAAAAAAAAGTAGAAATTCTTAAAAACTATGGGTATAACTGACTAAATATGGAGAAAGATAGCTTAATTAAGGTGTGCCATATTTATGCTTGCTTTCACCCGAGAAACAAATAGTCCTCTTTTTAGAGCAAACGCTATTTACCTGAGGTGTGCTGGTATTTCCTATCTCATCTGAATCCAGGAAGAACAGCAGCTTATTTCTGTTTAAATCAGCTAAGAATTAACAGTCATTCCAGAAGTCACAAATTTACATCACTGCTGTAGCTGTTGATAACTTATGTCAAGTCTTTATATACCATTACGTGGTTCCTAAATAGGCTGTGTTTGCTGTGAAGCTTAGCTAACCATTATGTGACGTTTTGTTCATACTTGTGTGTGCGTAATAGAAAAAAGTTCCTCTGTTGCTCTTAAAGTCTATATTTGCATAATTTCACATTTCTCAGTGAGAGCTCCATCAGCTTAGTGGGTACAAAATCTCCCTTTTCACCTCTTTCAGTTGAAGTATTTCATGGGTATCAAAAATAATGGTGTTAGCCATCAATTTCATTCCTATGGATCATCCTAGATAAAAAACATGAATTACATTTTAGGTTTGTAAAGTCTATGTTACATTAAAGTTTTAGGTGATTACCACAGAATATGCACATAAAAGGTAGCCTTAGAGCAAGAATCAGCCTATTGACTGAGAAAAGCTCTGATGTTTTTACTCCTTTCCCTCCCTGCCACATAAGCCACTTCTCCCCATATGTTAGAAAGCTGAATCCTTTCTTCAAGAAATGGAACGTAATCATATCCCTTCCACGCTGTATCTTCCTAAAGGCTGTACGTCTTTAGTTTCTCCTGGCTCCTCTTCTCTCCTTTCCAGAGCTGAATGCTTTCTGGAGTGTAGGAATGTCTTTCTGACTTGTCAAGACACTTTTTTTTTTCCTCCAAGAGTGCTTCAAACAGATGCAGAAATGAATCTGTCTGTTGCAAGGAAGAATAAGCAAATATCCACTGGGTCTATGCATGTTTTTAGTTCTAGACTATGCTAAATATGTTTCAGGCTTTCCTCAGCTTCTCATGCTGGCTAGCAACACAACATTTAGCCAGTTAACATAGATAGCTGAGAGGTTCCTGTGGCTGAAATAAAAATGAATTCATTTTCCATAACCCTAGATTGTCTTCAAGCTTACCTGCCTCTCTTGCTTAGCAGTAAAACTGTTAATGTGATTGGTTTTTGAAGTGCCTTCATTAGCATCAAAATTTTCACGTGCTGAAATGAATGAAGTTAACATCACAGACTGCTTTCTGAGTCTCTTTAGCTTGGGGAAGTGTTTCTGCTTTAGCTTATGGTGACTTCATCATACTGCTGAGGTCTCCTCTGAAGCAGGTAAGCACTGAACTCTGAGTATCACTTTGGAAGGGACCAGAGGTAAAAGCCAGGAGAACATGGCTTTCTTCTTGCCAGCTAACAGAAAATAAGACATTCAGGCAAAACTGTGTGAAATACTTTTGGTCACTGAATAGGTAGAAAGAAAACAGGGAAAAACAGCTGTTAAGTGAGAGGAAACAACATGTTTCAGTTATTCTGTAGGTATTACACCTATTAAGACAATTCTTGTATAACAACATTTCAAAAATGTTTGAAACTTTTTTGTTTTCTCTTTCTGTTTGCTTCTTACTGGTTGAAATTTTGAAGTAAGTTTACAAATGTGTTTTCTTTCATGACTTCCCCTGTTCCACATGTATCAAAAGCAAGAGAGACTTTTCATATTGTAGATACTGAGCTGTACAGTTTAAGCAAGTAACGTATTTCTTCTGCTTGAAAAATAGTGTCTTCCTGTTGTTCCTCCTACCGTTACTTTTTTCATGGTTTAGCACATTCTAGGGGAAAAGGAGCTAGAAAGTTCTCTAATGCCTTCTTGTCTGAGACAACTGATAGGATTTTACCCCATTCTTTCTTTTTCCAGTGTAAGTGATTTCACTTCTCTTCTAAGTACAGTGGCAGGAATGAAATACAGTGGGTATGTTTAGAGGCTGCCTTTTAAATTTTGGTTTGTAAAATTGGTTTATTGCTACTGCTGTACTGGAACATTGGTTAACATGTGATACTCATTTCACCTGTAAAAGTGCTGCAGAGCAGTTCCATCGCTAACATCATGGGTCTGCTGTGATTGGGATACTTATGTCTCTGCTTTTAAGAAAGAATTTGCTTAGGGTTTATCCGGGATGCTGGGTGATGTTTCTTCAGGGTCTAAGCATGAATTTAAACCTCGGTTCCAAGAACAATGTATTTGGCCTATATTGTATTTTTGCTAAATTATAAAAAATGACAGAACAAGTAATAAAATAGGTAATCCCTACAGGAAGAGGAAGAGCAATTAAAGAGGTCATGTGACTAGTATTTGTCACTTTTTTAGCATATTACTAGCAAGTGATTGTTTTGGAGAAAGCAGTGAGCAACAACATGTCGTGTCGTCCCTCCCCGCCCTTTTTTTATATTTGGCTAAAGGAGAGTTTTAAGTATAACATATTTCCAGTAACTTTAAGATTTAAATATTCCTTGTTCCCACTTTCATTTGGCTCTGAGACAACTGCTGTACTCCCTCCTCCACAAAAAGCAGAAAAGATATTTAGAAGAAAATCATCTGCTTGTTCCTTTGCCCTTTCTCACTGAGCAGCAAAATCCTACTGAAATGCCCACATTGATCTGAAAAATAAAACTTTGAACTCTGCCTTTTCCTAACCCAACTGTATAGACCAGTGATGATGCCTGTTTTCACTGAAATCTAAAGAAATATTTCACATAATAACTTCTCAAAAAAGAACACCCAAAGGGATTGGTGGGATAGACTGTGGTCTGGGTAGGTAATCTTGCATCTTCTGAATTGAATATTAATTGTTGCTGCTAGTGAGCATATTCAGTCTTTTTGTCAATACACAGATGTATACTTGGTGTATACCTTGTTCCAAGACTGCATTTTGACAGTAGCATCAGATGGACTGTTTAACTTTTTATCAAGCAGAAGAAAACTTATAGTAATTGTCATATTGGATTATGCTTGTGGTCTGTCTAATGTACTACTGTTTCTCTGATGACCATACCAGATGCTTGAGATGAGGATGGTAGACCCCATAGGAATTAAAGGCTTCTATGAAAATTTCATTCTAATCCCTTCTAATGAGAAATTGAGCTAAAACTGAAGCAGGAGCTTTTATCCTTTCCAGTAGTCTTCTTCGCTTGGTGACTCTAACTCCTCTAAATATTCTTATCTGTGTCTAGATTTGATCTGCCTTTGGATAGTAGTGTGTGGGTTGTTTTGTGGCTTTTTTTTTGTTGGGGTTTTTTTTTTTTGGTGGCAATGAATTTCAGAGCCTACTGCATGAATTGTGATAAACTCAGTGTAAAATATTCTAATGTAATTGAATGTCTCCTTTCCTCTTGAACCAGTCTTCTCAAGTGTATTGCAAATATGATGGCTTCAGAGTTAAACAACAATGCAGACAACAGCTACTGTCTCCATGTTTTATCACTGAGGATAGTCTAACACCTATGGCTGGTAATTTTTTGTATTTACAGTCTGAGAGGTTCAGCACCTCCCCCACACCTATCTTCTCAAAATCATGCTTCTTTAGGTATTTCAAGTTGGGCAACCCAAATCACTGACTTGAAAACCTCCACTGATTTGGTTGGCTTCTGTAGTCAGTAATGGTTTAATCAGGAGCTCAGGTTGTTTTAGACTTGGATGCTTATTAGAGCTAAAAGAGGTATTTTCACTACTTGTTTGGCTAAGGCATTGATTGATTGATAAGTACATCATATCTGAAGATGTATTCAG
Source organism: Harpia harpyja (assembly GCF_026419915.1). Classification (NCBI taxonomy): domain Eukaryota; kingdom Metazoa; phylum Chordata; class Aves; order Accipitriformes; family Accipitridae; genus Harpia; species Harpia harpyja. Next base: position 30,440,214 of record NC_068941.1, on the reverse strand, counting down.
TTGCTTCAGTGTCTGTGGCATGTGATTAGATGCTCTTATTCCCAGCTGAAATCTGAGATGTAGTTGACAGTAAGGAAGATCTTTCATAATGCAGGCTTGTGTGCTGTCTCTAACTCATCTTTCCCAGCAGGGGATAACCTGCTTTTGCGTATCTGTAATATACCCAGTTGTGTCATATAAACCCCTAATGACTTGGATTGGGGTGGTTGGAACATCCTTGGAGAGAAGCAATAGTCTGATTTCAGTTACACCTGTGTAAATCTGGATTTTTTTCTCCTCTGTTCTTAAATAAATGATTTTGTATGAACCTAGATGTAGTTGGGACTGTAACTGAAGTGGTTGGCTGTGTAATGCTTGAGTGACTGTCAGGTGGGTTGGAGCTTGCTGGAGTTTGCCTCCTCCCCTGGGACTGGAAGTGCCTCCATGTGTCTGGAGAAGTCAGATGCTGGAACATATCTCTCTTTGCAGGAACTATTTGGCTCGATTAGGGCTTTGACTTACACAAGTATCAGCAGCATGCGTATGCTGGTTGGGAACCTAATGAGCAGAAGATAGTGACTTCAGAGGATTGGAGGGAGTTTATTCAAGAGACTGCAAATCTCTGCCAAATAGCTTGTCTCTAAAGAAAGAGATCTGTAAGTTCCTTAATTACAGTAATCATCTCTCGAGTTTATCCTAGAGCTCAACACAAAGAAAACTTGACTATGATTATTGAAAGTGTAAATGCTATTAGTCACCTACCATTTCCAGTTTCTGGATTACACTTTATTTTTTGTTAAATCCAGGCTGTCTCTGTACATAATTAAAAAGCACATTCTTTATCCACCAATTAAATAGAATACATTGTATTAAGTATTAAACTGGACTGAATTTATTAATTTCAAGACCAGGGTATATCTTGGTACCATTAAAAAGCCATGCTTATTAGGATAAACCTTTCTGATGACATCAGCATAGAAATGGCACTTACAAAGAAGCTTTGGTGCACACATTTGTGGAACCTTTCCAGCCTTTTGTGGAAGTATCTGACTGATTTCCACCCTTAGCCCTCCTTATTTTTCCCCTGCTTCTAAATTCTTTCCTATTGGTTTCAGTGTCATTGGTTAAATGCATTACTCATCTGAATGATGGCACTGTATGAAGCCTAAGACTCTCATGCAAGATTCTCCATGGACATGGATTAAAAAAAAAAGGTGCAACAGGTCTCAGTGGTTGCAAGGAAAATGTAAGGAGTGACAACATCAGACACAGATGTAAAATTTGCACTTCCAGTGGCCTCAAAGTTGAGGGTTTTTTTTGTGATGGCTGTGGCAGAGAAGAGGTTTAAAAAGGGATTTGGAGGAGAAAATTATGGAGCTTTGTGTATGGGTGAAGGTAATCTTCATTTAACAGAACACTTTTGTGTCCGCAGTAACACCTCAGAAGAGTAACGCAGGTATTCAGCTGTAATTGTTTCTTTTATTCTTATTTTTTCAAGATGTGCTGTGGTGGTGGTCTCCTTGTCCACAAATCAACAAGGAGAAATTAGTTTAAATGACTTAAACTCAGGTGTTGAAATGCTTGGGAGGCAAACACTGTGGAAGAATTTTGAGGTCTGGACAACTATTTTTATTGTGCCTTTTTTCTATTTGCTTGCTTCAGAAATGCGTTTATATGTAGTCATTCTTTTCTGCACTGGCATTTCCTTTGTGGCTGAATATTTACAAAGATTTTCTAGAAAACTGATTCAGAGTACTAGTGTAAGGCTATGTAAGTGTATTTTAAAAATGAAAAAAAAACCCCAAACAAAAAACAACCCCCAAAAAACCTTTCCAATGATTTTTTGCCTTTTCTAATATGAATAAGGAAGTGCAAAGATACTGCAAACACTTGACAGGAACTTAACAGCCCCAGTGTTTTTCAGGAGATTCTATACTACAGCATTTGAAAACATAAACGCTACTTACTGGAGAATGTTTAAGCTATCCCAGAAATGTGTGTATGTCTTGTCTAAACAAAAAAGCTGCCCTGGTTAAATTTAAAGTTGGTTGAGAAGCAGATTAGTTGAGGCCAACCCTGTTTGGACATCCCATTCATAATTTTCCAGCAGTTAGGTTTAACTTAATAGACTTAACCTGTGCTAAAATGAGCTTTTTAGTGTCCTGGCACTAATTTTGGCAACAACCAAAATTGTTATGGTGCCTGAGTAACCAGTCCTGCCTTCTCTGTAGATCCTGCTGAAGAGATTGATTGATATTTGTTTTGGTCACGGAGCTGGGAGCCTAAATTTTCCTAGGTTTTGGTGGTTGGCTTAAAGAAAGTTTTGTTATCTTTGATTGGAATCTACATGCTTATATAAAGCTTTAGTATTTGTATCCTTTGCAATTACAGACCAAAAAAAAGAGGCTTCATCTGTTTTTTGTCCTGTATTCTTCTAGTCATTGGAAGATGTAAAATATTATATCTGCTTTCAAATGTTTTATTTTTGTACATTAAGAAATTATTGCATCTACCAGAAGACTCATTTTACTGAAGCAGTGGTTCATTCTTAGACAAAGTATTTCTCTGGATTTGGATCTAAACTTCTGGGAAAGCCTAGGGACCCAATATATTTTTCTCAGCTTATAAAATAATCACATACCCCAAAACTGGGAGATACACTATTCGTAGAAAGACACTTCTAATATTTTGCGTTCATGCTCATTTTTTAGACAGACTGGTTATTTTTCAACCCGATTGCAGAACAGATTAGAAAAGTACCTTAGAAAAAAATGATGAAACTCCAGGTCTTCCTTTAAAGGTTACATTAATCTGGCACCTGAGAGGAAATGAAGCACTGCAACACTGAAGAAGAGCAAGCTCACAACAAACTTCAGTTGTTGTTCTCCCTTATGCTTGGGCAGGTGCTGTGGTGCACATCTTGACACAGCACGGATGCAGATGGAAGTGGGACAAAAAAACTGGGAGGGCAGAAAACCCCAATCTGTGGAAATGAAGATACAGGGTGAGGAGGCTGAGAGCATACTTAACCTGTTCTTGACCGAATCTTCAAATCCCCAAACAGTCCTACTGGTGCCAGGATCTGGACAGGGCTAATATAATCATCAGCCAGCATGAAAGAGAGCTGAGGATGTCCCTGCCTGGTACCTTACTGGTGAAGGTCAAGGTAGCAGATGCTAAAAAAAGTTGCCGATTTCCTACTGACCCACTTCTACACGTAATGCTGCAAGGTCCTCCTGTTTTCAAAAACTATGGCATGGGTTTTCCTGTGTCACTTCCAGCCAGGAGTAAATTGTAAGGGAGCATAAACTGACAGGCTGGGAGTGCTTTCCAGTCAGGTTAAGGATTTACTGGATTATCGTCTTGAATCCTGTTTTGATGTAGACTTGCTCGTAATGGCAGACATGCTATTCCTCTCCTCCTGTAAGCCTCTAATGCTAGTGGACCTTTGTTACGAAAGAGTACATTTCAGAGTAGAGATGGACTTTAGGCCAATGAACATTTGGAGCACATCATGCATCATGCCCTCTCTGCTATGTCATTTATGGTGCAAAATTTATACCTGTTCTAAATCCACTGTGACCGTGTGGCTCTGCGTGCCTGTCTAAGCAGCCATCAGTGTAAGGATTTCCTGTTTTCAGTCAGGCATGGAGCATACTACACACATTTTTGAGAAATGCATCCTTATTGTTTTTCAGTAAATCAGCTGTGGTGTCTGTGGAGCACCAAGAGCCATACCATGTAATTCTAGAAAACTGCGGGATTCTCCAGACATTTCAAAATGCCATCAGTCTCCAGCATTTGCAACCCCGCTTGAGTCAGAAACAATACATGAGCTGTGCTCACAACTTTGCCCATTTATTTATTTTTTTTTTTCTTGCTGGTGGGGTACTGCAGATTTTAGTAGTAATGACTTTCATATGAAATAACATTTAAGTAATTATCAAAAATTATTTGCAGAAACTGTCTAAAGCTGTAAAGTTAAACCAACAAATGCATTTCGATAAAAACCACTTGTGTTGTATCAAAGAAACCATCTTTTTCACAGCATACTTGCAGCTGACAGTTCCTGAATATAGAGAAAACAGCTATTGAAGAAGGGACTGCCTTCAGCTTTTGCAAAGGCTACCATAACATAAGATGTGAAGACTGGATATATTCTACATGGGGCTTCAGAGACAATACTTAAACATTTTGATGAGCTTCTGGGACACCTGGCATAGGTTTTTACTTGTGAGCAAGAGGCATTGATGAAGAATTCGTATAAATGCCAGAAAAACCCAAACCCACCTTTTATTTGCTCAAGATCCTTCACATCAAAGGAACCCATCATTTCTTCCATGCAAATGCTTTGGAGATTGCTTCACCCAGGACTGGAAAGCAGCCAGGCTGCATAGCATGACAGCTACTCAGCAGTCCGCAGCAATGCTATACACCACTAAGAAGCAGGAACGGATTGCTGGTTTTAAATCTGATACACATTTGCAGAAAACATTCAGAAAGCACTTTATTTCTGTATTTTGACCATATCTTCTCTAATGTGCAGTTTCATGAGCCTTATGCTATGGTCTCAAATCTCATCATTTTCCTCAGGCTCAACATTAATTAAACAGTCCTACAGAACTGTGCAACTACTCCATCTCTTAACAACTGCAAAATGGCATCCTACCTTTGCTGCCAGTGTTGTCTCAGCTAATTTACTAGACATTAGGACGTATCCAATGAAGCTAAGGTTCTTCTTGGTTTGGGGGGTTTCTCACAACATCTTTAGTGGTTCTTAAAGACTGTTATTCTGCCATGCATAACTTCTCAGATCTGCACATTGAGGAAAATTACTTAATTCTTCCAACCTGAAGTTTTTCTCTCATGCAGCCCAGTTAATTTCCAGGCACTTAAATTCCAGCCCTGTAACTCATTGTTAATTTTAAAATAACCTTTCTTAGAAATAAAAATTCTACTGTTGAAAGTATTCTGTGGTTGTCCTTCTGCATTTTCCAGCTGGCTTGAGGCAATGGATGTTCTGGCTTTCCAAATAAAAGAATCTCAGCTCCAATGGGGTCCATGTCCCTCATGCAGCCTGACATAGAAGCATTAAATGCTCTCTGTAGAAGTTCTTTCCACTGATCATTAGTGAGCAAACCTGAAATTAACAAGTGGGGTAGCTTCACCATTTATATTTTATATAAGAAAAAGTGAGCAGAATCTAAGGAATTAAGTGAAATGAAAATTTATGCAGTTTCTTACTATTCTTTCCTAGAGGGAAGAAACCACTCTTTTAGATGAGAAGTAGTCATTTAATCACATCACATTTGCCTCCAGAACTTGAAGATTGAGCCCCTCAGTTTATTTTTAAATATCCAACATAATCCCTGCTACAGACTTACATTTGTGCATCTTTTGGAATACTTATGTATGACAAATAAAAAGAAAAATATCCTGCAAGACAAAGCAGGTGCAAAGAATTATTTCTCAAGAACTGTCAAAATGTGGGTGACCTTCCCCCCATCATGAGGTGTCTGTTTACACAACACACAGGGAGTAATGCACCTTGTTTCTTCAGAGCTTTTGCAGACTATAATTGTAGTAGGAGTTGGTTTTGGGAATGTGCTAGGGTAATGCTCTCTTTAGAAATGCTGCTTTTTGGGTTACAGTAAAATCAGATGGTCAAGATTTCATTCATTGTATGCAAAGAAACATGCCTGGCAGGATTATCTTAATGTGTTGAATATGTACTTGTCATAGCAAAGAATTTCACCAATTGGAAGTACAGAACTGTTTCAGGTATTGCATCTACTGTCTATCACTTCACAAGGCATTTGAATTTACCTGGATTTTCCAAAACTGTACTTAGTGATGCTCTGTACATGTAAAAATAACTTTTAAATAGAAAGTGTCTCAATGATTTGGAAATACAGAGGTATTAAAGCAAATCTATACCTTGTGTTTGCAATTACTTTTTGCCAAAAATGTATTTTAACACGTAAGCCTCTAGTTTTGGCCATGAAAGCTTCACAGTGGTTACATGTAGAATTACTGGGCAAGAGACTGAAAAGCAAACAGAAGGGATCAGTTTTGCAAGGCAGTGCATGACTTAGTTGTGGAGCTCCTTGCCATGGGACTATGCAAAGGATGCTTTGAGAGAGGTTTGACGCATCAGTAAAAGGTAGAGACACTGGTAACTATTAGCTGTGGTGGCTGAGATGAAATGTGTCGTGTACTTCTGGAAATGTTGAAGGCACAGGGTATATGGGGGAAAGGTCCCACTCTCCAGCTTCTTTTTTTTATTACGCCCTTTTTACCTGGTCCTGCACTTCGCTATTGGTCTTGCTAGACCTTTATTTATTTGGGACTGGCTGCTCTTATTTTCTCAGGTTTGTATTGGTATATTTATAACTGGCTTGGATAAAAAGCTAGTGCTGGCTCTACAGATCCCTGAAGCCACAAAGATCAGGCTTTTTGCTTTTGTTTTGTTGTCATTATAACAAGGGATTGTAAGATGTATGGTATATTTGGGGACATAAGGTAAACTTAAAGCTTAACCAGCAATGTGTTGGAGAATCACCCTAAAAATAAGAAAAAAATCTAGAAGTGGAGCAAAACAAGATACACTTAAATACTTAATAGCTGTCCAAACTATGTGTCTAGAACTGTGAATCACCCTAAGTCCTGATAGGTTTGGGCACAACTGTATTCTGGACGTGCTTATGAAGGATGGTTGCGATGCTGGTTTTTTTCAATGACAGGTGCTGTATTATCTGATCCCGAAGTGGTGAAATTGAGTATGTGGCCAGCTAAAGATGGTGATCAATTACTTAGCTGAAACTCTTGATTAGTTTTCTTTGAACCATGTTATTCATCATTCCTTGTGGAGCAATTTCTTCAGGGTTGTCTTTGCTTGTGAGGCTAGAAAAGGATAAAAACTGTATGTATGTTTGGATGCTTTGCCTTTTGCTTTTTCCTGAGAGCACAGAAGTTGTCAAAGGTGCTTCTATTCTGCAAACGAGGTTGGCAGATCAAAGTTAGTTACTGCAGTCTGTCAGAGGAAGAGTGGATATCCTACAGATAGACCTGGCATCTCTATTCAAACCCTGCAAGGATGAAAAGGGATCTGGAGAATCAATTGATTTGCAGTCACTTATGACCTGTTGTCAAGGTTGCTGCGGCATTGGAATTCATGGAAACCAGGAGGGAATTCCTCCCATGCCAACAATGGAGGCACACCAGGTATTACCACGCAGCTGTGTGCCATGACTTTTATCTGTTTTATGCTGTTCTCACTAGAACTGGTCACTCTGCTGGTTTTTGGAGGGAAACAGAATACTGGCAGCAATCACGAGGGAGTTTAACTGCTCACTTCCCATCTTTACTGTTTACTGTCAGTAGTACCCACATTACTAACAAACTGAATCAGCCAGACTTCTATAAACACGATTTTTTTTTTTTTCCGTCTGCCTGCGTAATGACTGGAAGACCGAATATTTTAGAAAGCATCGAAGTACTATGGTTTGGTTTTTTTTCAAGTTGTTTTGCTTAATTGAATCCTTACGTAATCTTATTTCTCTTTTCCTCTCATTTCCTTTGCCTCTGTCTCCTTCATCTTTGACAAGCAACTCATCAAGTTGTGTCTGTTACAAAGACAACTTTGCTACTGTGTAGTTCAAGGCCGTGGTGTGTGGTCCTGAGGTGTTTCAGCATTGCCTGTGCAGCTCGGGATGAGTTTCTCCGTAGGAAACATTCTGTTGGAAATGGCTGCTCAGGAGAACCTTGTTAATCTAGTTTCCCAGAGCTTCCTTTGCTTGTAAAGGCTGGTTTAGAGGGTTGATATGTTTAAGTGTTTTGCAATTATGAATTTTAAATTATGTGAAAAACTAATAATACATGTGCTGTCTACAGCTATTCAGTACATCAGAGTGCCTTATGGAGATACAGATAATGAGAGAGTATTGTGCTCCAGGCAGACTGTGCTAACTGAGCACTGCTGACTACAAATACTGTTGGACTTTACAAGCCACCTCTTTCAGCCTGTATCCATAGCCTGTAGGTTTAGAGAGCTGGACTGGGTTCAGAGGACCAATGATCGTTACAGATTTGTATATTTTTAGCAGTCTATGTGTCATCCTAATTGATAGGCATAGATTGGCATTATATATTGAGCTTGATTCCTGGGGTATATTTGGCTTATTTAACAATGCTATCTTTAGAATACTATCAGCATGCTAATCCTCATTAGCGGTATGAACAGCATATCTTGGTGTCATTTAACTAGATGAATTGGTACTGCTGGCCTAGGCTACTCTAGTGATTTTTTTTTTTTTTTAAGTTGGTATAATAGTCATATAAAATTAAGTACAATAAAGCTAAGAATTTTTCTTTGCTTTTTTTTTAAACCTGTGTTGTTATGAAAAGGGCAAATTTTTTTTTTTTGTCACAACTTTTAATCTGTTCATTTACTATCTGTGCATTTATCTCAACATGCAACTGTGACTGTTGTGATTGAATATTACGTAGCTATGGGATTAGCTTGATGTGTTGGGCTACAAGCACTTCAAGGAAACAAATTCTGCTGCTTGTCAAGGTCATCGTTACAATTTGCAAGATGTAACATGAAGAGTTCTGGCTAAAATAAGTCAGAAATGTCTTATTCCTCTGGTGGTTGAACTCTTTGGACCCTTAAGTAAACCTAAGGATGGGCGTTGTGGTCTACATTTGGGACCTTGCGATGTCTCTGAGTTTGCTGAGCTGCAGATAGGCAGAATTATAAGAAACAGTGTAAATATGAAATGATTTTCCCTGTGCTGTACCCTGCATGCTTTCTCAACAAGTGTACCTTGAGCTTATACCACGGTCTTTTGTTTGTTTGCTAGTAATTTTCTAACAATTTGTCAAGTTTAGCTCATGCTTTCACTGTTCAGCTGATGTTTGGGGGAATGTTCTACGAGTGCTCCAAGACCTTTCTGAATCATAATAATGAGTGTAAAGCTGATCTTGAAGTAGATACATTATTTCATCATTTTGCTATTTACTGTTTTCTGGGGTATTTACTAAGATGATGTGCATAATATTTTAACATAATATCTTGTAGGCTTCCACAGTGAAAGCTGATTAGTAATCTACTTCTGCTTACCCCGATTTTCTTAAAAAAAAAAAAAAAAAAAAAAAAAAGTTACAGTCTATAAGATGACCTTCTCTCTAATTCTGTAATAGTGTGGTTTCTTCAGAGCATCCTGTAAGGGATGTTACCAATCAGGGGCATGAACTGGTATAGTTACATGAGCAATTTACCTGCAGGTAGGTGTGTGAGTAGGGGAATCTACCACTGGTAAGTAAGTTCTTTTGGTTTCCATTTTCCTGTGCCTTTTTACCTCCATCCTTTGGTCTAAATGACTGCAGTGTGGCACTGCTATTCTTACTGAGGTAAATGGCAAACACAGGTGAATTTAGGATTTCATCCTGAAAACTATGGAGTACCAAGATAGTCAGACCAGGACTGCGGTGAAATGTCCCTTCACATGGGAGAAGAAAGCAGGATATTAGAAATATGATGGGTTCATGGTGGTATTGACCTTAGTAAGGTCCTTTTTCCTTCTTTGCTCTGCAAAAAGGCAAAATGGGAAATTTGTAAGTCTGAAAAACTTGTTATAGGGAAGTGGATGAAAGTTTGGGTAAGGTGGTAACTTACATAAGTTGTATTATTACCCCAGAACACTCTGGTAACATCTTTGTTGTTTGAAGGAAGTATAAACATGCCTTTTTTTTATAGCATTTGGATGGCTTTCTTTAGTAACCAAATAAAAAGAGAAGTTGTGACAGTGGAAGAACCATGGTGATGCTAAATGATGAATGCTGCCATAGAGTTGATTAGAAGTGTGACTGAGCAACTTGTGTGGCCAGTAGAAACTGTGTGTGATATAATCTAATGTATTTGTCAATGCAAGCAAGAAAATGCTTGGGAAATGAATTTGAAAAAGAAGTGGAAAAAGACATTTAAGGATGTTGTAGAGTAATTTAGGTTGAAAGGGATCTCTGAAAGTCATCTGGTCCAATCCTACTCTGAAGCAGGGCCAGCTGTGGTTCTTGAAGCATTTCTCATAGTGCTGTTCATAGCAAGCTGCCTTAACCTGCCACATAAGAGAAAACAATGGTTTTAATTTTAGTAATTCCAGAATAACTAGTAGAAATGAACCTGGTACGTGTAACAGCTATTCATTTGGGCAATGCCTAATTTTAATCTGATGGCTAACACTATGGTGCCCCAAAGAGTGCAAAAGTAGAATAATTAAAGTGCCATTGTAGTACTGCTCCACATCTTTTTGCCATTTCAATGTAACTTTTTAACACTGTATTTTTAATTTTTTTAAATGAAATAGCGTTTAAACTGCCTAATGAGGCCAGAGCCAATGGAATGTTTTGAAAGGGAAGAATATGTTTTGGCAATTCTGCTTGATCCATGTCAGAATATTTAGAGTCTGATCCAGGTTAGAATTGAAACCATATCCCCCTACTACCATGAAGTTATACATTGTTAAGGGTTGCTTCCAAAAGCAAAACGCCTCTATCTGTTTTTGCTCTCTCTGTCCTGAGCACCTAAACAAGCTGGGTAGGTTTTATGTGTGAAAAATAAGCTAGGTTCCTTCCAAGTACAAGTCAAAGATGATCACACTGATAACTTTGCTTGATGTAATTTTTCGAGAGCATCCTAAAAGAAAAGGGATGGGGAAGAGAGGAATAACTGTGCTGTTAAAATGCTTGGCTTCAGTGACAGCAGCTGAAAATGCTAATGATAGGACATTAGCTCTAGTGTCATTGAAGAAATTAAGTATATTTGACCTTTCTGATCATCAAATAAATGAAGAAATATAACCCCTACCTCTGGAGAGGCAAGTTTACATAATAAAAGATTTCTAGGGCTGAACATCAAAACAGGCATGCTGAATGTCTATCTGGAGCAAATCACCTTGTCCTCAGAGATTTTTTCTTTTTTCCATTACAGAGGCTATGTACTAGCTTTTGAAATATAAAGCGGGACACTGCCATGTCTGTTGTTGTTGCCAAGTATTTACACTGACCTGTTTCCATCATTTACTCAGAACACATTTTCAGTCTGGCTAAGTACAGTGCAGATGTGGAACAGTTGGATGTTCTTAAACATGGTGTGGTTTGGGTTTTTTTTGTTGTTGTTGTTTTTTTGAAGACACTGCTGTTAAGTTCATACAGCCTCTGACACAGATGAAGAAGAATGGGATGTGTGGATGGTTGAAAGTGAGAGCCTATTGCATTGTGAGGAGACATCTTGAGTATGAATCCCAAGGCACTGGAGTAGCCCTTAAGAGTCCTGAATATACTCAGTGAGAGAAGGAACTAAATGAAAGCCAAGGCAAGGTACTCAACTGAAAAGCCTATTTTTCACCATTTTATGATTTTATTATCAAAAGGAGTTTTAGCTTATGTCTTCCTGTTCCCAGACAGCCCCTGCACATGATGAAACAAAAATAGTTTTAGGGAGCTAGGTAGGAAAAGGTTGTGTGGTGAAGTGGTTTTGGTGTTAGGAAAGCAGGTCTCTCCTTGGTCTGCAGACCTGCCCACTTAAAACATACAAAATCCATGGAGACGCATTCCCCTGCAAGCTTTTGAATCACTGTAGGACAGACGTCCCCTTCCTGAAGTAATGAAGAAGTTTTTTAAAAGGCTAGAATTTTTTTGAAACAATGGATGTTAAACCAAGTTTTAGTGTTCAGATTGATATTCCATGGAGCCAGAGACAACCTGGTGTGAGGTGCTGTGGCAGTGACTGACACAGCTGAAGTATGAATTTACAACTGGTCTAGATATGGCAGAGTGGAAAAATATTATTGTCCGTGTTTTGCCTATGAGCAATCAAAGAGGCCCCAAAAAGTGGAGTGATGTTCCCAAGGTCACACAGGAAGTCTCTGGCAGAGACAGAAATTAAATGCAGGTTTCCCAAATCCTGATCCAGTGCCTTAAGAGATCTAAAAATCAGATATTCATACCAATCACATTGACTGAATTTTCCTAACCTAATAATCTTCCTTTCAGAAGTGCCGTAGGCTGTGTAACAGGAGGTTTCTTTCCTTTTGGGGTTGCACTGCATTAAAGTCTATGATGTTGCAAGTCATGGTTCACTTTTTATGGTACTGCATAAACTAAGGGTGCTACCTCAGTGATTATGCAGTGAAAGCAGTGATCGTTTGGCTTCAGAAGACCAGCTCTTCTTTATTATGGAGGCCTTCAGCCTCCAACCCCAAAGAAAGTCCTGTTGGGGCAATGGATTAATTTACAGCTGATGACTTCTAGATAGAAAAATAGATGCTAAGATAGAGCTAGACTGGGAGAATATTGCAATTTCCTATTTAGTCTTTTAATATTTTCAGAGGTCTTTGTTCGCAAGCCTATTGTGAGTTTTCCACTGGTGGTATCCACCATCTGAGCTACCCTCTTCCTGATTCCACGGCTTACTCCAAAACAATCTCTTGAGTATGAAACTCTATCCTTAATAAGTACCATCCTTCAAGCTGATAGTGATTGGCATTAGGCCACGTTTGCCTCTCCTGGGCATGTTTCATTCTCCAGTATTTTGTTTTCATTGGGTTTTACTGCTTTAGCTTTTTCTCACTTTTAAGTTCTCCAATAATTTAAGCTCTCCTGTGATCCTGCCAGCCTTTTTCTACTTAAAACCAAGCTCAATCACTTGGCAGACTTTCCCAAATGCTCAGGTTCTGATAATATCTGCCTGACTCTGAAGCACAACACAGCAAGGGTGACTTTTTCAAGTCTTTTTTTGCATTTCATCCCTTTAGAGCCATTTTCTGTTACGAGTCAATTGCTTCAGGTGGGATGTTCAAAGAGCTCTGTCTAAGCATTGACTTCCCTTGGAGCAGAATGAGAGTAGCAATGAGTGAAATTTTTTGGAAATCTTGCTTCTGTCCTTCATTCAACTGGAAAAAGCTGCTGATAGGAGGTGGTGAAATGCAGTTTAGTCTGTAGGTGTGCAAACCATCTAGTGCCCTCCTTTACATACACGCAGAGTGAGTGACTAGAAAAAGTTCTTATTTACATCTGTTTCAGTATAGTGAAGTAGGTTGCAATTAATTAGGAAGTTTCTGGTGTGGTAAAAATCATCATATAGGAGGAATGCAAACACATGATTTCCAAAGAGAAATTTAATTCCATATGGGTTGTACCCTCTCCCAGCTAGGAATTAATTGCAACTTTAAAAGAAGATTTGATTATGTCTGTTTAAAAATAAAAAAATAAAATTAAAAAAAATCAGCAACAAAAAACCCCAACCCTCCTCTCTCTGCTGTGCATAGCCACATTTTCAATACTGAGGAAATTTAAATGATTTTAATTTAAACTTTTCTTTCATTACTTTGCTCAAGTTGAGAGACTGCTTTGATCAACCTTTGAGTTATATAATTTATTAGAGTAAAGGGAAGAGGATAACCTTCAGATGTCTTCTGTGGTAAAGCACTGATGCTGAAAATGTTAAATGTTTGCAGACTGAGAGCATGCTTGGCTGGGAAGGCCAAAAAAGAATAAACAAAATGTGACATGTTTTATTTTGCTATTTATCCCCTAGTAAAAATACAAAACAAAAGTAAATATAAATCATATCTTACTCAAAACACTGGCATGAGCTGTCTGGAATGCACCTCTTTGTGGTGGTATCCTGCCATACCATAGATGATGTCAAAATATATGCAGTTAGCTTTAAGGTTGTCAGTACAGCAATTTTGTTAAATCCTTCTAGCTTCTTAATATATACATTGCAAATCCTGTGAAGGATACTTGTACATCCTTAATGACACATGCCATAGACTTTGCTGTTCTGCTGCAGTTCTGTAGATTAGTGTCTCTGGTTGTACTTTCCATAGCTTGGTACTTGTTTTCTAAGGTGTTTCATTCAATTCACTCAATTTTGCTTCTTTCAACAGTGGTATAAATCTGAGCACCTAAAGCCATAATTCTTTGTCTGCTGGTGCTGACAGTGTAATTAGGAACAAGAGCATTCAGATTTGCATTTCTAATTCGTTGTGGGGGCACAAATTAAACCAGCTGAAAACATCGTGTGTGAACCATGTATTAGCTGATGGGGCAAGTAAGTGTGAGGAAGACAAGCAGTATGCAATACTATAGTATGGATCTTGGTGAAACCCTTTCTGTGAGCTGCAAAAATAACTCTTGCGGTATAGCTTTCCTTTGAATAGCATGACCTTTCTACTAAAGTTTAATGAATGAACTTGGATGAGAACAGCTGGCCTTCTCCCAGGTGCTACTGAGCATCAGTCAGGGTTTCTGAAATGATGCACCCTATGAAACATAATATTAGAACATGGCTGTTTTAGAGAGAAAATTAATATGCGAAACTGGAAATGCTGAGGTTACTTGGTGAACAGCATATTTTAATGCATGGTGCTTGGAATTCAGTGCTAGCTTACACAAATATCAGCCCTGAAAGATACTGGTGGACTTGCAGCTTTGTTTCCAGAGGGAGAAGGTGTAAAACATGCGGTAGTACTATTTACACAGTAAAGAGCTGCATACAAAGAGTAAAACAATGTTTGAGTGGACAGTGGAAAATGGTAATATTTCGTCTGCCAGTTGCAAGAAAGGGGGAAGAAAGTTTAGTAAAATGTAGACTAGTCTTAGGCATAAATATGACTACATGGAAGATCCATTTTGGGGTCTTTAGAACATGCAACCAGAACTGCAGGCACAAGATGCAGAGAATTAAGGGCCAGGAGAGATTATGATATGATCTGGTCTAACTGCCTGTATTCGGCAAGAAAGACAATTTGACTGAAACAATACACAGGCATTGATCCCTATTGCTTGTTTTTACTTGAAACATATCTTTCCCAAAGAGTCTTGATTTGAAATGATGAAAATTTTTCCAGTTCTTTTTGTAGTTGCTACCATGGCTAATCAAATTCACAGTTCACAAAACAATACTGTTTTATTTTATCTGTGTTTGCTTGGCTTTACTTGCAAGATACTACTTATAACTTTTAGCATTGGTTCAAAGAAGTCCTTTAGGATTTAATACTTTTTATATGACGATACCAGTATATTCCGCTTTAATAAATTAAACAGATTTAGCCTTTAAAGTCTAAGCATTTTCTGCAGTCCTTAAAATGTTTCTGTGGCTCTTTCCTGCATCCTTTTAAATTTCCAACATATTTTAAAAACAATCTGCATCCCGGATCTTTATGCAGTATTTTTAATCCTTCGGTTTCAACCATAAAAAAACTACCTTTTTCCCCTTCTTCCTCTCTAAATTCATCAACCTTTTTTCAATTGGCAAAATAGTTGTCCTCCTAATCAATTAAACTCACTTACTAATTATGTCTCTGGGAATTTCAATTTTCAGTTGCAATTTCTGCCTAAATCTTTCCTTTCCATTAAGTTATCTTACAGTTTCCTCAGTTTCAGGGAGCTGGCCATTTTGAAGCTCAGTGGTAAGACTGTGCTTTGCTTAATTCTTCCTCCATCCTTTCCTTTCTCCACTGATCCCTACTGCACTTTCTCTGCATGTGTGCCTTGCAACCTTAATGTTCTTCAGATAGTTTCCAACAGAGATGATCCATGAGAAATGGGATTTTTTCATTCATATAAACTCTTCAACGGGACTGTCATGTGAAGATCTATGCTACCAAAATCTTCAGCTTCACCAGCTGTGCTGTTCACCCCATTGCAGGTGAGTGTGAAGTATTTCTTGGACAGGATTTTGGCTTGGTTTTTCCTCTTCAACTCTTTCATAGTCCCTGAAGTTCTTTAATGTGTCATTCCGTAATGGAGTCTTTTCCATGTGATGAGATGCAATGAAAAAAAAGGTGTCATTAGTAGAGATATACAAGATAAGCAAAGACTCAACAGGTTTATGACTCCAATTTAGCACAAAAGGCAAAATTTTTTCCTGTCCTCCCGTGTTTTTTTTCTTCTCAATTAATGATCATAATTTGATTTTTTGTTCCAGTTTAGGATAGTTGACTACTGCTTTTGGTAAGAACTTTGAGACAGACTGTGGAATAATGTATTTCATCAAGTTCTCTTCTTTTTAAGCTGGAATTTGTCTTAAACCTTATGGGATGTGATTTAATAACTTTCTGAAATTAGTTGTCAGTGCTAACTGTATAGCCACCTGTATATAGCCAGCTACCCTATTATGTTTGAATATTTCTCAGTTTTTATTCTTACTTCCTGCAGCATATAATTCCTTGGTCTAATGATATACTGCATGACAGTGTTTCTGTTGCATGATTTTGAATTTTTCAGGTGCCAAGCAATTTGAACAAACCTCTTGGTTTTAAATTTAGATAAGGAAAAATAGCTGTTGTAACCATCTTCTACATACCTCACTCCATAACCTTTTTTCTGTGTGACACCTCTAGTTGCTTCTTGTCTGAAATGTCCAACTGCTTCAACTTCCAACCTTATGGAAGGCCCTTCCCCCTGTATTCCCTCACTTACAGCAGCTTTGTCTTTACACCCTCTGATTTTACAATATCTTTTAAAAATAGAGGGATTG
This sequence comes from Harpia harpyja, assembly GCF_026419915.1. Taxonomy (NCBI): domain Eukaryota; kingdom Metazoa; phylum Chordata; class Aves; order Accipitriformes; family Accipitridae; genus Harpia; species Harpia harpyja. The sequence continues at coordinate 30,423,689 of NC_068941.1, read as the reverse complement.
TGTGTGAGTAAATAGTAAATTCACAGCAAATTCAGAATATTGGATGTCTGTGGGCAAGGGAGAAACAGGCCAAATGGAACTTATGTCAAAAGAAATAGTACATTTGGAAATTATATTTTCTTTCCAATCTTTAAATAAAGGGGGGGGGGGGAGAAGTCAAAATCAGTTAAGTTGGAAGAAAGTAGTTGTTTGATTTTTGGGGTGAACACAACGCAATACTGGCTGAATTACAAAGGAGAAAAGCAACTTTTTGATTTGTCAAGGAAACAAAAAATAGTGGGACAGCTGTGTTTAGGCACTTCCCAGGGTCCATGATGCTAGTGACATATTGAGGAATTTTGGAAATGATATCAATTTATCTTTAATTCAATCTCTGGAAGCCAGCACTGAGTATATCCCCCCCCCCCGCCCCCAGCCGTGTGTCTTCACTAGTTCACAGGAGATAAACCTGCCCCTTGCTACTTCTCAGCTTACACTGCATAAAGATCTGATTTGCAAAAGGGTCTCATCACGGTCTCCTTTTTGTGTGCACAGCTTTATATGTGTAAACACCTGCAAATTCATTTTTCATGCTCTAGCCCTCAAGACTGTTATTTGTGTGTGTACTTAACCACCAAGATTCTCTTGGAGAGAAGGGGATGCACCCCAATGTACAGGCTTTGGGGCACATATCTTTCTGAGGTAATCTTGGTTTTGTTCACCCGGATCTGTGAGTTTGGGTCTTGTCATGATGATATGCTGCAAAAGAAGAGGCAATGCAGATCATTAGCTGCCTAAATGTCTAAGGGTGATACAATCAGACTTTCTAAATAGCTGTTGCTTGTGTCCTGGTAGTACTTAAAACTAGTGAATCAGAGAACTCTGCTGGGAGCAGTCCTGACATAAGGGTCTAAAGAAAATGGAGCCAAACTTCCCAAATAAATAGCCAACGACCCTTTTGAATAACTGCCTTAGAGCACACAGGTGTGAGAGCGGCTGTCTTACGGCTGGGATAATAGAGTGGAGACCCGGTATGTTCTCAGTGCTCCTGCTGTGCCCAGTCTGGAGTGAATACGGAAACTGTGGGGCAGAGAACTGACCTCTGGACAAGGTTTGGATGATGATGTATTTGAACATGGATTTCCGATATGGGAACAGGGATTCCTTTTCTTGATCATGTAGGGTAACTGTTCAGACCTTAAGGTCTGATTCTTCACTTGCTGACCTGAGTTTCATGCTGGCAGTAAATTCACTTCAGAGGAATTTAGTCTTGAGCCATGCTCATCTAAATAAAGAAGTTCTGTTTTTTAACCATATCTATAAAGTGATACAGATTTTGCTGAGCTGAGCTTGTCTATAGGCTGGATGCCTACAGACTATAGAAATGGACCTGTTATTACAAGATTTTATTCCTGTACAAGAAGGGAAATACTAAGTGTCTTCTCACCTGTTTCATTTGGGCATAAGGCAGTAAAAATCACCTTCTCAACTGGTACTAAGTGTGGTGTGCTAAAACTGAAATCTGTCCTCTCCTATCCTTTAGAAATACTGCAATGGTATACTTTGGCAATAAAATCAGTCCTGCTTTCATTTCATGGAGGTGAATAAAAGGGTGTTGGAGTAAGGTTGGAAACACTGTTCTTCCCTCCCTGTGGAATGCCACAGCCAGGAGACTGTGGACCTGTGTTCCTCTGGAGTGAGACAGACCCAGAGACATGGATGCTCCCCAGTTCCTACGAGGATTCTGTGGTGAAGGGGATGTGTGCTTGGCAAGGGGTGTTGCACAGAGAGGGACTCTGGCCCTTGACTACAAGTGGAGAACTCGCCTTTTACCAGACCTCCATGAATGTGGGGTCCTGCTTGGGTCTTGCCTCTCTCCCACTCAGTGACCTCATATACTGGGTGCTCTGTGGTCTGCTGGGCAGTTTCTATTGATGCACATGTTTGCAGTGGGGAAGAAAGCAGTTATGGCAGTCAGCTGGGAATATGTATGATTTGGGGCCAACGGGGGAAAGCCCAAAGAGCAAATGGGATCAGAGAGTTGCATGTTGAATGTGCGTGACTTGACAGGTTGGAACAAGGGGCCTGTTTTGGTTATACCCCTCTGTTTTGAAGATGCGCTGGGTGCGCGCACAAATGTTCACGGAAGTGCATTCCTTCGCGAGAGGTCTGCACAGCAGCTGGGCTTTGTCCCTCTGCGTTGTCAGCCTGCGGTGCTTAGTAATCTTTCTGGGTAAAAGTCCTATTTTACAGTAGTGTATTACTTTGAGAGGAAAAGGGATTTGAGGCAAGTTGCACTGGGGGATGCATGGTCCTCAGCTTGCCCTGCAAATCTGGTTCCCCCTGTCCGGTGACTGATCGCAGCTTCCTTCCCCCAGACACATGCACCTGGTGGCAGTACGACAGTGACTTTCTTAATCTCATATGGGACCAGGATTTTGAGCCTGGTGAGTGTTGGTCCCCCATTTCAGGCAGTCTGCTGAGGGGACAAATATGGTGAGAGCACATGGAGGAAAAGATGTCATCTTTGTGCTTTAGGACTGCCCAGAGCTCTTTAGTGCATGCTTTGCTATGCTGCATTGACTTGCTGAATCCTTGAATGCTTTCCACAAGCTCTAGTGTGGTCAGATGAGGCCTCTCTTGTTTTTTCCTAACTCTATGTATCTTTAAAGCAATGGAAGTCAGAGTGAATCGAAGCGAGTGCATTTAGACAAACAGATGGGGAGAGCTCGGTAGGAAGGTAAACCAAGCTGGTTTTGAACTCCTGCAAGGTGGATTTCAAGGCTCCCTTATATTGTTGGTCTAGCCTAGAAGTGCAGCTCCCAGCATGGGGTCCCGTGGCTTGTGGGGCTCAGCTGGGGAGAGAAGGACCCAGTGTATGATGTACAGAGGGATAGCTCCAGTTACAAACCTCCTTCCATACACACTTTGGCTAACAGGATAGGAACGCTTGAGCTGCACATGCACACACAAACAATATGCTCTAGGGAAAGACCACAAATATGCTAAAAATCATAATCTGATAAACTCAGATGCTTTCAAAATACAAATGTCCTGTCATGGCTTTTCATAACAAAAATGATCGCTTAAGACTTTACTACAGCTTAACTATTCACAATGTAAACATCAACAAAACCGATGATTTTTTCAACACTTAATGTGCCTTTCACTGTGAAAATAAATGTTTTGGCACCCAATCCTTCCTTATGATTTTGCTAATTGGAACCTACAGTACAGAATCACCATTTGGTTAGACAGCTGAAGAAAAGCAGATTATGTATGCAGATATGGAGGCTCCTTTTCCAGACCATTTTCCATTTCTGAAACTTATTTTGTTATCATAATTTTAATTTTTCCAATGCAATCAGAAATCTTTTTCCAAACTCCTGAGCCCATCTTCTCTTGAAGAATAAAATAGTTTATGGCTTCTCATTTTTTTTTTTTTCCCACCCGAGACCCAAACCAGCTGCAGGCTTCCCTTTGTTTCTCTTCCTTCCCTCCCTCCCAGATTAAAATCCCAGAGTCTTGGATCTTGGCAAGAAAGTGCAGCAGTTTTTTTGCTGTGTAAGTTACTGGAGGCTGGGTGTAGAGGAGTAAATGGGAATTGGGTCTCCATGCCTGCCTGTACTGTGTGTGCAACTAAAAGCATCTGTTATGGAGTACCCAGATGGATTAGTGGGCTAATTTCATACATGCTTGGTGAAGCACCTCTTACTCCTGCTTTGTCCTGGTGCTGGCAAGATTTGAGTTACTTTCTTAGCCAGTTCTATGCAATATAGGATCCCTCTCCTCGAGGCTGTTTCTGGATACATTTTGGTATTTAAGATGCACTGATCTTAGTAATTTATGCTATTGTTCCCATACATGTATCATTTTTCTGTGGCTTCAGGTTTTTACTGCCATTCAGATCATATTAAACATGTTTTTTCCTTTTTAAATACTAACATCTAGGATTAATTTAATCCCACATTTTTTTCCTGGATAACTTAAAGTTTTGGATGAATCACTCCCCCAAAAATAAGAACATGTCCAAACCTCAGCCTAAATGTCAAATTGAACCAGAATTCAATAGGTTTGGATGAAAGCCTGCTCTTGGGCCCCCCTCAAAGAATACACTGAATCAATGTTGAATCTGTCTTAACAAGTCTGACAGCCTTGCTGCATTGCCTACTACCTTCAGATATTCTGTGTTTGGGAGTTTCTTCTGCATGATCTATATCTGAAGCATCTCAAACTCAGACAAGCAAAAGGCCTGAGATTTAGACAGAATTAGTTAGAGAATGGAAAAGAGATTATTACTGAAACCTGATGTTGCAAATTTGTAACTTGTTTTTCTTGCAGGTGAGACTTCTTGGTACCTTTCTTAACAAAGGGAAACATTTCCAAAGAATTTTGCACCTTACGCTCCAACTCTTTTAACTGAAAAAGTGTTGAAAGCAGACAGAGGTCCCTAACCAGAGAAATCTTGGTAGGGAAAGCCTGGAAGGCACCAGATAAAGTCAGCAACCAAAAGTGACATATATTCCATTGCAAGACACATCCACAAAAGGAAGGAACTTGTAATTCTCCAAAGCTGAACTAGGGCATCGCATGACCAATGCTCTTCTGATTCCCAGTTTCTTGGAAATTCCCTGAATTTTCTCTCAGCTGTAAACCTGACTGCTCTTATGTGTGTACAGGAAGGTAATCCTCAAGTGCTTCTTGATTGTCATTCTACTGATTTGTGTTTACCCTTTCATTCAATATAGAATGTGTGCTCTAGTTGACTTTTTGAAGAGATATCTGAGGAACCAAAAGCAGTTTGATGTCACATATAAAACTGTAGTATTGTAAGCAATATATGTATTATTCAGGTATAAATCAGCAGAAAAGCTTACACTTTCACTACACCGAAGCAGAACCATCTGTAATGTCACCTAAAGGGTGAAAGGAGCACACTGGAACTCACAGGAGTTGTTAAAGGGGGAAGAGAGAGAGAGAAGTAAGGGTTGAAAAGACATTTGCAGTTTCAGTGAAAGGGAGATGATTCTTTTACTATAACCCAAGTTTAATTTCATAGAAAAAAGAAAATTTAATTGATCTGGGGATAGGAAGAGAAAGACGGTAAAGAAAACAAGTGTTAGAGGGAAGAAGAGGAAAACCTTCAAATTGCTCAGAAGTTGATTTGAACTACATTTTGTAATCCACCACCAAAAGTGATGTTTTAGTTACCTTATAAACATCTGAATTTTTTTTGGTGCTCCAGTAACAGTAGAAATTCCTATACTTCCTTTTGTTGAAGTTGGAATGGGTTCATCATACGGCTGCTGTCTGTCTTCTTCTGGATTGTTTCTGTTCTCACTGAGGGTCTCTGTTTCTCCTGCTTTTCACGAACTTTACAGTCTCTGCTTCCAAGATATGTGTATCTTTTTCACCTCACTCCTTGATGGCAATCCTCTATCTTTGCCTTTCATCTCTCCTGCTTCCCACTATGGAAGACGTATTTTATTCCCTCTCTTCACCCCCCCGCCCCTTAAGATGGGCTGTTATCTATCACGTACCCTATCCTGACAGACAGGTTGCAACCTTTACAAAGGTCAGACCTAGGGGTGAGGTTTGTGTCCATCTCTTCATCTATGGTGAGATCTGAGCACCTCATGGCTGTGCTGCTTTATGAATTTCAGTTCAGCAAGCTGACATAGTAAAACAGTGGGCATAGTAAAACAGCAGCAAGTAATCTGTTCTCTTGATGCAAGGCCCAAGCAGGGTGAGGAGTTAAGGAAGGCTGAGCTGTGATCCTTGTGCGTAAGTGTTCTGCAGCTCATTGTCTCTCTTTTGGTTTGGTTCATGACAATTTTTATCAAATCCATGTCTATTTAGATATTTATGTCCCTGTGCATATGTTGTGATAAAATACACTGTTTTAATAAGAAGTTTTGGGTTGGGTTGTTGAATGCAGTGTCCTTGCCCTTAACCAAAATAAAAACCAGACTCAGTGCACACATACAGTGCAGGGAGGAAAATGGATATAACCTTATGATAATATTTCATCTAATATAGCTGAAGCCAGTGGTACTCACTAGCATTGGGCTGTGGGCCAAAATTCAGCCCCAGAGCACTTCCGGGGGTTTCATAGAGTTGTCAACTTGGCTACCCTCCCCATCTTTTCTCCTCCTCCCTCCTCCTCTTCCCTCTGCTCCAGTGTCTGAACTAAGCAGTTTGGCAGACAGGAGAATTAACTCTTGTAAGGGTGGGGAAGAATGTGGAGGTACCCGCTCCAGCTAGGCCAGGGTCTTCCAGGCTGCATATTATTATTGTTATTAATAATAATTATTTTTAAGTTTAACATTTGGGGAAGCCTGGGGACAAGTGTAGGTTAGTGTTGCACAGTCTTTTGGAAATAGTGGAAGAATGTAGTCTTTGGTAATGATAGCTCCACAGTAAAGCAAAGGTGCGGGGATACCAGCACCTGTTCTCATCATCACTGCTTCCTTTACCACATTCAAAGCACCATGGATTTCACCAGCACCAACACATCAGCTCTGTTCCTGTGCAAGAAGCTGATTTTCATATAGTGTTTGTAGTTTTGTAATGCTTTTCATTACAGGATCTCAAGTCCCTGTCCCGTGAAAAAGAGGGGGGAGCCCTCATACCAAGTCTTGGGAAGTACCAAGAAGGCCAACGGCATCCTGGCTTGTATCAGAAATAGTGTGGCCAGCAGGACGAGGGAAGTGATCGTCCCCCTGTACTTGGCACTGGTGAGGCCGCACCTCGAGTACTGTGTTCAGTTTTGGGCCCCCCACTACAAGAAAGACATTGAGGTGCTTGAGTGTTTCCAGAGAAGGGCATCAAAGCTGGTGAAGGGTCTAGAGCACAAGTCCTATGAGGAGCAGCTGAGGGAACTGGGGTTGTTTAGTCTGGAGAAAAGGAGGCTGAGGGGAGACCTTATCGCTCTCTACAACTACCTGAAAGGAGGTTGTAGTGAGGTGGGTGTCCGTCTCTTCTATCAAGTAACTGGTGATAGGACCAGAGGAAATGGCCTCAAGTTGCACCAGGAGAGGTTTAGATTGGGTATTAGGAAAAAATTCTTCACCAAAAGGGTTATCAAGCATTGGAACAGGCTGCCCAGGGAAGTGGTTGAGTCACCGCCCCTGCAGGTATTTAAAAGATGTGTAGGTGTGGCACTTAGGGACATGGTTTAGTGTTGGACTTCACAGTGTTAGGTTAATGGTTGGACTTGATCTTTAAGATCTTTTCCAATCTAAATGATTCTATAAGTACCTCTGAGCAAGGCAAACAGGCATGCCTATTCCAGAATTTCTAAACTTCCTTCAGTGCTTGTTTTTATTCTGGTGTGTAAATGTAATGTTGGGGCACTGGACCTTAGTTCTGATGATCTCTTCAATGTAAATACAATGTATTTACCTTTTTTCTTATTCTGTCCCCTCAATCCTTCCTATCCTCTCCCTATTTGATATCTTGTCTCCCCTCTCCCATTATTCTGTTGTTTCTTTTCCCTCTTCTTCAAATCTATATTCCCTTCGTCAAGTTCAGTCTCCCCCATTGTTATTCAACTTTTTACCTTATTTCTCTTCACCATGTAAGTTTCCTCATTGCTTACAGCATCTCCCAGCCCAGTCTGCTGTCTTTGTTTTCAGCTGGAAAGCTTTCCACTCTGCTGGGAGGATGCACCAGGCTTGCTCTCTTGGACAAACTGGGAAGAGATTTGTGTAGTAATTTCTAGGTGGCGGGTCAGCGCCCTGCCACTGCAAGCTTTTGGCTCTGTGAGAAGTGCTGCACTGCTTGCTGCATGGCATGGCTCCACTCCTTGCCAGATCACAGGGACTGTCTTGAAAGCACTGGGCAGAGAGTGGAAGAAGCTGGCTACAGTCCCTGAGAGCTGCAGCCAGCAGCTTGCGTAGGGGGATTGTTTTTCAGTCATTCAGTTTTCAGAATTTCTGGATTGTGAACTCTGCTGGGAAGAAGCCGCGTTTCCTTCTGCTGGCCCGTCAGGACATGGCCAAAGTTTCAGCTGGGACTTTGGTCCTGCTGCAAAACAGCATCTTTAGTAAGATAGGCTCCAACAGCTGAACTCCTGAAAATTTTAAAAAGCCCCAATTTTTCAAGGGTGGTGGTTGTCATCTATGTGTAGAGTAGCTCAACAAATGACAAGGACATCGCTGCTGCCAATTTAGAGACCCTATATGCATGTTTGGGGGTGTGTGGGGGAAGCAAGACCTTGAAGCAGGATTAAAACGACTGGGAAGGGAAGTGGCTGCATGACAGCTTGTGCACAATAGCAGGGTGTTTTGTGCTCCGGTGCAGCTTTAGGCTGTGAGGTGGCTTTGACTCGGCAAGTGCTGGTTGCCTGGAGTGTGGGTGATTGGTTTGGAGGTTTTGCATTAATAAAAGTTACAGTCCTACAGCCACATCTCCATTCTCTCATTCCAGAATGGCATGCTGTTATATCAGTGGAATTACTATGCACTTCAGACTTTAAACCCATAAATTGCTAATGCCAGACTGTTCCAATGAGCAGCTTTTTGATATCCTTTACATGTTAAAAAGTACTCGGGCCTGTTGACAAAGCAAAGAAATGGTGTCAAAAATAATTTTAAAACCTTTTGACCTGTAAGGTTTAAGAGAATTAGGCACAGATTCTTTGCTTTAAGCCTCTTGGTGACAAGAAAAATGGTCCTATGCCAGCTGGTTTGATTGACAGTGACGTTTGTAGTTTCAGCTGCTAATACAGTATGCTCCTTGTATATTCCTAGTGTGTAAATATAGAAGACTATTTGTCACCTGGGTCGATGGATTACGCATAAGTGAGACAATGTGGTTAAGATTCTAAAGCATAAATGAAAAATCATAAACTTTACATAACTCATAAAGCAATGCTTAATACTCTAAGTATCCTTCTTTTAATCAAGGGAAACTGTCAGACTTTCGAATAAGCAAAGATTATACAGCTACCATGGTGTGTGTGGTTTGTTTTTTTTTTTATAGCTACATGCTACTAACCTGCTTCATCGGATTTTTGACAACCATAATAAAATATATTGGAAAATTGATTAATTTTAAGAGATTCCTCATAGCCAGCTGCTTTTATTTGTAAATGTCATGTATTCAGTCATTGTAGGCTCCATCCCTTCAAGTGGAATTCTTGCCTGAATATGAACCTTTGCATAGGTACAAAAGCACCCTCATTTCACATTCTTCAGTTTTCAGCATTTTCATGTGTACTTGCATAAGTTTATTTTTCCTGAAAGCTTTCCCACCACAAATAGTTGGCTATTTACTCATTTCCCGCTATGCCATAATTATAACTTATTTGTGGTCTTGAGATGTTGTAAATTTGTAATAATTACAGAGATGGCTTTGTAATTGATATTTTCAGAAAATTCCAGCTTTTTTCAAGAAAAAGAGCATGGTTAAGTTATTGATTTTTAGATAGAGAAAAGAGAATTTGCCATGAAAAGTGCATTATCACCTCTTGAAATATGCAGTAAAATTGGCATTTTCAGCATGCTACTCTTATCTTTATTTGCTGATAGAGAGAATATCCAGATTTTTTTTAGCTTTAAGGGAAAGGATATGGATAGGTTCATATTACTCAACATTTACTAAGTACAAAGAACCAGGAAAAGGGGACATAGACCAATACCATAACATTTAACAGATTTTGTTTGAGGAAAGCACTTTTCATAATCTAAATGAATAAAATGAATCTAAATAACTGAAAGTCTAAATCTGCATCTGTTTTAATCTGACTTACAATAGCATAAAAATTTGACTCCTGAAGTCCTTTTCCAGACTAAACAATCCTGCTGACCTGTGGGGGTTCTGTATGAGCAAGAGGTGCAGGATTCGCCCCTAAACTGGTATGCTGTTTATGAACCACTTTGAAGCAGTTTGCTACATGAGGCCACATCCTGCTTTTTGCTGCACGCTGAATCCCAGCAGATGTCAACAGCAATTTCATGCATGTTTTGAGAGGAGGCTGTGGCCCTTCAGCATTATTTTGCTCTACAGAGATACTATAGCAGAGTGTTTGCTTTGTGATTAGACTCTACTTTTTTTTTTTTTTTTAATAATGTGATGAGCTGTGTGTGGCTGACTGCTGGTATTGAACAAAAAAAGTCTAGACTCAGAAGTCGCTGAAGTAGATATGATCACAGATATCTGCATGATTAAGAAGATTTTATTTAGTTTCAGCAATGAGGCATTCAATTAAGTGCATTTTATTATTTATTCTGTTAGCTCATTTATTTGCTTTGTGAGTGTAGAATCCAGCTTCTGGACCAAAACCTGCCCACAGCTGAAATGAGAGGTATTCTCAGATGAAATGTTTTAAAATGTTAGTTATCTTCAGTGGATTATTTTAACAAGCCACAATAGCTTTTCATATGTTTGAGTCTCTGCTGTAGTCTAGACTGGAGTGTCCAATTGCCGTGTTACTTGTGTGTCTGTGCGTTTCTCACCTGTTCAGTGAAATGCTAGAAAGTCATTTGCAAACATGGGTTAGAAGACAAAGGTTACATTCACTGCATATTTATTGATACCATGCACCTATAGTTTGAGAATATACAACATTTATTAAATATTCTGACACAGAAAAATATCTGCAGGATGTTGCTATAATAAGATTAGACCATAAATAATGAAAAAAAAAACTCTTAAAGAGAAGACGGCTAGCCTGCGTTTCTTTTGGTGTAGATGTTACTTCTCAGTTTTTAGTAGACTTTCTTGCTTCTATGCCCCAAGGAGTTGGGTTTATGGCTAGATGCTATGGACCAGACCTATTTATGTTCTGTGGATAAAATCACTTCAGTAAAAAGAGAAGTAAACTGCACTGTTATAGTTTTGTAGAGGAGCAGCTGTCCCTAAATCTTCTTACTCTGTTCTTTGAACTTGATGAGGTTATTCAAAGACTTGGAGGCTAAGAAGACACTATTTAAACAAAGTTTCTTGAGCTCCTAGCTGTTATAGGTCATTATATTTTTGCCCCTTCACTGTATGTATACTGAGCTCCATACCTTTTCAAGTTGCCGACTTTAGTTTAAAAAAATAGTTATCTAGTCTGTGTGGAAAGATGCCAACAGATAACTGTGCCATTGGTTCGTGTCCTTCAGGCACAGACTGCTCCAGCGTGGACCCCCCACGGGGTCACAAGTCCTGCCAGAAAACCTGCTCCGTGGGCTCCTCTCTCCACAGATCCGCAGGTCCTGCCAGGAGCCTGCTCCAGCGCGGGGTTCCCACGGGGTCACAGCCTCCTTCGGGAACCCACCTGCTCCGGCGTGGGGTCCTCCACGGGCTGCAGGTGGATATCTGCTCCACCGTGGACCTCCATGGACTGCAGGGGGACAGCCTGCCTCACCATGGTCTTCACCACGGGCTGCAGGGGAATCTCTGCTCCAGCGCCTGGAGCATCTCCTCCCCCTCCTTCTTCACTGACCTTGGTGTCCGCAGGGTTGTTTCTCTTACATGTTCTCACTCCTCTCTCCGGCTGCTGAATACTGCCGTCCCAACTTTTTTTCCTTCTTAAAAATGTTATCACAGAGGCGTTACCACTATCGCTGATTGGCTCGGCCTTGGCCAGCGGCGGGTCCGTCTTAGAGCCGGCTGGTATGGGCTCTCTCGAACACAGGGGAAGCTTCCAGCAGCTTCTTACAGAAGCCACCCCTGTAACCCCCCCTGCTACCAAAACCTTGCCACACAAAACCAATACAGTTCGCTACCAGTTCTATTGAAAAAAATTGTGACTTTGCTCTCACTTCAATTTGCCTTCAGCATCCAGATGTAGATCTCTATTATACTTTTCAGTGATTTGCTTAATTTTGGACCCTTAATACTTTCCCAGAGTGGAAAAAGAATGCTCGTGGTCACTCATCCTATTGTTTATTCTTGAGGAATCTGCACTGTTGGAGTTCTTCCCCAGTATGTACAATATTTGAAGATCAGTTTTGCCAAACTTGCAAAGGCAAGTTCACCTCCCCACATACGTAAACCAAGAACCCACTGGTTTGTGTTTCTGCAGGCTGGTGTTTAAGAGCATACGTCAAGTTGCCTGTCCATTATAGCTCCCTCCAGCAAGCTCAAAGACAATGAGAGCAGCAGCTGCACTTAAACACTTCTCAATCATCACTCTGTCCCCCCTTTTATAGTTGTTATCATCTGTTTTATTTTTTTCCTAAGCAAAAAATTCTCTGACACAGAGATCCTAACACATTTCTCCTCTCTAAAGAAATAAATTAAAAAATCACAACTCTTCTGCTTTTTGCAGAATCTGCTAGTAGAATGTAAAGATCAATACACATATCCTGTGAAATGACATTAAAATGTTATACCTAGAGCAGCTGCAAAGTGTAAACACAATCTGCAGTGTAACTTTTTCAAGTTCAAAACCCACAGATTGAGGATACAAGGCTGCTTATGAGCAAGCAATATCTAAAAATACAGTAGTAAACTGGAATTCTTGTTTTGCATGGCAAATGAACAGAAACATTAATTGTTGATGTCCATGTTTATTATTCAGTTTACGGCTTTTCATTTTTTCAATCAGAATTAAAAAATGCCAACAAATCGAAGCAGATGTGGAGTTAATAATTTAAGGCTTTCCAAGTCTTGCCAAATTCTGGGTTGATTCTGTAAGGAAGGCTGCACCTTTAACTTTTGCATTTTGGGGGTTGAGATTTATGCTAAGAGAAAAGCTGTAGAGGCAACTTGGCTGATAAAGGTGGACTGATGTGCCAGGGCTTGATTTTTCCATGCTTTAAAAACTGGTGCTACTGATGTAGCGCTGGAATCCTGTCAATGCAGCAACCTTTACTTTGAGGCATAATACTCTGTTTACATTGAAAGATTGAGAGATGCAGTTTTTTCCCCCACAGCTCTTGCTACTCGGGATAGTTGCCATATGTTTTAGAGCATGCAAATTCCTGAAATGGATTGAATCGGTAATAGGTTGACTTGATTTGATTTCTTTGTTAAGTCAGTGTGGTTTGGTGAATTAGAGAGAAGTCAGGCATCTATCTGTTTAATGAAACAGTTTCTGAAGTGAAGGGGGAATGTATAGAAATAGGAAGTCATTAATTTCTGATGTTGCATCGTTACACTGAGACTTCAAGTTATGTCAAAACCAACATTGTGTACTAATGTATCAGAGTGTAAATGTCAGTCTGTCAAGCTGTGGTTTTTTTGTATTTCTTCATCACTTGGCCTCACAATAAAGTGGTTTTCTGGCTCTCAAAGGTTCAGTACTGCTAATCCCAAGTACTGGATTATCCTGGGCAGAATTATTGAAATAATATACCTCTAAGAGAGAATAATGAAATTCATGGAGAAATGAACTACCTCTCATGTTACAGATGGACTGAATGTTGTACTTCATGCTTAGTAAGTGAAAACAAAAGCATCCCTCGCTTCGCATGTGCAAAATCTGTCCTGAGTCTGTTATAATGTAGGGAATCTGTCCACATGATTGTTATCAATCCCTGCTGACAACTATGATGCTGCAGTATCATTCGTGTAAGCCCTCGATATTTGGCAGAATAGGCTTAAATATCTCCTGTAAATCATCATTTACCCTTCGTGTTTCCCATTTGGATGGGACCACACTGGAAGTGAACTCTGAGGAAATCAGCAGCGTCTGAAAGAAGAACAGGAAATCTCCGAAGAGAACACACAGAAATAGGTGGGAATTTGCTGTATGTTCCCAGCCAGCTGAGCAGGAAAGTGAACAGATCAGGACTGTCCAAGGCTGAGGGAAACTGGCTGCACAAAAGGGAGAGAAGGTCTAATTCAAAGAGAAAGTGGGCTGCAGGAACAGAAACCTGTCTGCCCACCTATGTTCTGGTTTTGCGATGGGTAAAATAACAAGAAATTATTTTTTAAATGTCAAACTTTGCTTGCAATGGCCTGTTTTGTGTCCTTAAAAATCGTACATCTAGTGAACATATAGGGTTGAAGATCTGTGAAAAGGTATGCTTATATCAACACATAATCAAATATACATGAGTATAAGGGTATTAGCCCCATTTTGCCAAGAGCCCTGCTGGCATGTTTTGCAGGCAAAGGCTTTCTATCAGGAGGCCAGTGGGAGAAAAGCTGCTGTGGCCTAAACCAGCTCAGGGATTTGTGAGCACGCATGCCCCGAGAGTGGCTCTCCAGATCAACAGCCTGTGTGGTGTCCTGTCTAGGAAAGCTCTGTGTGGGCTGTGAGATGACATGTTATGGAAACCCTGATTTTAAGATGGCTGCAGATTGCAAAGTAAGTGACATCATCATGCCACAAAGAAAATAAATGCTTGCTACTTATTTCTGTTACATGGTAAGTGCATTTTTTCCCCTCGCTTCTGCATACAGTTTATTATATAATTGCTTTCTTCAAGGAAGTAAAAATAATGAGTAAGTATTGGGGAAGAAAACAAAGCTGACCTTTTTTCTGATAGAAAAAGATAAGTGCAGAATACATTAATTGTTGATCATTAATGTTTTCTTTCTAAGAGCTCTTTTCCCAGCTAGCTTTTATCTGGACTGTAGTTACAAAACCTAATGCATTAACTTGTTAAAATATATTAAATTAAAAAAAAAAAAAGTCGTCCAAAACCAGAGCCTTCCTCTCGCTGTGTTTAAAACCCTACTCTATCTAGGACAACTGTGAGCGCTGTGCCATATGGAGGACACAGCACTTCTGAAAGGAAGATATTTCCTCATCGTATTAATAATTTTTCCGTTTAGAACTTCCAGCTACTCTCAAGCTTCTAACAGCAAAGTAAAAGAATACCTTGCACCCACTGACTAATTTTAGCTAACGCAGACCAAACATTTCCCTCTTCAACCAGATGACCTTGTGGCCACCTAGAAGTGGTTACATGAAACAGCACAGAGGCTGCTTGGAGGTGTTGATCCTGGCGGGGCGTGATTTCATGGCCTCTGCTGATGTCCCAAGGCAGGTGATGTGGCTCGCAGACCCAGAAGCCAGGCAGTCAAGGAGATCGTCTAGGCCACGAACTTGAGCCATCCTGATGGACACGGAGGGAGCACCCCAAAGCAAGAGGTAGTTTGAAATGAACTTTGGTTGTAAAGCTGTTCCCAAGCTAGATCAACCTGCTTACTTTGTTCATAATGTTGAAGTGGGGGATGATTATAAATTACGTGGATATTAGAGCAGGATAGGGGAGGTGTGCTTCACAGCCTGGGAATGCAGACTGGTGAGCTTTAAGTTTAAAATTACTCACTCCTGCTCTCTGCTGAATTTGTTCAGCTCCTTCCCAGCGCAAGGAAGCGGGAGAGCAGTGCTAGATGAGCAGCTTCTCAGTGCTCCTGTAGCTGCTGAGCTATGTGTGCAGATGCCACCCATGCAGAGCTCTAGCAGCCACTGATGGTCCTTCCTGTGCAATGGCAGTGCAGAGCAGCTTTCAGGGTACCCCAGCTGAGGGGAGCAAATACCTGACAGCCAGTTTCAGCTGGTTTGATCCTGTTCTGCAGTGGGAGAGTGGGAAGGAGGAAGGACATGGCTTTTCTCTGTGGCGTTGCTTGACATAAATGTTGTGCGTGTATCCTGTTTCAGTGATCAGTGAACATTACCTTCACATTCCTACCATTCACCTGGCTGCAATTCTTTTAAAGAAGCAGTGCTCCCTCTCTTAAAAAACCAACCAAACAAATAAAACCCCAAACCAAAAACCAACATCAAACCCAAACCACCTATTAGTATTGATAATCTTATATATGTATTAACTGAGTAACACTAACCTAAGACCAAGTTTCTGGATAATATGTTTATTACTGAGATTGAGGTTCATAATTCTGGAGGGCAGAAGGAACCATTAATTACATATGCTGTGTAAGACAGAGACAGTCCTTTTCCCTGGTGGTTCTTGCAGCTGGTTCAGTAACTTGTGACTGAATTAGTTGAGCATGGTTTTTGAATGCATAGAAGGAATCTCCTTTTATTGATCAGAGGAGGAATAACTACCATAGTTGTATGTTCCAGTGCAAAGCAGCACTTGATGTGGAGTAACAGCCAGCTGAATAGTAAATGGTTGTAAAGAAGGGAGAAGAGGAGGATCTCTGGGACAGTGAACTTCTGCCAATGCTAGTCTTCCAATGCGAATGAAAACCACATATATGAGCAGAAGAAAAACCCCACTATAAACCTTTTCCTCAGCATAAATTGAGGAAAGGAATGCTTTATGTCTTCCCGGAGCTGAGGTAGTGTAATTGAGGGTATGACAGAAGATTTGGAAGGCCAGGGCCAAGTTGCTTTAGCAGACATGTTGTAGAAAAATGTGCAAATATCTATTGTTAATCCTGTTACTGAAGGATGCCATTGCATTGGCTGGAAGAGGTATTAAACATATTCCTTGCACAGCTCTGATAGTGGATCTCCTTCCCACTCTGTAAAAACTTCAGAACATTACAATCTCATTCTTCTGTTTGCGTTTATGTGTGACGGACAGGGCTGCTAACGCTACCTATGCTTTAGGTTGCTTAACGCTTTCAGCCAGAAGGTCATGTTTTTAATGGTCTGTGTTAACTCTGCAAAGCTTAAATAGTTTAGGCTGAGATTTTCCAGATGAGTGTCTTCATTCAGGAGAGGTGGGAGGGGGGTGATTTCAGCCAAGTTTAAATCAGTGTACTTCTCGGAATGAGCCGACAGAAAGTGATATTGTTTTGTTCACATTACAAAGGGAAAATGTCCTGCATCTTGCTTCACTGTGGGGGGCAGGGAGGGAAGCAACCTTACAGTCTATGTTTTTCCACTTGAATTTTGGCAGGCAGCATTTGATCTTACTTGGGGGGGGGGAGAGAAGTAAATGATAAAGTAATGAAAGACTGCACTTTAGAATAGAGATAAGCTTTGTAATGCCTAAGTCTTATGAGACTAATTTAATTTGCACAGAAAACCTTAACTGATGTTTTCCTGCATCTTTGAATGCTTGACTTTGCAAGCTTAATGTCACTTTAATGTGTTTAAAATGTGATTCATAAGATTTTTTTAACAAAGTGAACTAAGCAAAGCTCTATCAAGGGATATCATTTTGGCACCTATGTATTCCACCTGCTCTGCTAAAATCTTCAGGTCCCCTACTCTTCCACTGGAGTAAATGGAGCAATGGATAGCAGTTGTCATTGTGCATAGGCATCTCGGCAGAGCCTGATCAGGTACACTTTGCAAGTGGGTATTATAGCTCTTCCTTAAAACCACAGGGCTGCTGAGACACAGACCTCTTAGGCTTTAACTCAAGCTCTGGCTGGATTGTTGACTTAGGTACAAGCTTTTTTCCTCCTTTCCTTCTTTTTCTGAGCTAACATGCTTTGATATTCTTCAGTTTATTCTCTTTCCAAAAGAACTTCAAGGTAAAAACCATCATAGAAGGAAGCTCCAAGAAAGCCTGGGGTCAGGAAGGAATTTTTATTCCTTCCTTGCTCACAGCATGTTAATTTGACTAACCATGTTTTTGTGCCTCCTTTTCTTCATGTAAATAAGGAAAAACCTAACGATGATTGAGCAAAATGATTACTTTTGTAGTGTTTGAGATCTGGTAATGGAGGTGAAGCAGAAGGTTGGGTGTATGTGTAAGAGGATGTATTGGGGAAACCAAAGGAGGGCCACAGAAGGTGTCTGTTCCTAGAGAAAAGGATTACTTATCCTAGTGAGGGAAATTCTCAGCTGAACTACAGCTAATACTGCTGCAGTGTTCTTTGCACTAGTGAATATCTGAGGATAGCTACTCTCTCATGTCAAGAAATATTGTTTTGTCTTGTATAATAGTGAGAATTTGAAAATCTCTCTACTCTCCAGTAACAGAGGCTTTAGACCTGGTAAGGTACAAAAAAAGCACAGTGAGAAGACAAGGCAGCGGTTTTCATTTTTGACTAAACTATGAGGACTCTTGTAAAATTGGGTTGTTATCTTGAGTTTTATTTTCTGAATATTATTTTTGGAAGTACAGTATGGTTGTTTCACTTTTTAAAGACTGTGATGGAGAATACACAGCAGTCTGCAGGCTTATCAGTTTGATCTAGAGTTTTTGCCAAAGAGTATGCTAGAAATATTCTTGATTTCTCTCCCCCTTTTTTTTTTCTTCTTCTCCCCCTCCTCAAATGTCTGGATTGTAGAGACTGGAAAGTAAGTAAAATTACAAGAGGAACGAACTTATCCCATTAATTTTTTAAATACAGTTATGCAGAACAGTTTTTGAACAAATCACTCAACAATAGGTAGCTATTTTTACTGGAATATATTTAGGTGGAAAATATATGGAGGTGAGGAAAAGTGCTTTATTCCTCATGTACATGTGTGTTTGTATGTATGTACATTTGAACTCTGATTCTGGCTCTCTTAATTGCTCTCTCTTAAAAAGAAATTAAGTCTGCTTCAGAGCTTTTCAACTACTTCACCTAAGTTTTCCCGAAGTCCAAACTTTAAGCAGTTTGGGCCAAAGACTACATTGCTGCTGCTTGTCTGTGCAACGTCTGGTAAAGCATAAATGAAAAATTGCTCTAGTAAGAAGGAATCTGGAGTGTTATTTTATTTACTCTGTGAGAAGGAGGTAAATTTCTCATTTAGTCTTGGATATCAAAGGGTTGTGGCATCAGTGTATATTTGAATTTCCTTTCACTTTTCATGAATTCTATCTCACCGGCCATGTCTGGCGTGGGGGGTCGGACCAGATGACCTCCAGAGGCCCCTTCTAGCCTGATTTATTTTATGGTTCTTCACTTCTACCTACTAACACCACAAACTCATGCTTCAAACCTTCAGCTTAAGAATTCCTTATTTAGTATAATCATATATAGTTCAGCATGTCTTCCTTTTGTGTTTGCAATGATTTAATCAATGTGAATATATCAACAGTAGACATAAAAATATACAGGTAACAAAGTGAAAAAGTTTCTTTTGGTTTGCAAGGTTTGACTGTGCTAATGATCTCCTCCTCAATGCTGTAGAGGAGAGGGTGCTGCATTGTTCAAAGGACCCTGACTTTCTCTACTCAGACCTCTGGAAAACACCACAGAAAACTGTGGGAAAGCTATAGCTGTAGAAGCTGTAGGAGGGTCCTCAAGACTTTTTTTACAAATATGGGGGCAAAGCTGTTAAACTAAACCTGTCATTTTGCAGTCCAAGGTGACTTCACAGCTGTCATCCAGGACAAGTTATGGGCTGTGAATGATTGCTTGCTGGTCATGTCAAACAGTTTTCTACCCAGATTCTTGGCCTTGCTGGCTATGATTGCAGCCTTCGTAGAATGGGAAGCAAATCAGAGATATCAAGTTTGGCTAATCTATTTTCATCAAGACATTTGATACAAAGTTCTAGAATGAAGATTATTATTTTAAAGGAAAATAAATTGGGTAATTTGCATATATTAATAGTATCTATTACAAGGGTATTTGATACATTTTTTTATATATGGTAGATTAACTCCATATCCTGGTATGACTGAAAGGTAGGAGGATTTTTCCGGGCTCATACTCTGAGCTGGCCCATGACCTAGAAGGCTAAGACAGGGAGAACAGTCTGGGCCAGAGCATCCCAGCCTTACCCTTACCTCTTTTTTTTTTTTTTTTCACCAAACCTCTCCCCTCCACCCCTTAGATAAGCTAGCTCTCTGTTAGCTGCTTTTATTTTTGCAGAAGGAGCATTAGAAGTAGCTGAAGTGTGATACCAAATAGCTGTTACCACTGAGTAACTGGGTTCAGTGAGACTTTCTGTGGGATTCTCTGATCATGAGAAGACTACCATTGTTTGTCCTGATCCCACTCAAATGTTTTGCAATGAAGTATGTGGGGTTTGGCTGTCACTCAACAAAGCACTTATGCATTTGCTTAACCTGAATTAAGCTAACATCACCTGGAATCAATTGCGTTGCTTATATGTGTGAATAAAGCACACCTTGTTGAGTCTTGACAGGCTCTGTTCTTACTGAGGAAATATTGTAGAGCAGAATTGATAGTAAATGTCTTCCCCTCCCCCTTCTAAAATTGTTATGTGCTAAAAGAAGAGCTGGTAGAAGATCATGTTCTTTATCTTGTACTTCCATCTGTCTGATAACTGCCATTATTTGGGAACTGGTCTGGGGGCGTTGTTGGCTTCTCTGTACCTGTTTGCTATTATCTTTCAGTTTTAAGCTCTTTAGGGGCAGTACTGTCTTTTTATAGCATGACTGTGCATACAACGGCAATCTACAGAGGTATATAGCCCTGATTAGGGCTCGTTGCAATGTTATTATTATAGGAATAAGAGAGACCCTGTTCTGTGCACAGGGTTGCTTTCAGGCTGCATCTTCTTTCTGCCTCTGGTTTTTTGCATGTATGTAGCCTTCTCCTGGGTCTTGAAGGGAGCACAGGAGGTAGACATGCATTTGGGAAGGATTTTATTCTCTGGCTGCAAAGGGGTCAGTTCTCATTAGCTCTGGTTCAGGGTGCTCAGACTGGGGCGCAGAAGGGCACTTTCATGTGTGAACATACCTCCAAACACCTATGCAAGAGCTGTTCACAGTCTACCCTTGCTACAGACTGAGGCAGGTGAGGAGTTTCTAAAACATGGAGGTTGTTCTTGCTAAAGCGTGCAACTTTTCTGTGTGCATTCTGGTGCAAGAGCTAACAATAGATTAAATCTTTTTTATTGTTATTCCTGCAATTTGATTGCAAGTACATTTGTGGAGCCAGCTGGCATGTGTCAAAAAATCTGATTGATTGAACAGTTAATCCTTGAAAGCTTACCTTTGAAATATTGCCAAGGTCAACAAGGGACAGTGCCCATGTACACATGTCATGGAAATTACCAATTTTGCCAATTTTATCTACCCCCATATAGCTGCAAACATGCATAATGTTCTGGTCTTCTCATGCAACGTGTACTTTCCCCAAAATACTGGTTTTAGTGATCCATGTTCTGCTTTGTGTTGGTGGAAGAGAGAAAAATGCTTAACTTCGAAGGAGATGATCAGTAAATTAGAGTATTCCTTATAATATATTTTTGCAGTTCAGAACTGTTTGTGGAACAGGTTATTTTATGGGAAAGAAATACTGTGAACATTTTGGGAAAATTGGTTATTTCCACATTTCCTATGAGGTTTGTCATTGTTTCTTGAATGTAAGTTGTCATTTATGTAAATGAGAGATTTTACTTAGTGCCACAAGAGGTGCCTTCTGAATGCCATGCTAGTTACGTGAAATGAGATGGTTTTGTTCAGGGGAATAAAAGCTGCATGTCACTGTAGTGAAAGGTAAATGGAAGATTTTCTACTTTTCTGCTGTGCTTGGACAATAACAGAGCTTATTTTATCTGTATGTTTGGCCTGAGACACCACCCTCATGAATTTACTCGTTTCTTATTGGTTGATAATTCAGTTGCTCACCACTGCTGCACAGTTGCTTTATGCCAAACTTTGCAGAAAAAACAGGCAATTCTTGCAAAAGCCTATTCAATGCTTTCTTCTAAGGTTGTTGGAAATTATTTAAAATGCCTTTACAGAGGTTCCTAGGCACTGATGTCCTATTATGCTTCTCTGAAACAGGATGAGTGACCTCCTGAGACCTTGTCATAGTATGCAAGTTTTCCTAGGTGACTCTGGTGAATAGATAACCTGTTGTGTCAGCTCTCATGTCTGAACTGAGCCAAGGTCTGTGTACCCTTCCTGGCTATGTGAAGAGATGATCCTTATGCTGTGGATGGCATTCTGTGCTGCATTCCAGGAACACGGCCCTTCTTGACAGCTGTCACATATCACAGATACCCACTGAGCTGTTCGTATGAAGCAGTAGGGGAAACAAGCACTATACAAGAAAATGTCAGTAACTCATTCACCATAACCCAATCTAATTGAAATGTGCAGTTACATAAGATGGAAGTGGGGGAGGAGGGGAGCTATGATCGTCACTGAACTTTGTCAGTGAGCAGGAAATTTAATGTTAAAAATTACTGAAACTGACCAGAATGAAAATTCTCGTCCTTTGCAGAACTTTGTGGCAGAGATTAATCTCCTGTTGTTCTGAGAGGGTTTGCTTTGGGAAATTGCTATGTCTTGGTCTTATTGCCATTCTTCTAAGGAAAATATATCAAAATCAGCAATTGGTCCTTTACAGGAATGGTGTACTATGAATCAAAATGTGCCAGAAAGATTGCAATGCAATACTGATTGTTGTGCCCAAATGTATTCTTGTAGGACCACTCTGCAGTGTTTCCTGTACTGATCTTGTTCTGCTGGTTTTAGAAACGGAGTTTTTCAACCTTTGGCAAAACAATTCTCACCCTTTAGGTAATGAAGAAGTTAGGGAAAAAACCCAAACTCATTTTAATTACATGGGAATTTCTGTACTCCCTGTTTTTTTGTTCATTTGCTTTTAGCAGGTATGGCATTCTGCTTGGGGGAAATAGTCTTTCAATTACTTTTACCACAAGCCAAAATCATGCATGATTTAGAGGGAGCAATAGCTGAACAGCAGTCTGCATTGTAATGGTAAAGGAAAAGACATAAAATGCAGTCAAAGCTATCAGTAAAGGCACTGCTGCCAACTCTGAAGAGCACCTGGCTAGGTATTAAAGGACACAAACATGATACCCTTACTGAGCAGTATTTTATAGACTGTAGTTCAGAGCCAAAGAAAACAGCTTTTGGAGCTTTTAGGTGTCCATAAACAGCTAGATAAATATGAAGGAGCCAGAACAAGGGATAAACAAGGTAGCTAAGTATCAGCTTGCCACATTGCCTTTTGGAGCTCCCCAAATACCCAACTGAACTTGGAGTATATTACCTCCTCAGCGTTCCCATTGCTTTCCACAATTCCTGGAGGTGGTGTCCCTAATGTTGGAGAGAGGGTCAATGGAGCAATGTCATGATACAAACTCAAGCTGTGTCCTGTCATCTGCATAATTGCTGGGATTGCATAGTTGACCATATTTCATGTGAGTTGGCAGTAACCACTAGTCTGTAGTCAGGATGGGGATTTGGAAGAAGAGCTGCACCTATGGTCTCTGATCTCCCTCTTGTAGCTGCTGCCAGCATTCAAAGCATTGCAAATGGGTTTCATAAACAAATCTCATTAAATGTTTTTAGACAGAGGAAGGCACATAGCCATAAATAGAAAATTGATAAGTGGGCAACTGTTAAAAATAGCTCATTAAGAAATGGTAAGTGGAGAAATAATATGGATATGATAGCATAAGGAATATTCTACACACATACTTGAAGCCTTTAGCAGTTGCCAAAACTCTGATGAAGTGAATGAAGAGCAAATGGGTTGTATTTCAAACACATACCATTACACTGAGCAACAGTAACATTTTATTGCTTCAGTCACATTTTTTGACTGAAGTAATAAAATTTGTAAAATATAAAGAAAAATACAGGATTTATCTCTCCCTCCTGTCCTATTCCCTCCCCCCACCTTTTCTTATTTCAAATTCAAAACAGATCTCATGGTTAACAGTATGGCACTCAAGTTATGGAGATGTTTAAAAATTCACTTGACAGATTCAAAGAAACATGCAGTTCTGTACACAACTAGAGTAATAAATACTTTTTTTTCATTTGAATTTTATGGTCCTAGCTTATGTCTCGTGAAGCTAGAGAAGAAAATACTCCAGAACTAGTTTCAGCTGCAGTCCTACAAAGACTTAAGCATAAGTTAGGTTTTGTCCTGTAGGAGTAGTCAAAGGCAGGTAAATTGCATGGTGCACAAAGCTGGTCACGTGTTAAAACTTTTTGGTCTGTATTTTAATTTTGGTCTCTATTTTACTTAGGTTTGGTCTGAATGACTACATTATTTAGTCCGAATGACCTTGTTCAAATTGAGCCCCTTTGCAGGTGTTGCTCTATACTATTGCCTTGTAAAATGGAATTCACTTTTCCAGATGTAGTCGTGCATTACCCATAAACAACTATGTAGTCTTTTGTTTTTAAATCCATGTTTTTTTTAAAATGGCAGAGAATCTGCAATGTATTCCTAACCCGAAGACAAGCCTCAGAGTATTAGGGCTTCTGAATGCTTAGCTTATTTCATGTTAAGCAATACTGTCCCATCACTGATGAACACTGAAATAACAGCTGATGTCATAGTTCACACAATTTCTTATAATTTGAGTTACGCTGGACTGAAAAGAAACATAAATTATAACTAAGATCCTTTGTTCTGTAGGTTCTTCCTCCAGGTCTTTTCTCAGAGAGTGGTGAACAGCCTGCTTCTGTGTCCCTGCCGGCTGTGATGCTTGCACACACCCTGTCCTCTGCTGGGTGGGATATGAAGTACTCAGCCTTATGGCAGAGGTTTATGCAGTTAACAGCTGGATGTTGTCTATTGTTTAGGTGCTAGGGACATATGTTGCAAATGGAGGTTTCGAGAACCTTTGCGAAGTACTAAGTAGCCACAAATTTGTTTAAAATACTTTGCATTTACAGAATGCCTTACAACCCTAAAGAATAGCAAACCACAGTGGACTAGCAAACCACCACTAGTGATGTGTCATCCTGATTTTGGTGCTCAATCCAGAGCTAGGTTTTTGCATCAGGGCTGAGGCATCGCAGTGTCATGCTTTTTCTCCTTAACCATGGCTTTCTCATGGAAGTGTTTAACAGTGTAATGTATATTGATACAGTGGAATAATATACAGTCTAGGCTAACGAAGGATCTGTATAAGTAGAGTATCATAATCATTGCCTATAAGCAGGAACAAATGATCTGCTGTGGAACTACCTGTACATACACCTGTCTCTTAATTTCCACTAAAAAGCTTTGAGTAGCAGCACTAAATACCTGAGCCAGATCTAACTCTGCAATTCTGTTCTTCTACTCTTTCATACCTATACAGGTATTTTCACTTGTTCCATTGATGATTCCCTGTTGTTCTCTGTGGAAACTTGGAAAATACTTTGTGTTTTATTTGAATCCTAACATGTCATTTAGTACTTTTTACTCAGCAGAAGAGTCAAATCAGTGGTGATCTTCAAATGTGTATGTTAATATGTGTAACTGCACATGCAGCCAAAAGAGAGTATGTGAAAATTCTTTGCAGATGCCCTGTGACTTCATTCACACTTCAGTGATTAATTGAAATGGGTAATTCTTTTAGAAAGGTAGTATATGTTTTCCTTGTTAATCTATGTGCTAATCTGTGTTCCTCTGACAACTTAATAAGCAAAGGGGTTACGTTATGGTTGTAAACCAGACAAACCATAAACAGACTGCTACCTAATGAAGTGTCACTTTTATTCAGGTTTTTTTTTTTTTCTTTCAGAACAGACTAGTTTGCATCATGTTCTTGCTTTGAAGTGTAGCATTTGTTGCACATCTGACACATTTCTTTCCAACTGGGGGGAGTATTTGATAACTTCATTCTGAAGCTGCAAATATTTGGGTTTATGAAAGGAATTTGAATTTAGGAAATCTAGAGTACTATATGGAAGACATTCTCTTTTCCATGTTCTTTTTTTTTTTTTTTTTTGTAGTATGAGTTTGTTTCTGTGTTAGTGCTTGGCTCATTAGGGTTTTACAAAGGGGATTGCTGCCACCTTGGCTTGCATAACCTCCCTTCAAAGAAAGCAGTTTATCCCTGCCTGTTTTTCAAAAAAAAATGTAGTTATACTGCAGAAAACATTTTGGTCTTTGGATCATGAGCTGCCTTGATAAGACACCTCAGCCCAGGATATCCCCTCCTGTGTTTGCTACTCCATCCACTATTTCCTGATGCTAGACAGGTGGGACTCAAATTAATTTTTTTTTTTTCCTTCTGAGATGCTGTTCTCTGCTTGCGCTGAGTAGAGTTGGAGATCTAATTTAGCAGCCTTGAGCCCACTCCAAGAGCTGTAAACCTGTAGTTAAAATTGTGGGGTCTCAGCCTGAAGATCTCAGCCATCGTCTTTCCTGAACGTGCTGTTGTAATGCAGAACACTTGCATGATGCATTTTGTGTGTCTTACAAAAAGCAATATGTTGGTTGTTCTTCCTTTGTACGCTAATTAACAGTTGAAGATATTTTTCTTCAAGCACTCTGAATTTGCATGCTTACAGAGTGCCCAATTTTGATACCACCCCAATGAATGGTAAATCAGTATGATTCAAGTCAAAGGCTTTTAAATCCTGTGAAGGAAAAGCAAATTATGACCAACAAAAGATCAAATTGTCTCATGGCAAATTTTGAATGAGGTGAACTTTGAATGAAGCCTGTGCTGAGTATAAAAAGAAAACAGTCAGAAATTAATAAAGTAGGAGTATCTGCACTCACAAAAGGAATACTAATTTATGGTACCTTCAGTAGAGGCATCTGCAGGAAGATTTATTTTTCAGCAGGGAAGGCTATTCGTAAGTATTTTCAAAGATGTACTTCTGCATCAGCAATGCATATATTTCTGAGCTTCACTTTTTATTTTCCATGTATTTTAGCAACTCATTTATTTTGGTCATCACTAGGGAAATCTCAGCCATGCCTATTTACAATGTGTTGTTATGCGACATAATTTGTGTTGGGACAATTCTTCTTTCCTACAATACATAACACTTCTGTCTGTACTACAAATGCCTGGTGCTTTCATGCTGCTTCGAAATACAAAAATACTGTTTTCAGCTGTATCTACTCATACAAAGTTAACTTCTGCAAGTGCCCCTTCTACTTTCTTGAATTGCATTTATATTTCCAAGTTTCTGGATGCTGGGGAACAGCGAGCATCTTTCAGGTGCTCCTGTTTTTCACCCATACTTTCAGAATTTGCTTTCTTTCATTTCCAAGTACAGATTTATATTTGTTAAACAGAGTTGGCCAGAGGGATTTACATTGTCTGTTTTGGAGGGCCCATGAGCCTCTTGCTGGGGTACATGAACAAGGTCTTGAGCAGAATGTTTGCCTCCTTGCTTGTACAGTCTGGCAACCCCCTCCCCTCTTCTATCTCTGTCATGGGGTCGGAGAATGAGGTTGAGCCTCGCTTCCTGCCTTGGGTTGCAGAGAGACTGCTATTCTCCTGCACCTCTTTGGGTTTAAAGACTGTCATAGTCTGACTGTGCAGACCATGGGCCCTGGAGCAGCCCTGATGCTTTTTCTGACGCTGGGACCTCTTTGGTCGGTAATCTGGTAAGGTTCAGAATTACCTGTGCTTCAACTGGAGGAGTTGTCTGATTACTGCTGTGTTTGCATCAGTTAAACCAGGCTGTTCCTGAAATGTACTGCTAACAAAAGGATGACGGTGGTGTTGAGTGTATGAAATGGTGTGGGTTTGTATATATACATGCATTTAGGACCATGACCTGCAATGCAACCCGTGTAGCTGAATCCTTAGATTGAAGTATTTTCCATGACTTACAAGAAAAACATGTTCTGCTAGAATAAACACTTGCCATGACAATTGCTGCTATAGATAAGTAGTCCTCTGTTCATAACAGCAGTATCTTTCCCCCTTACAGCATCAAATTAAATAGCAGTAAAGCGATCCTTTTATTACTGAGTCGTAACCCGATGAACTAGTAGTGTCATGTCTATTTTCGGAAGCTTTGTTGCTAAAAACAGATCCTCACTCTGCAGACTGCTTTAGCCTTTCCCAAAGTGGCAGCATTTCATTAGAAATAGCTTGCTGGGCCTTCTTTGCCCAGATCTCCATTGTAGTGCCCTGGTCTATGAGAGCAGACAGCTGGGGGAGTTCGGCGTTTTGAAGGTTATGATCACAGCAGTTTCGTAAGTGCTTTATTTCAGTTCTCTTCTGGCTGTGCCGGGGACAGGTGCGGTCTGGTTCTGATTTCACTGGTCTTAATTTCTTATCTGACCTGGTAGTCAATCAAGGGCATGAGAGAGGAGCAAGAGAAAGCGGGAGAGGAACGGCCTGAGACGGTCAGACAGTGAGAGTGCAATGCTAAGCATTTGACTTTTCTCATCCAGGAACTGGCAGATCTGCCTGTCATTCAGTGCTGCTCTGTGTACTGACGCTGCCCTGTGCAAAATGGATTTCTGAGTGTTAACCATCATGTTCTTCTTTTCCAAAGGGTCTTCTGTAGGATTTCATTTGCAGAGCACAGAGGGCAATATCTAGGGTAATTCCAGGGCTTAGTGGCTGTGATCTTTTGTCAACTCTACTTGTGAGTGAAATTAAACTTGGTATGAGCACCCACAATCTGAGCTTGTGCAACACAATTCCTGGCCAATGAGGGAAAAATCATAAACCTGACAAGTATTTATGAGAGAGAAAAATGAGATGTCATATTATAACAGGAATATATTCATTAAATCTATCAATTTCACAGAAACCAGGAATTCCCTCTTCAGTAAAAGGCTTTGAGTAGGTTTATAAAGTCAGATATTCTTTTATGAGATGTAACTTTTTTATGCTAAAACACAGTATGTTTAAATTCAGGTCAGTATTTTCTAAGGGAGCAAGTTACAAAAAGGGCTGAGTTAACATGAAGTTACAGTAGCCACTCTGTTTCTGAGAGGATATTGGCCAATATCTGTGCATCAGCTTATCACAGCTGGAGCCATACCTGGAAAAACCTTCTTACGAAAGCAATAAGCCTGGCAGGGGTAAGCCTTCAATGTCAGTAGCCTTATGCCACTTCCCATCACCAGAGGATTTGATGCAGCAGGAATATAGCAAAGACTTCAAAGAACAATTTCCAGTCATCTTTCCCACATGCGGGAGGTCGTTCCCAGAAGAACCCGGGGCGTGAACCTTGCAGAGTCTTCCCTGCCTGCCTACAGGAGGAGAAAGGTGTCTCTCCTGTCAGAAAGGAGAGAGACCCCAAAGCTGAAAATCTGAACTTCTTCAGGTTCTTGAGGGCATTCACTTATGCTGTCAGATTTTCAGTCCGAAGAAGGAGTAGTCAGTGTGGTGGTGATGTGAGCGACTGAGTGCTATGTGTACACGATGTAATTAAACTTAGCATCAGTTCATACCATAAAATTAATTCCACTGCTACTAGCAGTAAAGCTTTGCCAGTGTTAAGTTTCCAGCACAAAATTTGCTAAGGGAAGCCAAAGCACTGGTGAGACACGGGAGTTATAGCAGCACACGATGGAGCTGGCCAGCTCACTCACTGGGAAGGAGTCCTGGCTTCTCCATTCCAGGGGGCTTGGCTTGCTGCTGCTTCAGAAGTGAGCTTGTCGTGTTATTGTGTGGTCGCAGCCTTGTGAGTAAACCTTTATAACTGGTGAGATTCGGACCAATTTGGCAAAAGGGATGCAGCACAAGAGGTGGCTAGACTGTCTGTGATCTAGTATGCCAAAATGGACAGGCAGGTAAGATACAGTCAAGCAGGGAAAAAAAGACTAGTAGAAGCAAAGTTCAGCCGCCTTTGTACGAGATGAATGTCACGAACCAATATCTAAGTATAACTGGGCTGGTGTTAGCAGGTTAGATTGGCACCTGCTGCTGACGGAGATGAGCCCCACGCCATTCACAGCCCGGCGGGTGGTATAGCTGTCTCATGCAGTTTTCCAGCCACTTGTGTCTTTCCTTCTGATGGCGGCATGCTGTGGAGGCACCGCTTGTCTGGTTTCCATTGCCCTGGTTCCAGCTGCTCCTCATGGCTAGCAAAACAGGAGGTTTGGGTGTTTTTTTTTGTTTGAGGTTTATTTTTTGGTTAGAAAGCACTTAAAATGCTTTTTTGTATGAGTTAAGTAATGATTGTAGTCCCTGTGCTAAGGCAGTTTTCAGGGAGTTGATGCTCATTTTTGCCACAACCATATTTCCAGATGTTACACAGATGCCCAGTTCTTTGGTATGCTGGCACTCATTCTTGGGTGACCTTAAACTGTCCTGTGTGTGGTTTGAGAGTGTGAAGTGTGGAAAAAGTGTGGCTAGAGACTGAGGAAAGATAAAGGCTTTTACTGCTTAAATCCCCTCACCACCTAGTTTCCTTTAGTAGATAGCAAACGAGCGTTGTTCAGAGAAGCACGGATTGGAAAGGTGCGTGTACTCCTGTGTGGTAACACGTCATGGATGCTAATGCATAAGAACGTATAAAATATACAAAAATCATCTGTACAAGGTTGTGTGCATGGGATTCATGTTAGACTTTGAGCTCAGAAAGTCAAGAGACACTTCTAATACTTTAACAAAATACACATTTAAATGTATTTCATTGTTTGAGTGAAACGCAGCTTACCTATTGTACCTAGAAATATTAGCTCCTAAATGTATCTGTTTACAAATGGCAGCCTCGACTTTATTTTAAACTAAGCATTAGCACTAGATGTCCTTTCAGTATAATTAGTTCACCAGGCTCATGAAGAAATACGATGTCTAAAAAAAACTACAATTAAACATGGTTCAGAAATTGTAGTTAAAGCCTCAACCCCCTATTTTTCAAAGTGGAATTTAAAATCTATTGTCCAAATAAATCAGTTTTCCACTTAAAAGTAATGAAAACCTTTTGCTGCAGCCCAAGAGTAAAGCTCTTGAGAGAGGAAAAGTTGTATTGTGTGAGAGCTGACTTTAATAAATGTAAACCCTCACTAAATGATATCAGTTTTGTTTATTTGCCCATGGGCCACATTTGGATTGATCTGTGGGAACTTTTGTGTTTCTTATCACCCAGTCGCACAAAAAATATGACCATGTGTCTTCAAAAGAAAACTGGACCTCAGTCCTCCATAATGTTACTTCTTGTAGTATTAATCAGTCATCATCCTTATGGCATGCAGAGATCAAAATACAAAAATCCTTAACTGTTACCCTATTTCTGAACTTTTTGAATGTTTGCAGTAATGCAGCTTAATGTTCAACAAGGTTATTGCTGGATAGTCAGGGTAGCGGTGACAAAGTCTATCACCACTTACAAATGTAACGATTAAGTTCAAAGCCTTTGGACAGGGTTGTTTGTTAGCAGAGAGACCTCGAAAACTGAGACAAAGTGTTAGCAATCAGGGAGCAAAGGGTGATGTGTTGTGACAGCTAGAGGTATTGTGCTAACAGCCACAGCCTGGTAACCCGGCTGGGGGACCCTCTATTTGTGTGTTTCTTGATTATTCAGATTATTTCCTCTTGCGGTGAATAAGGGCTTACTTTGGGGTTTTCCTGTTGTGCCTATATCAAGGAAGAAATTGGTAAATAAGTGCTGTGTATAAGCAAGATGCTTTCAGAAAGCTGCCTGGAATTTTTGCCTGGAGAGAATGACCGGCTTGGTTTAATTTTTCAGGTCAGTTGTAGCTTTTAGAGCAACTTTGGGAGTTTGATTTTCTTTGGTTGGTTGGTTTTTTTTGCTTGTTCACCTGGCTGCGGTGGCTGAACGGCAGTTCCTCTCAACGCAGCCAGCACCGCGTTCGCTGATGTCCAGGCAGGGAAATCCCGGGGAGGCAGGAGAGGTGTGCCCCAGCCCGCCACGGGCCCGGCAGCCAGGAGCACGGGCGATGCCTGCTCCAGGGCCGTGCTCGGCGGGGGTTGAATTACCTGTCGGGGCCTGGAGGGCACGTGTGGCAGAGGGCACTTTGCTGGTGCCCTGGAGAGGAGCAGCACGCTCCTTTTTGTTGCAGGCTGTTGACAGCAGGACACCGGATACCCCCCAGGAAAATGGATGGCCTCCTAGCTAGCACGTCGCCGCTCCGAGCGCCGGCGTGCCACCTTCCCCCTTTCCCTCCCTCCCTCCCTCCCTCCGTCAGCCTTCCCAGCGCTGAGCTCCAGTGCTGCGCGGGAGGTGCTGCATGAAACCCCGCGGGCGGCTGAGGCACTGATGTCCCCCCAGCCGCAGCTAGCAGGGGCGAGGTGCCCGGCGGAGCGCCGTCTTCTGAAATGCTGAGGTACTGGGGGGCACCGAGTGGGGATGCTGGCAGCCTAGCAGGGGCTTGTTGCAAACCTCCCTCCTGGCCGGGGTGCCCACGCTGAAAGCTGCCTCCTGTGAGCCCTGCTGCCCTGCCTGGCCCTCATGCCCGGGCTGGGCGTGGATGGCAGGGGTCTTCCCACTTCACAAAAGGTGGAAATGTTCCTCCCCAACAGCTTTCTGCTACCTAAGGGGGTATCTCTGCCCTTTCCTCTTGGGATACGTTGGGCAACTCGTAGGAAAAAATGCACCAAGGTTGTTCTCAGAAGTTTGCTGCTGATGAGCAGAGGGCTAGGGTGTAAAGAATTAATTTCCCTTCATGCCAAGACCTTGAAACAAGCTGTTGGGGTGGGCTTGTGCTACAGCCGTTCTTTTTGCTTGTCAGAAAGAAGTCTAAAGAACTGCAGCAGCTCCTGCCACAGCAAGATGGCTTTAGAAAAACTATAATTTAAAAATATCCGTATTTTTAAAGCAGTTCCTAGAAGACAAGCTCTGTCTGCCTCCTGGGCTTGTCAGGAGCTGAAGTGTCTCTCTGTGTGCCAGAACCACTTTGGGAGACAGGTGCAGCAACATCAGTGAGGTTGGGGAATGTGTAATAACCCAGTTGGCTATCACCAAAAGGTGGCAGCGTCTACATCTGCTTTTTGTTATAGCCCATGCTGCTAGTTAAACCAAATATCCTAGATTTAGGTGCAGCAGGAACAGGGCAGTAGCAATTGGTGCTGGATGAGTAACAATAGCAGATCCATGTTTGCTTTGTCTTGGTGTTTTATTGCTCAACCCAAATGAGGATAAATAGGCAGACAAACAGATTAATGCTACTGATGGGCTCTGAGAAGCCATCCACGTCTATATTTCATCTCTTCGTGATGGCCCTAATCTAATCCCTGGGTCAGGACACTTCCACGCCTGGGGATTCAAAGTCCTGGTCTGAGCGTGAGACTGCCCAGAAACAAGGGTGCTGGGAAGTATCAGCACTGGGGTTTCTACAGCAGGAAACGAGCAACGTGGGCTCAGCAGTGCTGTGTCATGAGATACAAAGCAAAACCCTGAAGTTAGGCCATAAAAAAACCCCACAGCTCATGTACATCCCCATGAAAATATATCTTCCTCTCTTTCCTAGAGAGAGCCTCTACATAGCAAAAATAAAAGCATCCGTATATATATTTTTTTAACTTTGCTGGTAAACCATTCTCTGTGTGATAAAATGACTGATTGTCTTCAGATTTTTCCTCATTTTTAGTTATCATATGAAATAAAAAAATATTTAGCCAGCTTGAATGAATTCTTTTATCTCTCCTTAAAAGATAAACTTTTGTCAGAGTCCCTTAATGTTTTTCCTTTAGAGAAATATTCAGCAAGATTGCTCTGTTGCCCTTTTAATTTCCTTCTACCTTTTTCTGAACTGCTCTGTTGCCCCAAGGTAACATGTTAATTAAATTAGGATAAAAACTTTATGTTTCAGTGCAGAAAAAGAATTGGGCATGTTTGTTTGTTCTGTGAAGGAATTTTTCTTTTTTGCTTTTTATCCTGTAAGGCCCTTCTGAAGCACAACACTGAGTGAAATCTTTGCAAACAGCACTTCACATGCTGGGGCCTGATGCTTTAGTTCTGTTAAAATCAATAGCTTCAGCTGTAGAGGATGGAAGCCAGATTTTGCTTTGAACGTCTCTTCTACAGCAGTTTACCTGCAGAGAAGTCCTAGTACTGTGGGGTTAAAGTGTCTCTTTGTGTCTTACAGCATCAGCTGAAGTCAGTCTTAATTGCATACTCACGTACTCAGAGACTGGCCTTTAGACTTCTATATGTACACTCAAAGATTATTTTCAGTTTCTGAATCTTTTTTTCATATGTCATGTAACAGCCTCCTGCAGTTCCCTGTTGCTACCAAAAAGGCTATGCCTATGCCTTATAGACAAGAAGAGTCAAAGGTGGGGGCCAGCAGCCTTAGAAAATAACAACACACTCATACGTGATTGCTTCTGTCACGTGCTTACAGGATCAGTGTAAAATGTTCCAAATGATGGATATTATATGTGGAATCCCAATGATGAATATTACAGATTTTGTCTCTGTATCACAGCGGTACTAAGGTAAATAATTGAAAATAATGCTGCTTGTTGAGAAGGGTGTTGTCCTAGCCTTACAGGTTCCCTGTGTTTCCTCGAATGGTACCAAATCCATCCCTGGAACAACGTAGTTCACTAGTAGCTTTTGGATAGTGCTTCTGGTTTAGTATTAAGCAATTTAGACAGGAATTTGGAGCAATGTTCAGTGATGATAGTATTGATCAAATGAATTACTGGACCCACAAAAAAACTTTTGAATAGTTTATAACTAAAGCGAGGCTCAAAAATATCTCTGTAATATAACCCAATTGTGGACCATTGTTCCTTGAAGAAAAGGGTTACTTTGGCTAAAACTTCATGTCATACTTCCATTTTTTACTCCTTTTAAATATCTATTGTATTTTTAAAGCATAATTTAAATAAATGACTTTACTATTTTATTGACTATGTTTATCAGAACATGCCAGGTTTATGTGGCACAACACGTAAGAGCAAAAGCAACCTTTGTGTAAAAAGTGTAAAAACACACTTTCTTGCTAAGCTTGTATCATCTTTTTGACTTGACTTTTTTGAAAAAAACAGTGTTTCCAGTACTATGGTACTACAGTAAATACTAGAACTTCAGAGTACGTTGTCTATCTAAAAAGCAGCTGCTCAAATCTAAAGATCTTACCAGAACTTGTCCTTTGTGACAAAATTTGATGGAAAATCTTTCTTTTTGACACCTTTGAAATATATTATCTCCTGTTTCAACATCTTATATGCATCACAGTTTAGCCAATTAAGTAATGTTTATATGCCTTGTAATTTTTTCATATAAGTAGAAATGAAGTGGTTAAATCAAGGTGATAATAGGATCTGAACAATTCAATATTAATATAAAAAGTGAAAGATTTCACATAAAGTCTTGGAACAAAGTTAGAATTTTTGTTCTGGTATTTCAATTTCTCATCCTTATTTTAAGCCATTTTTAAAAATAACAGTGGAAAAGAGGAATGCTCATTGCAGTTGTCTAACTGATTGGATCAAGGTCTACAAGATGGCCAAAATTCCTGATGTTTCCTATTAATGACTTTGAAATTGTATCCCTGACTCAGTTCTTAAAAGCTTTGAGAAATGTACCCAGAAGTTTCCCTTTTCCTGAAGAAAATTAGCAACCTTAACTGCACCATGCTGATAAAGCTTACAGTAACCGAACTTGCTAAAGCCTCCTGGCAAGCAAGGAAGGATACCTTTCCCATTGCCTCCCATTTTCAGGGGGGGAAAATTCCCAGACTCCAAACCACCTAGTTTCAGCTATTTATATTCAGGTAAAGCGTAGGAGAATACTTTGTAACTCCTTTGTTATTAACCTCATTCCATCTCAGCCCACTATTTAGTTAAAATACCCTTAATAGTGTATACCTGTTGCTTAGGCCAGGAACCCCGGCATTTCATTCATAACCTCTTCATAATGTGAAACCACTCCCTTAAGCCCCAAGCTTATTTTGCACCATCAGGCTTAGAGTGGTCTCTGCTTTTCACACACAAGTAAATCCTGAAAGATCAAGGGGTAAAAAAACCCCACCACCTTCTTACTCTTAGGCCCTGAGCTGCTCCTCCTCTAACCTGATACCCAGTGATCACAGAAAACCTCTTGCCTACAACTATGGATGTAGACTTTTATTGGGAGGAAGCATGGAGACGCAGCACCTACCAATATGCAGCAACTGCACCTTTATGGAGTATCTATAGGAATTAATATGACTCAGCCCACCACGTCAATGCTTCTCTCCTCCACTTGATCTCTTTGCTGTGCTGCCTACGGTACCCTTGCAGCTGGACTGGTAGAAACCAAGAGCTCTGCAGCTCCTGGAGGTCCATCCAGCGCCTGCTGGGTTCGCACGTGTCTCTATGCGTGTAGGTCTATGCAGATGGTATAGGGAGTGTTATGGCATTTATCTCCTATATTGATACCAGGTAGGTCTGAGCTGCAATCAGAGGTGTCACCGAGAGAGCTTTAAATCTGGCTGGGTACCTGACAGCACAGTGATTGGTGCTGCGGGTATGGTACAGGCTACACCAGCCACCCAGGATGCTGGATCTTTCTTTCAAGGATTCCTTTGGGTTGGTCTGTAAGGTCTGTAAGTCATAGTCTTTATTAACGTGGCTAGCGGGTCCAGTTAAGTTGTCTTAATCTTCACATACTTTGCAAAATGCCATTCTAAGTACGTGGACAGTTGGCTTCATCCAAGTATGCCTGGTGAATCATAGGGTGTACTATGAAATTTTTGTGGGAGAACTGTCTGTTTGCCAGGAATGAGACACTTCTCTGTACGCAGTCTTTTAGAGGAGGAAAAGAGCAAAAAGACAGGCAATACATCCAGAGTGGTATATAAAGTTTAAGTGTTGTTATTACAGTGAAAGCACCTCAGGCACATCCTTTCTTTTTTGGAATCACAACTTGATTCTGAGTTACCAAACTTTGGAAAACCTGTCCTAAGTGCTCTGAAACTGTATTCTGCACTTTGGAAAATACCCAGAGTGATTAGGGAATACCCCAGGAGCAACAGGGTAACATTCTCCAAAACATCACATTTTTAATTCTTCCCATGATTTTTAGCAGCCTCTAAGATTTCATTTTAAAGACCTTAAGACAAAAATCTCTTCTTGCATAATACTGATGGTGATTACATCATGATAGCAGAAAGCAATCTGACCTGTGATAAATTCTTTCCATTTCTGCTATAAATATAGCTTTCCCTTTGTAAATCAATTTACACTTGCTCTAATAAGTCTGTTGAAAGTCGCTCCCGCACAGAGTCCGAGGGCACGAATGCAAGCATCTTGCCTTCAGAGAGTGGCTGAAAAGCCCACCTGTTCAGGCGAGCACTGAAACAAGATGACGGATGTCAGCGTGACTGGTTCATGCCGATGCCCTCACGTATTTACCCGTTCATAGCCTATGCTCTGTCTTTTCCTGCCACACAGCTGGGATCGGAGGGAGGTTGAGCCTTTTCTGCCCTATTAACTTTGGCATGTTTGCTTTGCTTTTATCTCCCAGTCTCCTCTCCCCAGTAGCAACTGCCTTGCCCTCAGTCCGGAGGATGGCCCCATGACTCCTTTGTTTAACTGCTGTTATAAGCTGCCGCACAAATTGCTTGGCAGAGGGTGATTTGTAGTGACAAGGCTTGAACCTTATCCCCGGAGATTCACCAGATACCTCTGCAATGCTCTGCATCTCTCAGGATGGGGAATAGGAAGCCCGGCTCCCACTTTCAAGCCTGATCTTGCATCACCCCAGCTATTGCATAACAGTTTAGCTGAGATGTAATGGCATGTCCTCCTGCTCTCCGTTGCATTAACGTGGCTCTGCTTGCTCACAGGAGGTGAGCCGATCCCTCTTTCCCATTATTTATGGATCACTATGCATGCAGTGATTTACACACATCCTTTAAGAATTATAGAGATAGATCAGATCAACAAAAATGATGCTCTTTAAAATCTTTTGAGGAGAAATGGGTAATTTGCTTAAGAAGAATGTATGGGATGAAAATTAGTCTTCTGTGTGCCTTGAAGTGTCACAGTCTAACTCACATAATTTACAAATACTGAGAAAATGGCAGAGGCTTAGTTTGGAAGACCACTTTACTTGTATCGTCTTTTCTTTTAAAATGTCTTTGCTTTCAAATTTCAGGTTTTGCTTCTCTTTATTTCTCATTTTTCACTGAATCTGTGATATGTGTGAATTTTCTGTTGTAGATTTGTTACTGTTCCCTAACTTTGCCTG
Source organism: Harpia harpyja (assembly GCF_026419915.1). NCBI lineage: Eukaryota > Metazoa > Chordata > Aves > Accipitriformes > Accipitridae > Harpia > Harpia harpyja. Next base: position 30,386,151 of record NC_068941.1, on the reverse strand, counting down.
ATTTCCACCTCACATTTTGACTTCTGATGAAGATTGCATCACCTGTTTTAGTCCTTTAACACTTGAAAGTTTTCTTTTTGTGATCCATCTTGCTTTTATGTTTTTAAATTGTATCTGATACCTATTCTCCCTGCTAGAACTATAACAACTCCCTTCTCTTTCCCACCATTTCTTAGGGTCCCGTAATCCCATAGCTGATGGCTCCTTATCCTTTCAAGCCTTCAAACAGTAACAAAACAAAACTGTAGACCTCCTCTCCTCATTCATCTTTCTGCTGCAGAAATACCTAAATGCCAAGCAGAGGTGTGTGAGTGTGTGGACTTGCATGGCAGATGTGGGTTTTTTTGGTCAACGGGCTGCAGATTTACCAAGCGTCATTTCTGCTGCTCTGAGGGTAGTTTTGCAGCACTTAAAGGTGGCTGTGGGAAGAAGCTGATGGAAGTTCTGCAGCTGGATTTGGGATAAGGAGCCATCACGTGCAATCTTCTGTTATTGTCCATGACTAAATCCCAGAGATTGGTTCAGCCTGTCCTAGTGGGCATGAGGTTACTTCCAGGTAAAAGAGTAAATGAACATAATTTCTCTCCCAACCCTGGAATAACCTCCCCGTACTTTGTTGATCTGGGTAGGTTGGTGCCAGGATCCAGTGGATGGGTTCAGAAAAGAAGGGTTGAAGGTGTTGGTAATTTTCCTATCTTGTGATCTTGAAGTATGGGCAGAGCTGTCTCAGCGATGATAAAGTGGGGGACAAAAAGGGTCCCTCCATGCTTTCTGTCTCTCCTTCATTCCATCCTTCAGGAAAAGGGTTTTGGCTTTCATTGATCCAGGGAACAACTCATAGGTTCACAAGTCAGCTTTATGTTGTTAGAGCTTGTGGCCCGCTTATGGCCTCAGGACTAAAGGTCCAAGTGAAATAAAAGGCTAATGGCTTTGAATTAAGATGCTCACTTAAAGACTTGCATGCACAGTTCTTTATACTTGTAAGAATATATGCAAATGATAAGAATTATGCATGGGCTTTGAGACTAAAGTAATTCAATTTACTTCGAAAAATGTAGCTAGGGTTCCTGTATGTTACTATTATCCTTCATTCTGTATCTCTCACGCATACTGTACTTTCAACATATGCAGCACAGCCTTAAAGTAGGAGCACTGAATCTGTGTTCTCAGTGCCCTTGTCTTTACTAGGGAAACTGAGCATTCAGCCAAGTGACCAAGCTAGCTGATTTATGTCTGGAGAAAGAGAGTCTGGCCTTGGACGTGACTGGTATTTTACATGTACTGTATCAGTGTATCGGTTATTTATATTGCAGGAGTGCTTAGAAGACCCAAAAAAGATCAGTGCCTTAAAATATTAAACACTAAACACAAAACTGGAACTGTTACTGCCTCAAAAAAAAAAAGTTTTTCTGCAACTTCTGGTTCTCCGGTAAATTGGGAATACCGAAAAATTGTTTGTAGAATGGATATATTGTCTGGTTACATGCTGTGAACAGATTTTCTCTTGCACTAGGGACACTTAAGATGTCGCATCCACTATATTTGTATGATGCATTTAAAACATTTTTGCTGAAAAAGTTGGAAGAAGTTTTTCTTTGTGTATTAAAAGTGCCACAAAATCACCAGCATAAAAGCACAGATGTTCTGCGGCTGACACACAGGCTTGGGAGTGCTTGTTTCTGCATCAAGATATTGTCTAAATAGATAAAATAGCTAAACATTTTTTTTTTCTGTCAGAGATCTAAAGAGATGAATGACAGGTCTTATAATAATGGTAAATATGCTTGGGGCAACACAGAGGCCAAAGACCATGACCCTGTGTTGGTAGAATGCTGTTTTCTAGGAGAATCTTAAGAATTTTGAGTACACTCAAACAGGCATGGGAACATTTGGGATGGTTTCAGCTTTTTTCTTTTTTTATCTCTTTGGAATAACTTATAAATATTTCAGAATGCCCTTGCGACATGTCTGGTCCTGTGTGAAAAAATTTAAGGGAATATATTTTAGAATTGTATCCCAAGTGTTTATAAGGAATATTGTAAAGTTAGAAATTCCCCCAAAAGCACTAATTCATAAGTGTGCTGGATACCTTGTATGCAACTAGCAAGGAAAATCCTGCTCTAGAAGTATGAACTAACCTGCACGTCACAGAGAATGAAATAAGTGGAATAAAACGACCAACAGAAAAAAGTAGTAAGAGCTGCCTTGCAGGGCGGATTGAACTTTCTGTGTAGAACTTAGTTGGCGCAGCAGGAAAAGGACACTGAAACATGTGTGTGATGAAGAAAGTAAATATAAATGAGATGATACTGACACTTACTTCTCACTGAAGGTTTGTTACTATCTAAATGGCACCTGAAGTTTTCTTGGTTTGGAGCAGAACAGTCTACACCAGCAGACTCAAAACTGAGCTGAGGCTGAAATTGAAGTCCATTTAACACAAGCAAGCTGTCAGCAACTTGATCACATCATCAAAGCTGATATAAATATATCAAGATGACCGAGTCGTTCAGTGTCTGAAAAGTGTCTTGTAAGGGGATTTATCAGTCATGGGGAGAGAGGAGAGAGCCCACAGCGATCTGATTGTCTTTCTGAATGGTGGTATAAATTTGATAATTGAAAAGGGCAATCGCCAAGAAAAAAAATTGTGTTCACACACAAACTGGAGTGAATTCAAGTGCATGCAACGTACGGAAAAACACCATGAACGCATCAGAATGTTGTTTTTTTTTTTTTTTTAAATCAGGTGAATCTTTTAGCTTAATTATTAATTTCTAGAGAACCTCTAGTAATTTGAGAACTGATCACAGATTTTTTTTAACCAGTTAACATTTACTTCCAGCTATTTAATTACAATAATTATAGAATAGCATGGATAACTCCACTTCATAGCAGATTATTTGTGTCCTCTGAAGCCCAAGTAAATCTTTCTAGCAGCACGCAAGTTTTTTAAAGGTTTATTTTACCAATATACTCATACACATGGATATCCCCATACTATCTCCAGGGTCACTGGAGTCAGCGGAAGTCCTTCCACTGATATAACTGGACAACAGTTGGAAGCTTAAAATACTGTCAAGGGCCAGATCCTGTCATTGTAGTGCATTACAAAGTATACAGAAACCTAACAAAACATAGGCTAAGTGCAGAAGTGTGCTGAGAGGTACCGATTTCTCAAACATGTGACTGAAATCAGTAAATTAGTTTGGTTTTTTTTTACTGTGTCATATTGTTTCATTTTGATGTTGCTGAAAAAAATATTTGCATGCTTTTGGAGTGAAATAAAAAAGCACATGTTCTTTATACCTTCAGATGAATCTTTTGTTTAAATGTATATATCTTGTCAAATGCTTTAGCTTCTGAGGGAATGCAGTCTTTCATCTACTTGTATTTATTAATATAACGCTTGAAAGTTTTGCTAGTCATAATATCATGATGCCTTGTGTCCCTTTTTGTATTTTATTCCTGAGCAAGGCAGTGTTGTAATGGAGAAACACGTTAAGATAATTTTAGGTCTGTCTTGTTTTAGTCATGTCCATAAGCGAGCCCTACAGCAGAGGTGGTCAGCCAACATGCCTGGCAATTATCCTCTTCGAAGACTGCAGCACTTGGTTGTTTCCTTGTTTGTAAGGAGTAACAAGCCATAAAAAGCAGGGAAAGCAGAGGGAAACGTTGTTTATGTGGCTTCCTTTACTCAGAGCTTTTAAAATCCACCTTGAAAGCCACGAGCCCTCAATTGCTCCATCCTGTGCTAAGAGCAGCCCCCTTGATCGCTATCTGCTCTGCAATGGAGATGTGGCTCCTTGGTAAGGGAGGGTGATGTCAGTCCCAAGGGGACAGGTGGCTCCGACTGTCCTGTCAAGGAGTAGGGTGTCCACAATGACAGAGTGATGGTTTGCAACACCTGAGGACAAAACAGCTGAGTGCCAGACCTGGTGGCAAGTATCGCGTCCACCCCCTTTCACAATGATGCTTGCAGGTTGAGGGCTGGGACAGCACTTGCCAAAAGCCCAAACGCTGGCTATATTTCACTTGAATAGGTTATATACATCTTTTGCAGTCTTGCGTAAGAATATTTCTACTTAACTTTTTTCAGGTAGTTTGGTGTGAGTTGCATGTTGGGTAAGTTCAGCAGTTATTTGCACTTGCTGGTGTCAAAGTAATTTTTATCTCTCAACAGCAGAAAGAAGGAAGGTGGGGACTATTTGCAGGACTTGGCAATGGTGTCAGTGTTTGTCTTCAGTGTGCACCACAGGTACAATTGCTGAACAGGTTTTTAGACCTTAAGCTGTTTAATCAGCACTGAAACTTTCTGGGTAAGCAATGGACTGGAATCGCTTGCTTGACACTAATACTTTTGTTGTATTTTCTTACTCGGAGTACTGTCAGATTGGACTGGACTGAGCCACGTTTGCTGTTGGAGTTTTCAGTGCTTGTTTAAAAAAGGAATATTCTGAGAGCGCGAGAGGTCTGTTATCATTTTCATCTGCATACATAACTTTCAATGACTGTAATGGGAAATACGGAGAGGGAACAGATTGCCTAAGAATGCCTGTCTTTAAAGCAATTAGTTTGATAAATGACCTGACTGAGACTGGTCAGAAAGACAACAGAAGAGAGACTTATCTATGAAGAGGTACCAAATTGCAGTGACCATTCAGGACTCCTTTGCACTGGAAAAAGCATGCAGCGTTTTGTCTCTAGAGTGCTTTATTTTTCTGGTACTAATTTATGTGAAGCCTTTGGAGTAGTTGCTGTTATCCTCCGCATTTAAAGTAAGGGGAGAGAGAGGCAGGAAGCTTCAGGGGTTCTCCAGATAGAGAAGCGGTAGAGTCTTATCTGAGGAATTTCTGGTTCTTCTTCCATTCATTGACTGCTGGAGTATCGGTTACTGGGCTGCATGGGGCAAGCGGCATCCCAAGCTACGTATAGGTTCTGCAGATGCAATAAATCTTGAGAGGATTCAACGCAGACATCCTTCAGCTACCGTGGCTATTTCCAGAGCCCACGGTATGATGCAGATCTCACGTCAGATGTCTCATGTCACTATGAGCTGTCATTTCCATAGGAAACTATTGAAAATTAGTGAGATTTTGCACAAATAGGTCTGTGTTATCTCCTGCAGCAAACTTACAGGAATGCTGGGAATGAAGTCCTGTTTTCTGGTTTTCCCCTATTGGTTTCTCAAGAGGTCTTCAGATGCTCAGGAAAGACAAGTACTGTAAACAGTTCAGCATATAAATGACAACACATACTTTGGTTTCTAACATCAATAAATAATTAAAAAGATATTTTAGTTTACATTTTCATATTTTCAAGGTTTTTAGCAACAAAGCTCGTCTTTGAGTGTGGGGGTTTTTTTTCCTGTCTGTGAAAGAACAGCTGGTTGGGGTAGATTGGTGCAATTCTTTGGTGGAATGTTTTTCCATTGATGTATGCTGTTTAATAAAGAGTTGTTTTCCAACAAAAAATATGTGCTCATCCTTTTAGAATTTTTCTGGGAAAAAACACCAGACAGACAAATCTGTAACCATGGTTATTAAAATAGAAAACTCAGGTTTTTAATTTCACATTTTGATGTTATAACTTCAGATTTCAAAATGAAAATGTAGGAAGAAATGCAGATTTTTGATTTTTTTTTTTTTCTTCTAAGATGCTGGAAACTGATTTTAAATGTGTTTTCCTTTCAGTTTGGGGCAAATTCCAAGATGTTCAAATTTCCTCTAAAGGATAAATCCTGAGACTAAGCCAGTAAAGGACTCGGATTTATCTTGAACATTCATGTTCTTATTCAAGAAAATGCTTGCACTACACAAAATTACTGAGGAAATGTAACAAGTCTGTGTGTCAGCTTTTACTCTTGTGAGCCTTTAAGAATGTCTTTACTTCAGTTTGCGTCACTGTCAGGAGTTTTGAAGCATGCCATTTGTCATTTAACAACACAGGGAAACTAGAGGGGAAGAGAGGTGTAGTTTCCCATGAAGTGCGGGAGGACCTTTAGCTGGGTGGGAGGCTGAAATGTTACACTTTTTAAAAGCCAGGTTTTCAATTCTTATCCCCATTCTTTTTCTACCCATTCCTTATTGCTGTGGCACTGCTTAGAGGAGGCTTTCAAGCAGCTCGAGCAGCAAATACAAATATAGTAATGCATTGAAAGATAGGATTTTTCAAGAGAGGTCTTGGTTCTCAACTTCCTCAGTTTTCTCTTGAATACATCGTGGCCATGGGTTCTTCCTCCTACATTTTGCCTGTTCTCAGTTTATCTCATGCAGTTCCTTACAAGAGAAAACCAGGTGGTAAGTAGCAGGGTCCTAGGAGGTTGCAGAAATCTGTTCATCAGGATCCCTTGGCATAGTGCAGCCTTTGCAGTATAATGACTTTAGGTGCAAAATCTTTGTCAGCCAAATGAGACGCAGACTTGTAATATACGTTGCAGGTTTTGTGTATTTGTGTCAAAAATGTGTAACTGCACACAAATCTCTTTCTCAAAGAGTTATGGCTCACCCAAGGCTCAAAGTTCTCTCTATGTTTCTTACTGAATCAACACACTGTCATGACATTTCCTTCTTAGATTTGCATTTCCAAGCTGAAACATGATTTAAAACTGAAAGCCATGCTGATATGACAAGTGGTTTTGCTTGTGTCTGTGATACCATAGATCAAGACCGGTTTTTTTCTGAAAGGGGGAAAAAGTGCTCACCCCTAGAGTTTCAGCACAGCTTTATGCCCAGCAATCCAAGTTTTTTTTTTCTCTTGTCCTCTTGGTGGTGCCGGTCCTTCTGTGGACAGTGTAATTCTTTGCATTAAAGTAGTTTGGGCCTTTCCTCCTTTTGGCTTGTTGCTTGTTTTTTTTCACCTTCCCAGCAAGACTGTTCACTAAGTTGCAGCTAGAATTGTGAAATGCATGTCTAGATCCAAAATCTTTTTACATCTGGAGTGTATTCAGCATTTTTTTTTTTTTTTTTTTAAATAACCTTATCTCTGGTCATTGACATGATGCCTATTTATGGATACAGGCGTATAAGGCTGGCTCCATTCTGAGTCAATATGAGTTTTGCTATTGTCTCCAGTAGAAGCTAGGGTTATGCACTTGGACATAAAAAGTTTGATGGAGACTTTAATTAAGTTTGTGAAAGTCATTAGAGGATGATAACCTTTCGTCCCTTCTGACCTCAGCTGGATTTTGAACTGGTTACCTAAAGGTTAAAGATTCTGTATCCCCTTTACAATGCTTTGATCCAGGAAGCCCATTTTATTTTCAAATCCTTTAAATTTCCCGTTTTCTGGGTTCATTTTAGATGGTGGTGGGTGGTTCTTTTGCTTTAATTTCCTGCTCGTCATTCTTCCTCATGCATCTTCTCTAAATGAGGTTGCTTGTGGGATCCGGCCTGGTTATTAGACAGCCTTGCGGTAGCACTCCCTTTGAGGCTTTTTCTTCTCTTGAGCAGACAAGAGAAGGTCTTCATATAGAGAAGTTCTTGGTTAATGCAGTTTTGTATGGTGAGAAACACTTGAATGAATCCCATACCTTGGGCTTTAGCCCTGTTTTTTTCTGGAGCTTGGAATCTGGTAAAAATGTCCAGTCAGAAATTAGGAAAATGGGGGCTAAACTGACTTGAGGAGAAGGTTAGGAAATGTGAGCTAAGCATTTCTGCTGTTTAAAAATTTTCTCCAAACCCTTGTGAATGAAAGGTTTTTGATCTTGCTCTTTTGGCATTTCTCAGTCCTTCCATGCAGTCTATAACCTGATACCAAAGAGTTTACCTATGTTTCCCACATCAGAGCTTTGGACTAAAGTTTGGTTACTCTGAAATAATGGGCAAATTTCTCATCGCTTTCCAGAGAGCCAGGGACAGAGGCTTTCTGATCCGCACAGCTGAGCTGTCTGCTCTGGGGTAAAAGCTTTCTGTTACGTTGCAAGGGTTATAAAAAGAATGAACTCTCTACTTTCAGTTGTACCTGCAAATATTTGTGGAATCAGACTTGCTTTGTTCACTTTTAATTCTAGATCAAGATGGAAAGTAGCAGTGAAATGTACTCGAGCTTTCCAGGATTCCTACCTGCCTTTAGTCTGGGTTAGAGTTTGTGTAAATTGTTAACTTTCCTGCATTGGCTTGCTTACCCTGTTGTAGAACGAGAGCAATTTACTATTGGATCTGCAGATTATGACTGATTTCTAGCCTTATAGTACCCTGAAATCAAACCCCAGATGTTAACATCACCGAAGTCTCAAAAGCTGGAATATATGTTTGGATTCAAACCCAAATGTTGTGCCTTGTGTTAGTTTAATATTTTTTAATATACCAACTGAGCCTCTCCTGCCCTCTTCAACGCGCTCTAATTTTGTTAGGTAAAACACTCACTTGCTTTTGTTTATGAAATTAAATGAATTAAACGTTACAACCTTTTTGTCCATCTTCTCTGCTCCAGCTGTACAAATTCAACCCCCTTTCCAGTTAGTGTGTTGACTTATTGAAAATAAAATGCTGTCTTTCTAGTATTCTGTCCTCACAACTGCAAAATCCCATCTGATCTCTTGTTAACAAATTGATCACTCTTTTAATGGTTTTAAGCTTTGAGTTTGAATCTTGGTGTCCGAGTAAATCCCAGAAACCAATGGACATGCTGGTAATTCCCTGAGACTCCATTTATCTATCATTGATCTTTTTATGTGTGCAATCACCGTTACTCTGGGAAATACATGGGGATGGGATAACCATCAGTAAGCCACCAGTTTTATGCCTATTCCAGTCATGAAAGATATCTATCCTTTTAAAATTTCTTATTGCTAGTACAATGCTGATCTTTTTAATCTCACCTCACTAATTGTGTTTCTAAAATCTTGGAGGTTGTTGTTCACATAAATTATTTTTCATCGGGTTCAAGATAGCTTTCTTTTGGTGATTACAGCAGCCTGCAAGAACTATGAATGGTAGCAGTTTGGTTGGTTTCTTGGCTATAGATTGAGCAGTTGAATGGTAATGAGTTTGCAGCTTGGAAAACTGAAAATTCTGTTAAACAATTTTTCTCTTCATTTTTTTACTAAAAGGATGAACAATTAAAAAATATTTTTAAACATAATGAAATGCTTGTTCTTTGTACAGTGATTTTTGCAAACCACCAGCCTGAATCAACTGTTTGCAATGTTAAACTATGAAGCTGAAGAGAAGTTGTAAATATTCCAGATACTATTTACTCTTCAATAGGAAGCATTGGAGGGGTTTGGATTTGGGGGGTGTGTGTTTGTTTGTTTGTTTGTTTTTCTTCTTCTTTTCCTTGTTTTGCATTTTCTCTTAGTAGCCAACCAAATCTAACGTGGTTTTGCATTGTCTGAAGTAACTGAACTTTTGCTCGTGCAAGTAAATAGTCTCATTAAGTGCAATAGGAAATCCTTCGCAGAAGCGTAGCCTAGTTTCACTCCTTAATCATACTTAAATAGGATACCAAAGGCAGTGACATCATCTTATATCCCAGAAAAGATAGAATGGGATAGGGTGGAATTTCTTTGACGTATCATGGCATCTCCCTCAGTTAGTCGCATTCCCATTAAGCATTTTACTTGAACAAAACAAAGACCAGGTGATTTATATAGTGGGATACTTCTTACCCTGGCTGCAGGTTCGATAATTTTTTCATGGCACAGTAAAGTTACTGTGGCAGTAACTTGTAGCACTTTTTAAGTACAGATCTGCATGCTGCTACTATGTGAAGGTAAGGTACTTCTTACTGTTAATAAAGGTCAGAGAACAGACATGGCAAAATCCTCCTTAAATTATTCACCTAAACTGCACTTTGGTATAATTGCCTTTGATAGTCGTTACTCAAACTAAAGTCTGTTTCAATGGTAGCACCTCCAAAAGCATTTCATGTCAAAAGACAGTTTTGGGGATTTGAAATTTGCCTTTATTGTTTTTCTGTAGATCTAATCTATGAAGGACAAATTGCCAAAAGAGGCAAAGGAGCTGTCTTCAGCTTATACCTTAGAAATGGATACAAGATTTAAAAAATTCTGGCTGCAAGCATCAAAGTTTCATAACTTGCATAAGCAAGAAAAAACGATTAGGAGAAATAAGAAACATTTGCATCTTTTTGCTTAGCAGCTTAATTCCTTCATGTTTGTTTGCACCCCATCTCATTTCTGAGGGGTTTGCAGGCTGTGACTGGATATTTTCATCAATCCTGTTCAGAGTTGCTAATGTTTTCTTAACTGAATTTTTTAACTCTTCTAGTCAGTCAATGGCTCTGCCTCAGACAAACCCTCTCAAGTTTGGATTTCTTGCTATTTAAAGGTGCAATACAGATAACTTCAAAAACCTAGAGATTTGTTTTGTTTGACAGACTCCGCAATATTGGAGAACAGTCCACAGAAAATCCCCTTTATATAATATCAGACATAATTCATGGAAGAATCAAGCCAATAAACCTGCCATAGCAAGAGAGGCAGCTTCCCAGCTGTGCTCTGTCCCCTTCTGCATTGAGCTGGGAGAACGCAGGTGATTAGTTTTGTGAACATAAACTTACACAGTTGATATCATTTTGGGACATAAGTCATTGCTGGTACACAAGCCCTTGGTTTTGAGGCAAATAAAAATGAGACGTTGAAAAAAATACAGGTTAGAGGATTTACACAACTCCTACACCTTTGAACCTAATGCTTTACAGGAAAGGATAGGGTTCAACCCAAACTGTGATTCAGTCACTCCTGCGTATATGTCAAGTATCTGCTGATGTCTGGTGAGGACTGATTCATTCCTCTGTTTTCATATGTACTTCTCCTACCCCAAAAAGGCAGGACTTCTCAAGCATGTTGCTAACTGGGGACTTATTGTGGCCTCTCCCTATGGAGCCGAGATTTTAAGGTCTTGTAATTTCAAGGGGAAAAAAAAATGTGCACCTTTTTTGTCATATTACATGAAATAGAGCTATTTTTAAGCCAACAGATTAAAGATAGGAATAACAAGATTGTCCTTTGTAAAATTAGGGGGATGGGTCTGCCTCCTGTCCAGCCAAACTCTTCAAAGTTTCTCACTGTTTCGACATATTTAACAAAAGCCTACATATTGCATAAAGCTTGAAAAGTATAACAGGAAATAGTGATGTTAACAAAATAAGCCAATAATAACTGAAGTGCAAATTTAAACAGGTGATGAAGCCAATATTTTCCCTCTATAAAGTACATACATACACAGCGTACTGCTTGTCTTCTGATTAATTTATGGTGGAGAAGAATTATAACCATCTATGTCTTTAAAAATCAGGTAAACGGGATCTCTCACCATGTTAACTGAGTGGCCAGAAAAGAAGAACATAAAGGTAGTGCACTTTGAGTTCAAGTCCTACCAAATGGCACTTGGGTTAAACTTTGGGTATATTGCCCAGTGTTTAAATATGAACTACTCAAAAGAAAGATACAGAAGTTTAAAATAACAGCATGCAGATTTCTTTATAGAATTTAAAGAATGAAAAACACTTGAAAAAATATCAGCAGGCAGGGGCAGGAAGAACAAACGGTAACCAAATTGGTTCCTGTGACAAACCATAACATTTACTTTAAAGCATCAGTGTGCTAGTCAGTAAAAGTCAAGCTACTACTCTTTTAATAGATCCCAGGCCTTCTTAAACTCACTGGTCTGCAAGTATTACCCAGGTCAAGAGCAGGTCAAAAAGTGAAAACCCATGTGAAAGTAAACTTTAAATATCTGCTTTTGAAGAGCTATGGCAGACTGTCTCCTCTATAGTAAATATACTTCCTCTGTTTGTATGGCATTATACAGTATACTGTATTTAAAACATCGATACTTTCTACACGATTTGTTCAGTTAAGAATTAAAAAGCTTCCTCATTACATTTTTACATGAGCCCGGTTTATTTTACTCTTAAGGTTTTGGGGGATTTTGTTTTAATTGTCATGGGATTTGACTAGATTTTTTTACGGAGCATATCACAATTATTTATTGTAATTTCCATTCCATTTACCAGACCATGTCTCTCAGTTGAAGACCTCTTTTTTAACTATGTGTGTACAAGTGCACATGTGCAAGTTGGATTTTTAGCCTTGCTGCCTGAAGATAATAAAAGACCAAGATCCAGGGAGCTGAAAATAAAATCCTGGACTTGACTCCAAAATTGCAGATCATACTGCAGTGATACAAGATACATTTTTAAAATCCCTTGTCCCTTTTTGACATCACTGGGATACCTTTTTTTAAAAAAAAAAAAAAAATCAGTGTTGTACGTTGGCATTTTGAATGCCTGGTCTGAGTCCTATTCAGAATTGATGTTGTCTTTGAGCTGAAACCCTTGTTTCTCCACACACTGAGGAGAGTCTGACTGACTCCCTGTTTTGAATTTATTTGCCTAGTAGAATGGGTATTAATTTGGCCTGCAATACACTTGCTCCAGCTTTTGCTGGAGTGAAAGGTCATACTCTGGAGCTGTTTTTCATTTTGTTTTATATGTGTTAATGTAATACCTTATGAATTACCCTGGCGTTTTGTTCTGACAGCTAAAAAGCATAATCATTTTTCCTTCCAGGAGGACTGAAAGAAAAGCAATCATTCCTATTTGGGAGATGATTTATTTAAGATCTTTTCCCTCATCTTTCGCTCCTACATATATAAGTAGTGAGTGAGATTCTGGCTCTGTTTAAGTTGGTGGCAAGGCTCCCATTGATTTCCATTGGGCCAGGCTATTACTAAGTGTTATTTTAGTTCTCAGGGCTACCCTTGCATGTGAAATCTTTGCCAGCTCAATAAAATATCACAGATCTGAAACAAGCTGAGCTGTTGTTTTGCTGTTCCATAAGGCTCCGTTTCTGCTGTTGTTATGGAGGCAGAAGTCCCACTGAAGCCAGACTTTCAAGGATGATGAGGCCTAAGAGGAAGAAAAATAACGTAAACTCTGTCTTTCATGCAGTTGTCTTCAAGTTTGGTACAAATTCGTGCTGAGCATGACAACAAAATGTGAAATTATAAGTGAGGGGGATGCCGCAGTGTGCATTTGAGGTTTCTGTCCTCTCTACCTTCTGCTCTCTTGGTATTTGGCAAATGCTGTGTGTTTTGATTATTGATTGGGGAGGAGAAGATTGGATGGATACCTGCGGAAGTGGGTATGCCAGAAAACGTATGATTTTGACTTCTGCTTGTTGCCATTTTTGACAGCTGTGATGCTTCAGATGTTTAAAATAAGCATGTGTGCAGTTGCAAATTAAAATTCCAGAAACCAGGGAGGGAGCTGAAGCTCAGACAGAAATTTGGGTCAGCGTAAAAGAGCTTTGCTGCATGCTCAGAAGCAGAGAACAAAAAACCAGAACCAGCCACAAGTGAATGAATCAGGACTGCTGCACAGGATCCTTCTAATAGAGGTCACACTTGCTTGCCTTCAGTGCATTTTGGGAAAATCCCCACCATTAATTTTGTTTCTCCAAATGCATGAGTGCAGAATAGAAGTTCCTGTGTAAATGATGGGAACATGATAAGGAAGAATTTCTTTCTTGGGAGGCAAGTATAATTTGTATAATGAGGACAATTAGTTCAATTAGTTTTGCACCTTTTCACTATTCACCCTGACCCCCCTTTAGAGATTTGTCTTTATTTTTTTCTCAGTGAAGCTGAATCTTCTTTTTAATGTTTATATTATATTAGGTTTTTGCCGTTTCATTATAGAGAATGAATTTGAAAAATATAAGTAAGATCCATATAGATATGTAGGTGCTGCATGTGGGTTTTCATGAAGGGAAGGGCTGGTAAAGTGCCAGCTGGGACTCAGGAAATTGTTTCACCTCTTTGCTCCATCATAGATATTTAAGTGCATTTAGATACTGCTCAGGTCAGCATTGCAGAACCTAAGTGATGTAGGAACCAAAATATCTCAGGAGAAAAGGACTGCAATATCTGAAGTGGGACTTGGAATTTGAGCGCTTGAGTCAAGCCTCATGCCTCTGCAACCCCCACACAGCAGCTGCTGAGCCCTGGATGCTGACAGACCCTCCTGGCAACACAGTGGGGACAACCTTATATTTCCCAAGTGTTTGCACCTCTCCAGAAACGTTCTCTCAGCCACAAGCTCAGTAGTACAGACTATGCTTGAGTGGGGTTAGAAAAGCCCTGGGGCTTCAGCTGAGCAGGGATGCTCGGTGTGCTCTGGCACAAGCAGGCTCTACCCAAACTGCAAGGGCAACACCACCTTTCCCTCAAATCTCAGGCAGGAGGAGGCAGAGTTGCTGGCAGCAGCGTGCAGAGGGGCTCCTCGCACTGTGGCTGGCTGGTCAGAGCCCGTTCCTCCCTCTGTAGAAAGGTAGTGATGATTCTTCTCAAACTTATAGAAAAGTTGTGAAGATAAATAAAGCAAAGATTACGTAAGGGTTAGTTATTACAGTGCTGAGGGTCATATCAGTCATACAGCAGTTCAGTAGTGTCCAACATCTAGGTGCCTTTGGATATCTGATCAGAGTAACCTTTAGAAATTACCTGAATTCGGAGAACACATCGATCAGGCTTGGATGACAACATAAAAATGAGAACAGAAGGAATTTTTAATTGCCTCTGAAAGCTGATAATTGTCAAGTCTTAGCATACACGTGTGTGTGCATGTGCTGAACCACCTGTACTACCCACGTTACACTGAGGAGTCCTAAAGCAGGTACCCGAGTACAGCACAAGTCCTTACAAAAGACCTCACTCTGTGATAATGTAGTTGTTTTTTAAAGTTGGTTGGTTTCCTTTTTTTTTGTTTTCTTCCTAAGTCTGGGCCTGCTTACACTTCACTGGGGCAGCAACATGGGTTATATCACACTAATTAAGCAATAGGTGTATGTGTGGGGCGGCTTTTCTGGCAAAATGGTGCTCTCTATTGCTCTGTATCCCAACCACCAACTGAATGAGATACACTAGTCAAATTGCACTTGGTCAGTAGTGCAGTGTCTGCAATAAGGATACTGCTGGTGTGGATCAGCTGGCCACAGCTTGGACTTCTTTAAATGCTTTATGCCAGTCTCTCCCTCTATCTGTTTATATGCATAGCATGATGTATGTATCAGCACTGATTTGGAAACAACATGCTCACAGGAATCCATGCAGGTACTTATAATTTTTTTCCTGTAAAAAACTACACTTAAAGTGAACTTTATATGTTATCTTTTCAAAATTTTGTCAATGACTGCAGCTTTAAAAATGGAAATGTTTACGTAAAGGTACATATGTTAAGGCTGGTGTTGTCTAGATTTCCCAGAGCGGCTGTTGGAAATTAGGGTTAGTTTCTCTGAAACGTCCCTGTTGCCCATGAAGCTTAAAATTCAAATGCTCTCTTTATTTTTCTTTTCCCCTTTTTACTTTCTCCTCTCTCTTCTTTTCCTACTTGTTTTTCATTCTTACTGGACTAACACCAGTGTAAAATCAGGCACTGAAGAATGAATTTTATATCCTTTTGCCTATCACCCTGCTTCTGTGATCATCTAGTTCATAGATGTTTTCAATTACTCTGCTGTTTGTTTTGCCTTATGATCTTGCCCAGTCAGTATTTAGACAGTGATGCAATGTATGTACAGTCCCTTCAGGTATTTAACAATACCTCTTTACACTTTGCCAAGCCTCTTCCCCCAAATGTGCCTTGAACACCCTTGTACCACAGAAGGCAGATTAACTTTGAGAAACTACAATAATAAATTTTAAAAGTATGTACTTTCAGGTTCACAGTAAAAGAAATCTGCTTTATAGCTTATTAGTGTGCTTTACCTAGCTTGGCTAACAGTTTTTGTGTTGAAAATTGGAGTGTGGGCTGTTTATTTACAGGGATCTAAACATGTGTATTTTTATAACTTCTCTGCTGTCATAATGAATTACCAGCCATAAGCTGTCCTTTGTTGGTTTTGGTGAAAATCAAATGAAACCCAGCAGGAGCTCCCAGAGTGCATTGTCCAAGAGTGTAAAAATGCTGTGTTGATGACAGATCATACTGTTTTTATTAAAGCTAAGAACACTGACTTTACTTTGCTTTTTGACCCTAGTGCTTTACTGTCAAGGTGATTTTATTTCTACAAATTTTCCTTCTGCAGGCCTCATCAATGATTCACCATAAAACATTAGACAAATTCCCATCATCTGTATATGATTAGAGCAGGTTCTGTTGTGCTGCTCGCCACAACTAAAGCGATGTTTTTCAGCTTTGTCTGAAAAGGAGTCAGTTTACCAGCCTTCATTCATAACACAATGTCTCCTTGTTTTCGTACCAGTTTTCTTTGGTTCATTTTAAGCTGATAAGGACATAATTGAAGGAATTTTAATGCATTATTTGCTAAAGACTGCAACCAATTTTTCAATTCTACTGTCTAAAAAATGTTGCCTTAAAAAAAATGTTTTCATAGAAATGCCCTGACAGATGAATAGGATGCACATGTGACAGTCTGCTGTGAGAAAAGCATAAGTTTATTGAAATACTATTGAGAAAAATCTTCCTGAAATTTCCCAAATTAAACACATTATGGAAGTGCAAGCTTTTGCATAGCCACCTTCAGGTTCTTTTCCCTCTAAGAATTTCATAAGCTACTAATAATCAAATCACATACTAAAACCAACCCCATGCCGAAATCAGAATATTTGATTATCCTGCTGTAAATTTTTCACATCTCTCTTTACCAAAACAACTAATTTAATACATGTGTATTAAAACAATATTTTTATTCTTTTCAAATAGAAGTATTTTAAGAATGGAAAAAAGTTTTCCACAAAGCCCTTTATATTGAGTAGTTTTTCAGCAACAAGTTATTAGAAAAACTTCCCTGGAGTGTAGCTATGAGATAGAAGAGGAAGAGCAGGAAGTCTTGATTTTATTTTTTTAAATCAATTCAGTGCACACAGTCTAGCCTTGTATGTTACAGAAATGAGCTTGACACAGATTTATATACAATTCTCACCAATGTCTGTCTGTGGTTTAGAATTAAACCATCCTTTTCATAGAAAAGAAAGACGGGCACAGTGAAGCTTTCATGGTGACCCAGACTTTCCTAAAATATAGGCTTCTTGGATTAGAGATTTCTTTTCTGATCTGCAAAGAACCCCCAAAATTCAGACTCATGATTCTGGACCAGGTATTTCTCTTGTCACTCTTGGTGCCTTCTGATTTAAGCACCTCATGGCCAAAGCAGCACACATGCTCTTATGCATCTCCTCACGTCCACACATGCACCTCAATTTGGCATCTAATACAATCTAATATTTTTGAATTAATATAATTTTTTCTGTTTCATTAGGTTACTCAGTATTACTATGGCCATGTGCTGCTTTGGAGTGGTATATATCTGCTTACTGATTTCTTTACAAAATCACTTATTTTCTTGAATGAATACTTTATACAATACTGTACACTTCAGATTTTTAGTGAAAGGTTTTCTCTCCATATTGCTAATTGTGGTATAAGAGAAGATACTAGTGATTCATTTTAGAAGACTTCAAGCTACGCTAGGGCACCTGTGATTTACGTATAGCTTTTTTCAGACATGACATTACTGATGATGGCTTTTCTCTGGCAGCTTCGACATATTTCTCCTCATTGCACAACCTCTTTTCACCCTGATGAAGGAGGCCAAATCTTAAAACCCAGGGATGAACCAGCTTTAGGGAGACCTTCTTCCTAGAGTTATTTTATTTGTAAAATTGGGCAAATATATGTGAAAGGAGACTTGATAAACACAGCAATACAATTTTACAGAGATGATTTGGCACTGAAATCCCCCAAAATGCTTCATGGCAAACTTTGCAGAGCAGCCGTATGCAGTAAATTAATGTGTGGTATGATCTCATTTTTACAGTCCTAACTTGAGATCTGTTGGATCTCCCCATTCTGGAAGACTGTCACTGGTAAACATAGTCAAATGGTCACTAACATGGTGAAGATCTTTAGCAAATTTGCATTTTGGCAACTAAAATGAAAATGCCGACATACTGAGGTAAATATATAATAAGAGATTGCACAACAACAGACTGAATCTTTGCCTGCATTAGGAAAAACTGCGCATGTCAAAAATCAATGCAAGTTTCAGATGCCAAATAACTTGTGGACTGAGGCCGTTTTCCTCTGTGTTAGTCAGCCTATGAGTTATGTCAACAGGAAAGCCAAGCATTTTACACTTTCTAAATTGCTGGCAAAATCACAGGTTATTCAGCAGGAAATACACTGAGACAAACTGTGTACTCAAAAAATATGCATAACCACTTTTTAGACTGGAAAAACAATTTTTCTAGATTCTTTTGAAAAGTGTTAGATCTTTTGTTTGGCTTGTTCTCAAGGCAGGCTGGTGCCTCAGACCCCGTGGATTCAAACAGAAGCACTTACGCTCTAAAGGGCATTTAGAGGTATGGGTGTTGGAATGGGAAAAGGCTGAAAACATTTTCCCTGCTCATCGGTGACCAATACCTTTTTGGGTCAGCATAGGCAGGAAGTGTTTTGCCACATATGGCCTCTGTTGCTCAACCTCATGAAGTTCACCTATGGTTTTGAGGATCTGCGTAGGCAAAAGAGATTGACCAAAACTGGAACGGGAAATAAGCTAGCCCCATGAAAGCTGGGGGGTAGGAGATTTTTTTAAGCATTTCCATTTAGATACTCTTTATGCTGTGGGGTCAGCTGGGAAAGTGCTACGGACCTGAGGTCTGGAGGCAAGGATGAAGATGGGAGAGAGGGGCTGGATTTTGGGTGGTCAGGCTGGGCAGCCTGTGACTGTCACGGCATTTTTCTTCTAGCACTGGGGGCCCTTCATCTGGATGTGGGATTTCTTTGTCTGAGGTCCCCCATATAGAATAGCACCCAGTGCCCACTTCCTTCTGCTCTCAATCTGAGTTGCCTATGCTTTAGAGCAAGGGGGGGAAAGAGTTGTATTATGTGCTTCTACCTCTGGGTGAGCAGCTGAGCCAAATGCTCAAAGCCTCCCCTCTTTTCTAAAAACCCACCCACTGGAGACCCATAGTAATTCTGTTATTAACCTTTTAATTTGGCCTTCTCCCTGGGAGGAAAGAATCTGCCTTAGAACAGATGTACTGCCTCGATTTTTCCTCTGGTTTCATTTAGTTTACATTTTTTTATTAAGTAGAAAATCTGTGATATAATAATTCATTGTGCAAATGAGGGTGCTTCCATGCTGCATTTTTCCTTTCCCAAGTCAGATGCTGAAGCCCATCCACCAAAACCCAGTGGTGGCCAGAGTTCACTGCTTCCCAAGGTTATCAACAGCATCTTGCCTCTTGAATCAGTGCTATCTTGTCTCGGGGATGAGGTACGAGCTCCCAACTCCTGCCACGTCTGTGTCTTGGGGGACATCGGAGTTTTTTCCCACCAGTGACTCCCCAAAGGTGCTCAAGGCCACTGAGCTGCTTGGCCTCTCAAGGACGTCTGTGCCCTGGCTTGGTCCCTGTCCTGCCTGCTGCTCTGACCTCTTGCCAAAGATGTATTTTAACAGCACTGGCACGGAAATCTGTGCTCTATACAGCCCTTAGGCTGTTTAAAGACAACCCTTAGGCTAGTTTTCTTCTTTTTTTCTGAGAAACAATTTCTGAGGTGATGGAGTTACCGATATTCTTGTTTTAGTAATATAAAAAATGAAAGTCCTGTGTCTTTCTTATGAAATTTAAATTAAAATTCATATTTATTATGCTAAAATATTTTACTTATATTGTATTTCAGCGGAAAAGAGTGGACCTTCTGAAGAATGCTACATTGTAGTTAAATCAACCACTTAAAAAAACAATGATGTAACTGCGTTTAATTTTTCTGCCGGTAAGAGGTTGGTAACCAAAATTCATGCTGTCCACTTACATTTTCACTGCAAGACTTTCAAGACTCTTTAAAGACTGACTGCCTAATCTTATGGTGTGCTTGTAAATGTACAAATACAGAACCTGACCTGCAAATTTGCACATGCCAAACAGTAAATATGAAAAAGTCATGTAAATTTGAGGTGAACGTGTTAAGTAGCAGATGTGTGTGTTGAGTGCTCACATGGGCCCACCATGCTGCATTAGGCAACCCACCAGCCATGCCAGCAGTACATGAAGCTTGTGCTGCAGAGTGCAGGAGAACAGCTCGGTGTCTCTTATTTCTGCTCTGGCTCTCTCTGATGGACTGATAAAATTAGCAAGCAATGCAGAGGATTATAACTGTAAATGGGTATTTTCTAGGATATTTTTCACTACTCGCCACATCTGTGAGGCTGAACTGGGCGCTGGCATCCACAAACATGGAACAACTTGTATGAGTGAGTCCGTGGTAATGCGACTCACTCAAAATACGTATTCAGAAAATACCAAATCCTTTGATTTAGTATCCCCATTCTTGCAATTATGGCTTCCAAACTGGTCTTCTGCAAAAGCACCTTGTCTCAGTAATTTAATAATGCCATACATCTGTGTGTTAACAGATGTGCATTACAGGAGAACTAGGCTGGATGTGCATATGTATATCATAGTGGCAGTTACAGCTTTGAGTATAGCACAGTACAGTGTTGGCCATATCTGTGCCCCTCTGTGAAATGCGCAGCTTCTAAAATAAGCTTAAAAATAATCTTGGGGGGGGAGATGGTCTGAGGTTAACATATAACTAGTAATTTTGCTGGGTTTTTTAATTCATGTGTTTTTAGTTCCCAGTTTTGTCTTTGTGGTTCTTTGATAATCTGTATTTTGTAAATAAAAGAAATAATTTGCAAAATGAGGGAGCATTTCCTTTCATAAAAAATCATCTTATAGTCCTGAAAGATGTAACAATGAATAGAACAGAAGGCGTTTTATTGTGCTCTTTGACATTAATGCAATAAGTATGTTGTACAGGTTATGTGTATATGTATGTTTACATATGTATGAATTACTCCTTTCATCTCACTTAAAGAAAAAAAAAAATGATTCTGACCAAAGTGGACCAGCTTGACACTTTGGGATCTTGGGCTCTGTGGTAGGTTGACCTTGGCTGGCTGCCAGATGCCCACCCAGCTGCTCTCTCAGTCCCCTTTCTCAACAGGACAAGGTAGAAAATAAGATGGAAAAGCCCATGGGTTGAGATAAGACAGGGAGGTGTGCTGGTTTAACCCCAGCCGGCAACTAAGCACCACACAGCCTCTCGCTCACCCTCCCCTGGTGGGATGGGGGAGAGAATTGGAAGAGTAAAAGTGAGAAAACTTGTGGCTTGAGGTAAATACAGTTTAATAGGTAAAGCAAAAGCCACGCACACAAGGAAAGCAAAACAAGGAATTCATTCACCACTTCTCATCGGCAGGCAGGTGTTCAGCCTCTTCAGGAAAGCAGGGCTCCATCACGCGTTAACAGTTACTTGGGAAGACAAATGCCATCACTCCAAACGTCCCCCTCTTCCTTTTTCTTCCCCCAGTTTTATCTGCTGAGCATGACGTCATGTGGTCTGGAATATCCCTTGGGTCAGTTGGGGTCAGCTGTCCCGGCTGTGTCCCCTCCCAACGTCTTGTGCCCCCCCAGCCTCCTCGCTGGTGGGGTGGGGTGAGAGGCAGAAAAGGCCTTGGCTCTGTGTGAGCACTGCTCAGCAGTAATGAAAACATCTCGGCATTATCAACACTGTTTTCAGCACAAATCCCAAACATAGCCCCATACTAGCTACAGTGAAGAAAATTTACTCTATCCCAGTCAAAACCAGCACAGCAGGTCACTTAGCAATTACCATCGTGCAAAACAGACTTGATGTGGGGAAAATGAACTTAATTTATTGCCAGTTAAAATAGAGTTGGATACAGAGTTGGACAGTGGGACACAAAGACACCTCTCATCTGCACTGGAACTAGCTGTGTCCAGCATGGGGCAGCCCCTGGCCTCTTCCCACAGAGGTCACTGGGACTACTGGGCAGCCTAGTTTCCCCCGAGACTTCCCGATCCCCCGTGGACTCTCTCCCAGTAAGGGCAGGGGCCAGGCAGAGGTGGGCAGTGACAGGGACAGCATGAGAGGGGAGTTGTGGGCAGGCTCCAGCTTGCACGACGAGTCAGCCTCTCCCTGGCTTGACTTTGAGGAGCGGCAGGCAACATATCAGCCGAAGCTGAGCACCAGCAGTGAGCTTCCAGGCACTGTTTCCCCTGCACACACATCAGCCTCAGCTAGAGACAGCTGCAGAAACACCTATTTGCCTGGCCTTGGCAAATCTGCTATGTTTTTGTGTAGCCTCACTGTACGGCATCTGTATTTGTCTTTGTTGCAGTAGAAAAAGTAAAAGGTATAATCTCCTGCCATGGGTCTATCCACCCCAAATGGCTCAGATCCTCTGATTTTACTTGTTTCACTCTGTGAACTGTACAAAATGTGTACAGGGTCCAAAAAGTGATCTGTCTTAAAGATTTTACCACTCACACAATCATGGTGACTCCTGGCCAGGTTCAGCAAAGCACGTAAGTACATGTTTAATTTTAAGCACATGTTTAAGTCCTATTAGTATTAATGGGAGTAAAATGAGGGCTTATATTTAGGTACATGCTTGCAAATGATTTATTGAGGAGAGATAAAATTAAGCCTACGCTTAAGAGCTTTGCTCATTCGGAGAGTGGAATATTTACATTTGCTCCAAACACATGTTCAAGTCATTAGGACTTGTGATATATACTTGTGATTCGCTACTTTTTTGTTGTCTTCCAGTTGGCTAAGGAGAGACCAAGGTGCACAAATGCAACACTTTATTGGTGGATTCTATTTAAAGATAGTCCTTAAAAAAAAAAAAAAGTGGTTTGTTGTACAGCAACCTGGATAAAAGCCGGTGGGTTTTAGTTTGTCTATCTCTCTCCTCTGTCTCTTTAAATCTGGATATTGGGGCCAGGTTCACAGCTGGGCCATGGAGAGCAGGGTGCTGGGCTGCAGGGCTCTCCGCCTCAGGGAAACCTCTACTGTGAGTGCTGCCTTGGAGCTTGCAGGTACTGTAACCGTTTTTAAGGTTTCATGGCTTGATTTCCCCCCCCCCCCCCCCCGCTGTTGCCACTGAAATTGCATGTGCAGAAATGCTAGTGATAAGTTATGGCTGCAAGTGTGTGTGCGGGAAAGCTGTGGCACACAGTTGCTTAATGGGAAACAGTCGGGTTTGCTCTACTGCATTGCAGTGCGCTTACTGGAGGAGGTAAATACTTAGGAAATTAAGGATAGTGTTTGTATGCTTGCTTGTTGGGAGAACTGGAGTTTCTTAACATGTTTTGACTAGCTGGAGAGAAGGTTTTATTGCAGGCTTCAGAAGAGTGTGCTGTGGATGGTTGCTCGTGTAACTTTTCCACTGCTAGTTCATGATCTTATTGAACATTTGAGCCGTTTCATGTGTTTTTTCAGTAAAAGCTCAGCTCTTGGAGGCAAGTGGCAAAGGTTGAGTCACAGCTTTCATTGTGTAAAAAGGCATGTGCTAGAGCCTAGTGTTTCAGAAAAAGTTTAAAATGTGAGTTAATGAATCTTTTCAAAACTGGGCTTTCAGAAGTTACTGTAGAAGAGACCAAGTTTTGCTCCTACCTTGTGATTTCTTTAAAGGTCTCTTTCATGATCTGAGGTTCCCACTCATGATTTATCCTGCATGCTTGGGGTTTGGCAGTACCCTTGCTGTATAGGACCAAAGGCATTTGATATACTATTTGCTTCTGTTGATTCTGAGGAGTTTAAAATATATGTTTAGTTTAATGGTGCAAAGCAGTGATTGGCTTTCTGGAAGGCTTCCATAGCAAACTGCGTTTCTGAATGTGCACATGTGCCCCCAAAGCCTGCTCACACAGCCCTGATCTGTGAGTGTAATGCAGGCGGGAGCACTGAGCTGCCAGAAAAGCAGACATTCACGAGCATTACCATAAACCATATTTGCATATCAATCATTCATACTTGAAAGCAGAGGTTAGTAACCCTTTCTTTTTGAGCTGGCGTGCTCCACTGTGCATTCTGCCGTTATGGCTTTGATCTGCAGAAAAGCATGTTTACTTTTTCAACCACAAAACAGTAGTTTTCTTTTAATCAGGATGTGTAACTCTGCTACAATAAAACAAAACAAGTGAACAACATTTGAAATGAAGACCTAATATTTTTAGATGAGGGCTGTCTTTTATTACCAAGAAAAATGTGCACCTCAAAGATGCAGGCTAGTTAATATCTAGATGGGTCCACTTCACCTCAGGTGTGGTTTTATTTTACTTAGTCCAGCAGGTGCTGAAAATCTGAGCTCCTTGCTCGGAGGCCTTAGGACCTTACAGGGCGGAGATGATAAATGTGCGCACATCTGCCTTGTTTTGTCTAAGGAAGCACCTTTGGCAAAGACAGCAATGCTTCCTGCGAAGCAACTCGTACACCAGATTTGTCTTGCTTGTGACCTCTGTTTATAAGAGCTTTACAAGGCTTTGCAGGCCTGTTGAATAACCTACCTTTTCTCAGGAAACTTGTAGCTACTGAAACTAAGGACACCATAAGCATGTAGTGTTGTTCATGGTGTAAAGGCTTGTGATCCAGGGGGATGCTGGGTACTCCAAACCCTACTCAGCCGTTAGCTCTGTGTGACCTTAAGCAAGTGTCCTGACCTCCGCTTGCCTCACTCACCCAGCTGTAAAATTGGGAAAAGCAGGACCTCTTTGCAAACCAGATGATGTATGTGAGCTGAGCTTTCCTGGTACAAAAATGAATCCTGAAGTTGTTCTTCTCAACCTGTGTGTTTGGTGCGCGAGTGTATTTTGCCAGTTTCTCCTGTTCATTTAAGGCTGAGGGTAGAGCAGAACAAGAATGGGGTCATGGCATGAAAATCAGCCAGCAGGACCTCTCCACAAGTGCACAAGAAAAAAGTTGGAGAAGGCCTGAGTGAGTGTGGTGAGTCACATCCTCCTTGGGGGTAGAGGATGGGTATTTCTTTTTAGTAAAGAAAACTCCGTGAGAATCAAAGACAAGAATCCAGCACAAGCCCATAGTGAGCTGGTCTGAATTTTTAGTGAACGTGCCTGGGTTATGCTTGCATCCCTCTCTTTTTTCTTTTTTTTTCCCCTTTCTTATTTTAAACATAGCTTGTGGGCACGAATGGTCGCATAAACAGGAAGCCCTGTGTGTCTCTTGGAGACAGGCCTCAGGAAGGGAATTTTCAAGTTTCTTGCAAGAGGCCACATCGCATCAGCTTAGAGTTTCCCTTAAGACTTAGATCTGAAATTGTTTGCATGTATGTTTCTAAAATAAAGAATGGGATTAAAGAAAAGTTTAATCAAGTTTCACAAATGTCATCACCATCACAGCTTGAATGCAGTTAGCTAGGCATAGGCACCGATGTTAGCATCTCTCAGCATGCTGTTGCCACTGGAAGCAATGAATTGCGTTGTAAGTCTAGGACCCGGTAACTGAAAAAATTGCTTTGCAAACAGCTCTGCAAATAGCCCTCACTGCTGGACACACCCCATCAAGAATGTTTGTCACAGCTGTGAAATGCACACAGCAACTGGATTTAAATTTCTCAACTCATTTGGTTTGACATCAGTAGCTTTGTGTTGGGATGAGTATGGGGTATCTTTCCTGATACAACACTGCACCGTTCTTTTTCCTTTGGTTTCAATGTATTTTAATGTAATGAAATAGTTGCTCAGAATGGCCATTTCTAGTTTTGCATTAGTATAGAAATAAAGCTGAAAAGATCATAATTAGTAACCAAGTTTCAGCAATGAGCTTTGGCATTAGTACCAATTGCACTAATATACTAAAGTAACACCACACTGTAAGTGAAAACATGTATTTCTGGACAAGGGTGAAAAGGCTCTGTCCAAAAAGAATAAATAAATAAACCACAAAAAGAAAACAAACACCCACAGTGGACCCCCCCAACAAAAACTTGAGGCTTTTATAATCCAACTCATAAAGCATGGCTTCTGTTCTACACAATGGGCTTGTTTTAACTTTCACCTATTTAATTTCACATATTGCAGGTTAGTTAAATCTCTTAACTTGGCACCTGCTTTCTGCTTTAAGGGCAATTAATGCCCTGCAGCTGGACATGCTGGCTCCATACCTGTAAGAGCCATCATGTCCAATGATGGTTGCCTCCAAGCACAGTCTGCCTCCTTATGTGTATTGCCTTAAAGCCCCTGATAGCAGATGTTGTTCTCTTCTGAATGGCCCCAAAGGTGTGGTAGTCCCCTGTGCTGGAGCCACGGGCTCACTTCCCGGCCTTCCCAGCCCTCCTTTCCCAAGGCTAAGCAGGGCAGATCTGTAAGGGCAGGGGGCTGGGATGGGTCAACCCTGTGCTGGCCTTGAGCTGGGATGTACCAGGAGTCTGAGCTGGGTTATGCTCAGCATGCTGCAGCACAGCTCCTCTTTTGAAGACCACAGAGATGTTGCTGGTTTTGGAGAGAGCTAGAAATCACTGTTTACACTGACTTTGAAGTAGAGGGGAAACGTCCCCCTGCCTAGGTCTCTTAAACTATGTTGTTACATGTCATTTAAAATCATCTTCTGGTATCTTTAAATATATTACTATAGATACACTTTCAAAACTATATATGCCTGTGCCCATATATATGAATATATCTGGACATCTATGTGTACACTTACTATCTTTTTTGTTATACAGCATGAATATTTTCTGCCAGAATATCCCTGTTATTTTTATTAATCCTCAATGATGAACGAACGAAAGTACATATTTTAAGCACCTTTTCTTTGTAAGACAGGAAATTGTATTTGCTTTTGTTCGTTGCCAGCACC
Source organism: Harpia harpyja (assembly GCF_026419915.1). Taxonomy (NCBI): domain Eukaryota; kingdom Metazoa; phylum Chordata; class Aves; order Accipitriformes; family Accipitridae; genus Harpia; species Harpia harpyja. The sequence goes on along the minus strand of NC_068941.1, from coordinate 30,359,475 downwards.
AATCTATTCTGACAGATCTGTGACACAGATAGAAAGCAGAAGTGTCTCGAGTACTGACTTCTACATTTATTTTCTCAAAGCAGAGGGCAAAGAAGCTAAACATTTAAAATGCATGGATTCCTCTGAAAGCTTTAAACCTATTAGGGCAGATGCATGGCAACTTTGCGCACAGATTGCCCCCAAAGTAAGTCTTGATTTTAGGACTAAGCCAAACTGGCATGCAAGAGCAGTTGCTGTTGATCTTTTATACTAATTTTGGATTAATTGTGATCTACGGCACTGCGTAAACATGCTAACCTGGTACTTCAGCTTCACCACAGCTAAACATTAATCCTTCTTAATGCTCTAAGTCAACTTTTAGTCCTTAGCAGAATTTACCTTAATCTCTGGCTAGGAAGCTAACTGATTTACAAAACATAATCCAAGAGCTCTAGAATCTTAAGGAAAATGTGCAGAGAAGCAATTCACCTGTGCAGAATAATATGCTTCTCTAGTATCCTTCCTAAGGCAGTACTGGGAGTAGTTCAGCAAAGATATTGAGACCTGTGGTATAAAGATTTCTTTTCCTTTTTAAAAGGTAAAATACATAGATAAATTCAGTTCACCACACTGCCTTTCTTACCTTTCTCATCTCCCTTTATCTGTGTTACTGATTGCTATAGAAAATGGACAGATGTAGTCTTGTTAATTTGGTGAAACATTGTCATGCATTTTTATAATTGCAAATATGTTACTCAATATGGATAAACAAGTCTATGGTGCTGAAGTATTTGAATGTTGTTATCAGCAGACAGTTTCGTTGTTCCCCCCGTCTTTTGTCAAACCAAATACAATTTCTGACAGCCATAGCTGTTATCCTCTAGAATTGTAACGAGCTCAAGTGAGTAGCCTGGAAAGGGGTCTGTAGAAGACAGGAGAGAAGATGCATCTTTACCTCAATTTTGTGTAGTACTTTAGTGAGGCTCTGAAAATCAGTTCATCCCAGAGAGCCTTGGTGGTATTCTGGAGAGTGGTGGTTTTCTTGTGTTGCTTTTTTTTTTGCAGAGGGCTGTTTGATAGCTGGGGAAACCAGCTCATGGCAGGGAGTACCCGAGGAAACCACATGTTAAGCAAGGGGATGTTTTGCAACAGAACTAGGAGAACTCCTGGTCTGGAGTTAATACTCCACACTGCTATCACCCAAAGTGTCAAGATTCAGAAAAGCAAAGTATGCAGAGTTGCATGCAATGAACGTGGAAGAACTCAGTTTGGTCTTCGTCAGACTCTTGAATAGTCTTATTATGGAGCATTTAAAAAGCTGGGCTTTCCTGGAGCCTGTCAACTTACTAAAGATCAGAGTTGTCTTCAGTCCTTGCCGTGAGCCTCTGCTTATGGCACATTAGTGTCTAGAGCTGATTGATTGACTTCCACTGTACTCGCACGCTTTAATTTCCTTCCTCTTCTTTATTGTCTTGTATACTTAGTTTCCCTAGTCATCTGTGTTTGTTTGGTTTTTTTTTTTTCCAGGTTAATCTCCTAATTTTTAGTCCTAGCTTGACTATTTTATCTGCATCACAAATATCTGAGTTTTTGCTATAAAAAGAGAGCAGGGTCCGTGCCTAGGAGACAAGGGAGAGAAGACGTAGTGATGGCCAACACCTCACCCCCACCTAATGAAGCGTTCCCAAAATAAGTGAGGCATGTTCATGCTTTGGGAATCTCTCCTTGAACCTGAAGGAGAAATCTTTGCTGTGCGCTATCTTGTTTGTTCTTGACAACTTTAATTCTTCACCAGATTTCTGTCACCTACCTAACAGTGAGCATCCAGTTTTCACTGAGGAGATTCATGAAAAATTTGGGCTTTCCATAGCAAATTTCAGAGCAAATTTTGAGGTGTGGAGATGTGAATAGGAGACTCCTGGTCCAGGGTGATGTGGATCAGGGGTTTGTGCTTTTGTCTTCTCCCTGGCAGAGGAACAGGTTGAGGCTGAAGCAGCCTGAAGACTGCTCTGCAGTGTATCAGCTGAGTGAGACATGTCCCTGAGGGGACAAGCCACCAGGCAAGGCAACTTCTGCTCCAGCTCTCCGCCTGCACGCTGGCTGCAGGAAGGTGTTGTGAGAGCGTCACCAGCCGTCAGGAGGGTGCTGGGCTGGGAGACCTCAGCAACAGGGCCCGTATAAGTAGCTGTTGCACACATGCCAGCGAGCAGCGGGAAGGGTGCTGGCCATAGGAGCTGCCCCTCGGGCTTCAGGTTACTGAACTAAGCTGGCAAGAGCCCGGACCTATATTTAGGTCTGGAATCTGTACCAGTGTGGTAGAAGGCTCATGTACGCGCCATCCTCAGGTAACCCCGCTGGCCATCACCCCGAGAAAGCCTCCTGACTGCTTTTCAGGGTCCAGCAGCGAGCAGCTTTCCTCCCACGTGGTGGGCAGCGGTAGGGGTTGTTTTCACCTCTTTGCGTGCTGTGCGTGCCTGAGGGAGGCTCCCGAAAAGCCCCTCGTAGTTTCTGCACAAAGGCTTCTGAAATGGGTGTTATGGGGCAGAAAGCTGCCCGTGTGTGGGCCCAGCGCACCTTGCCCCTTACGGCTCCGAGCGGGAAGCGGAGGGGCTCACGCAGACCCTCTGTGCCCCACCATCAGCCCCAGCCCAGCCTCGGGCAGGGCAGCCACCGGCTGCCACCTTCCCACAGGCGCGAGGGGGTGGAAAGAAGTGGCAAAGAGCTGTAATTCTCTGCCCTTAAATCCAAAGAGGAAATCGGGCTCTCTCAGAGATTTTGATTTAACCAGATGCAAAACTTCAGACCACTTTATTTGGGTCAGTTTGTGATAGATTTTAGTGCTTTGAAGTTTTATGGATGTACCACTCTCTGGTCTCCTTTTTGATTGAGTTTCCAGGAAGGCTAGGGAGCAGGATTTTCTGTAATGGGCTGATCAAAGTATTTAAAATATATACATATATGTTTTCTTCACTGCAGCAACTGAGAATTCTTCCTTCTGTCACCTTTTTACACTTTGCTTTACCCTGTTCCCTGGCTTGCTAACACACCTGACAGGAAAGGAAAATGATGTAATTTTAGGGAAATCCCTCCGGAGCTGAGCATAAATGGACTCAGATTCTTTTAACTATATCTGGTTGTCTTAAAATGGTGTAAAATCCATGCTGATCATTCACAATCCTGTTTTACCAAAGCTTTAAGTTTTCAAACAAAGGAAACCAGATGGTTAAAGTCCAAGCTTTGATAAGTCGCTTTCCTAATGTTTTGGGCTCTTACCCAAAATGTTATGACTTTGACATAAAATTGGCAGGAGAGTAATCCATTTCCAAAGCAGTGTCTTGACTGAATTCTTTTTTCAAAATGGGTTTCTGCCCTACATTTTTCTGTTTGCACTCATAATGATTTTAAAATAGCAATAATCTCTTTTTGTTGCTTTGGTAATTTTTTTCGCCCTTTGTAAGCTGGGCCAAGCACTCTACTGCTAAGCAGAAAGAATTTTTATCTGCAGGGCAGATATACACATTGGAGAGAACTGGTCTTAAAATGCGTTGTTTTAGATAGTGAAGCTGTAGATAGTAGTTATCAAAATGATCTGATTTACAGATTATTTATGGGCAATTTTTTTCTTTATGTGTTAGTATATTTGGAACTTTTTGCACTCCTGATGGAATCACCTGGCTTGGGTTGTATAGCACAGACTTCTTCATTCACTCATCCCAAATTATTGCAATAGATTTTGGAAGAGACCTCATTCAATCTTTAGGAGGGAGATGAGATGCCTAAAATTGCAGATGCTCAGGGTCAGGTGTTTAGACAGGCAAATCCTTTCCTTGCTTGAGCAGAATCTAGAGTTGGGAGACATTGTGTGAAGCCAGACAGGGAGAGAATTATTCCCTCTGGTCCTGGAAATAGGAGATCTCTGGGGAGAGGTGCAAGGTAGGCCTGGGAAACAGGTGCATTGAATAAAAAGGAATCCGAGAGGAAATTTTATCCCTGTGTGTTTTCAGTTTCTGTCTGGAAAGTGATTTCGTTCAGTGAGTGGATCCAAGGAGAGCCTGGGAATTCGGGGTAGCCCAAAGCAACAGGGTTTCTTTGTTAACGACTGCCTGATTTATTCCTGGGTACGTTACTTGTGCTTATATCTGACTGTTGAAATTCATTAATTGTATCAGTTATTACACTAATTTATGTTCTCCAAGGCCCGAGGAACCCACAGCATGTTAAATGCCCACATGGCTCCAATGATTGGGATGACTGAAGGGTTGTTTATTTTCCCCTCTTGGGTTTGTGTTGCAGTTGTCACGCTGTTTGCCAACACTAACCAATTTCTGTGTGCTGCTGCTTGCATGAATTCAGAGCCCTTTGAAACAAGGAGGGCAGAGGTGGCACTTAGGAGGTTATGGTCTTGTTTGAGAATTGGAGGCATCTTATGACTCCACAAACACTTTAATCTGAGGGAAAAGAAAGTCTTGCCACTAAAAAATGGGCTTTACAAGACCAGACTCATTCAGATTTCTTAGCGGGGATGCTGCTTATTAATGAACTCAGTTTTCATTTAATTCGGTTGGAGCTCCTCAGCCTGGTAAGTGCCAAATGAGGCCCCACAAGCTTTACTTCCTCCACATTAAATGACCCTCGAGAAGAGGTGCAGAAATGGATCTGACTCCTGCCACCTCATAATCTTGGTAGCTGTAAATCCTTTCGTCATGTACTAGAAGCTTTATCAGAAAAGGCATGGAGGCTCAGGTTCTTTTAATAGATACTTGTTATTGAGACAACATAATTAGCCATAATGATTTTTTTCTTTTCTTTCGTTTTCTTTTTTTTTAACTTTCCTTAGGACCACTGACCACCTTGTCATAAACCATGTCGTCTTTGGGATTTGTTGGGAACTAAGCCTGGCCTTTTTGGGGTATTTGATTTTTGCTATATGAGCGCAGCAACTTGCATACAGTACAATGCAAAAAATGTCTATTTCTACACCTTTGTTAAAATTTCTATGCCGTGTTTCTGCAGGCCACTTAAAGGGTTAAACAAAAAAAAGAGTAAATGTTAATGCATCGTGGTGTGCCTCCACCTTCAGGTTAGGCTCATGAACGGTTATTAATTGCATTAAATTTTCTTCCTGAGTTTATACAGGTGACAAATTTTGTCTCTTAAACTAAATAAAATTAATATTCATAGCTTGAAGTATGCCTGTGGCGTATAAATCTTGATCATAATGACACTTCAGAACTGGAAGTTGCTAGAAAATAAACCCCTTGCTTGTATCTAAATGCTGTGGGATATGTAACCCACATGGAATGGTTGCTGAAGGAGAAGAAAGAAAAGTATCTGTACCTTTTTGACAGGCAAATGTATTTTATGATGTATAACCCAGCTTGGCGTAATCACGTTGATATGCATATCATATGGTGAATGGAAAAGGGTGACGTGAGTTAAGGAGGCAGATGTAAGTGCCTGATCTGCTGTGCATCTGCAAGCCTTTATGTCATCTTCCCAAAGTCCTTCCGTGTCAATAGGTATCGCTAAATGTCACTTCTTAAAGGGATCTTGTCATATTTGTATTTCTGACAGCTGTACATGATTTAAGACAGGGTTTTAAACTCTTATTTTTACCATTTAAGAATACATTTACTTTAATGTGGATCACAAATATGAGAATGTCGCATCTGCAAATAGTGTTCTTTCCCCTCTTTAAGGGATGTTTTAATATAACCAATGCAAAAACTGCAAAACTATTTTATTCCTTAAGGAAATGAAAACATGTATGAGAAGAATATGTAATGTCTAAACTTGTTTTGATAATGTCTGTGTTTTAGGGCTATGTTGCATTAGCAATATTAGCTTAAAGTTTTTGCTTTTTTTGTGGTAGCAGTAGTCCTATGGGGGTGGGGAGGAAGACATGTCAAGATATAATGTAAAGCATTCAGTATTTTCTAACTTAAAAGGTAATAGTGAGGTCAGCCAACCCAGAATTATTTAATTTCAAGGAGATTTCATTATGAAACTGTTCTAACTGCAGGTATTTGTGAAAATGGCTTGTCATCCTATTCCTGGTGTTCCCAGCAAGGCTTATTTGTAGGGATGGTGATACTGCAAACTTCCAGGAAGGCTAAATAAAAAAGAATTCAAGAATGACAAATACATGTGATAAATAGGCTCTGGTGCATGGTGCTAGATCACACCATCCGTTGATTAGACAGAGATTGTGAGGATAGTAATCAGTTTTGTTTGAAAAGGCATTTTTTTTGTACAGAATCCAAAGGTACATCCACTGGTGTGTAATTGGCATACTTCTATCTTAAGTTAGCTTAAGTGAAAATAAGTTGAATAAACTATGTAGTATATAGTTTATAATATTTAGTTTTACATATACATGCAGATGCATAAAAATGTGTATACACAAGCGATTTGCTATGATTAGCTGACAAGCTGAGGCACGATACAACACTTAATAATGGCTAGTAAACCTCTAAATGATGTCAGTGTATCACAGAGCTCTTTTCATGATATTATCAGCAGTCATTAAAGTTATTTATTGCTGTCATCATGCATTTCTGTTACCCGTGGCAACTTGGCAGAAAACATATTGCTAGCACAGCTGATGATAGATTCGGTTTCAGATTTTGGATATGACAATCTGAACATCTTAATGGTATTTTTATGCTTACTGGCAAACTGTGCTTCTCAAGACACGCTGTATTACAAATACAAAATATAAAAATACGTAAAGCATTTATGCATCTTCCACACTGCATACTAGCAGCATCTCCCCTTTAATAAAGAACAATTGATCTGCAGATTTCTGGGTGATCTGTTGAGATGGGAAAGCAGCACTGTCTCTATTTTACGGATCCAGGACAGTGAGAGACAGAGGCATCTGCATGTCAAGTCGGCTGAGGGGAGACAGCATCCTCAAAGAGGAGCACCTGGCTCCGCTGGGGTACGGCTGGTGGTGCAGCCGCTGCCATCCTACACGTGCGCCTGCTGCTTTGAGGAAAACCGTGCGCTCTTGTTTCTTTGACTCTCCCATTTTCCAAAAATACAGCGTAAGGCAGCTAAGTTGCTACATACCTATTCCAGCATTAAACTCTGATTATGTTGCTTTTTAGGTAACACATGGTATTTATTCAGAAAATCTGTTTAATGAAGGGAGAAAATGGAGATGTGTAGATCTGCTTTTTCCATGAGTGTTTCATTCGGACTAGTTGGCTAAGCACAACGAATCCCACTTTGTGTGCAGGGTGCAGGCTGTAGCTATTCTTCCACAACAGTGCTTCTTCTCAAGGGTATTTTGAAATTTTGGTATATAACAATACGTCCCCAATTATACAGGTTTAAAAAAAAAAAAAGGGGAAAAAAAAAGGAGAAACACACACGCGCAATTTAATTTAGAGATTTCAAGAGGAGGAATATCAATCCTGCACATGCACTGATGGATGCTTTTGTTCCTTTTTTTTTTTTTTAATTTTTTTAATTTTTAGTTCTCTCTCTGGTGAGATTAGTGTACAGCTTTTATAGTTTGTTATTTTTATACTGCTGAGAAACACTGGTGTCTAAATTTATTCTCCCCGATAAACTTCTTTTTCTTCCACCCTGAATGTGGGGTGGGGGCGGGTTTCTCATTAGCAGTGCAGCAGCCACAGCATACACATATGATACGACAAAGCTGTGGCAATGATGTATTTGCAGAAGTTGGTTCCTGCATGAGACAGGAGCTATGAAATGCCTGAAGAGAGCTCAAGTTCAAATGGAGTTTGGTATTTTCACCTGTCATTACGTCCTGCACGGCTTTCAACTTCTTTGCATTTCTTCCTCTGTCAGGCTGTGTGTCCGGCTAGCGCTGCAGGAGCAGGCACAGGCGGGGGCAGGCCAGGGAGATGGGGACACGCTGCGTGTTGGAAGTGGGGAGGGTCTCCACACAGTTAGTAAAGCAAAGGGTACGTCACATCTGAAATGCTGTTCCATGAGCCTACCAAATCATTTGGCTAAACAAAAGCGTAATTTACGCTCCAGCAACATGCTCATCTACTTAGAATAAATACAAATTATTCTGGCTTCTGAGTTTTGACATAGTTTTTGAAGTTTCCTTAAAGTTATTATGATCAGATGAACTTAATTACAGAGTACTTTACATATACTCATCTGGTAAATGTCATACAACAGACAGAGTCAAAGGGAAGGTATTCAGGATTTTCAGTCTCCCTCTTCTTCTTGTTATGTTCCTTTATGTTGCCACTCAGCTTTAAGCATGCCTGTCTGAGCTGTTCCTCCTGTTAGAAGAAGAACAATTCCTCTGCCTCCTCCTTACTCCCCTCCCAGCCTCCCCCCAAAAAATCCCCAAAGCAAAACTCGGACTGTTGCCTATTCAGAAAGGAAATGTCTCCCGGTTCACAAAAATAACCGCCTGGAGAAATCCCTGGAGCGGGCAGACTGTTGCCTCTCCACTGCTTACTCCAGCAGCATCAGGGAACCACTCCCTTGGGTGGGAAGGCTGCGGTGTGCATCTCCCTGCCGGCAGCAGCAGCTTCTCTGCGCCTCTTAGTACTGGGGGAAGAGGAAGGGGCCGGGATGGGAGGTGTCTGCGAAATCAAACCTCGTTGCAGCGAGCTCGAGTTGACCCCCACCCAGAGCGCACGGCCGAGGTCCCCACCTAGGACATGCTGGCCGTGGGAAGTGAAGCATCCTCTCCTGGGGCACACTCAGCTTCTCCCAGGGACACCTTTCGCCGCCTTTGCCATGCTGTTCCACCTTTTTCCTTGCTCTTCTCACTATGGCTTCGTAAACCTGGTGTTGGAGCTTCTCAGCTCTTACTATTTAAGCAAAATTGCTTTTTCTTCACACGAAATGCAGCTCAGTGTGCATGTATGTCTCACTGCTTCAGACCAGTGGAGAAGTGGTCTTGCCAAGCAGTTTATTTAGGAGCGAGCTGGCGCAATTTGCAGTTGTGCTGTATACATTAGCGGTGATAAGGGCATCCTGTAATCTACAGGGTCATCTCTTCCTACTGTAGTAAAATAGTTTTAGCCTGTGTAAAGTAAGTTTGAGTTGTTTCATACAAAAAGGGTCTGACAGTAGTGCAGGGGTGTGTAAATATATAAATATATTTGAAGACTCAAGGTTAAGCTTCTTGACGCACACACCTCTGAAAACTAATGTGTTCATATTTCTCTTCCAAGTGGTGTTACAGGAGGTATAGCAGTACAGTTTTTTCCTCTTGCAAATAGCTGAGATGCATATTCTTGTTACTAGTACAAAGCTTTAGTGTGCTTTTATGCTCTACGATACACTACATATTTTAATTGGCACTGTATTTGTAGGTTAAAAGACAGTCTCCTCTGGAGTACACTGAGCAAGTCTGTTCCAAAGGAATATTCCAGAAAACAATTGCTAAATCACAGCAGTTTGTGGAAGTGTCAGCACTTGCTGGAGGAGTAGTTTTTTCTTGGAAAAGTTCTGCAACCGGGACAATGCCAAATGTTTTCTCTTTTTTCTGGCTTTCATAGAAAAGTGTTTTCAGGTAGCAAGTATGTGAAACTCTTTCTCTTGGCATGTTTTATCAGGCTCTTCATGAAAAGTGTTGCCTTTTTTTTTTTTTTAAATTTAAAAAGCACCCTGACTAAATTTTGCCATCAAGTTAATAAGTAACAAGTGACTCTAATAAGTCTGCTGTCATGCTTTTTATTTACAGTGTATGCGGAAATTAAGAGAGAGAAGGGGGAGACAAATCTGGAGTGAATTTCCATCACACATAGTGGTTTTTGCTAAGAAAACAGTCTTTCAATGTAAACAACATCTGTATTTTTCATGTTGTCTTTCTAAATAATGGTTCTGTAAATAACTTGCCCCCACTGTAGGGCAACAGTTAGATTCCTTAATCTCTCAGTCATCCAGGGCTCTGTGCAGAATGTAGACTTCCAGCATATTTAAACATACATCTCTCAAACTTTTGATATCTTTTCCTCACAGCAGGATTTCAAAAGGTGGATGACTGCGAAATGCACTTTCATTCTCTGTGTTAGTGCTTTAACATTAGTCTGACTTTAATAGGCTGGGATGATTTCAGCTTATAAATCTTCAACTGGAGGATAAAGTTCAAGTAGATAAAATCAAACAGATGTTGGTGGGAGGATTTCTTCATGACCCATAAAAGTGCTATCATCAAAGCCTAGAATCATTTGTTTTGAATTATTACATTGTTATCAAAAGGACTGTAGCAGTCTGTTTGTTGAGAAATTGGATCTGTTTATCTGAAAACAGAACAAAGATGCCATGCTAAGACGTCCCTGGGAAAGTGTGGGTTAGCTGATGGCTGACACGGTAGGGTAGCTGTGAGACATTTTGATTGACAGCTGTCCAAATAACTGCCAGGCTTGGAAGCTTCTGCATATGATTATATTATTGAAAATGGCATCTGATTAAATGTTTAAGTGTTGCTTGCTTAAAAGCAAATATATTTTCCCTTTTTTTTGAGGAAATGAAAGTTTTAAAAAGGTTTTGTCTTTTTTTTTTTTTTTAACATAGTGGTAAAGCCAAATTTACCTTTCACTAGTGATTTTAAGTCATGACTGAAAAGTATTGAAGACTTTGCTGGAGTGACATTTCATGCTTTTACTTCAACTCAAGCAGTGTCCTGTTAAATAGAAACAAATTGCACCTGCATAAATGAAAAAATGTGTTCTTTTTATTACTCACTGAAAAGCCTTTAGTCTTTCACTCATAATTTATTTAAAAAAAACCCTGGCATGCAAGTGACATATGTACCAGTGTTTAGAGTGAATCTAAGGCCAGCACTCAGATTTAAGTGGACATCATGTAAAAGCATGAGAAAATCACTTTTAAAATCCTGCAGCTACCACATATGTTCCCCTGTGTATGTGCACGCGCGTATGCACATGCAGCACGGCTCAAGCTTCACAGCCGACGCAGACTTTAACAGCGTTCCTTTTCCTTCAGAAAACCACTGACTAGAAACTGAAATGGGCCAGGAAAATGTTTTGCCTCATGTATGAATACCCCATAGGAGGGCTTGAACCTTGCTGTGGAGCCCTCATTGGGGAATGGGGTGCAGCATCTGCATGGGGCTGCAAAGATGTGCTTCTTTGTTGTGACTCTTTCCAGGGACATGGCCTCGGTGTGGAAACGCTGAACATTAAGATTTTTGTTTTAGGTGGGTGTTAGAGGTGAGTCTGAGAGTAAATGCTGTGAACTGGACCGAGGAATGGCCCTGCTTGAAGCCACGAGTGAAGAGTTCAGCCCCAACCCCCCTGGGGGCCACAGAGCTGTGCGGGTACTTTTTTTGGCAGATGAGAAGCCAAAGAGTTTTCCTGAGGGTTTCTTCTAGCCAGACCATTTGCAAGGTTTTCCTGTTGTCCGAGTAAAAGTCACAGTAACGCCTGAAAGAGAGGCATGGATGTTGGTCATTGCTAAACATCCCTGTTTTCAGATTTTCCTGAATGCTTTCCCTGGCTGGGTACCTTCACCTAAGCCTCTTATTGGCGCTTTCAGGGTCTTCTCCATGCTGCGCGCAGAGGTTGCACTGCACTTGGCCAAGTGCAGCCTCATGTTGTGTGCCCTGGGCAGGGGTAGGCCGTGAATAGGCGTAGGGAAAACGTATACAAAAATCAGGCTTGGTCTTATTGCAGTAAAATGCCTTGGCTTAGTTTCCTTTTAAATGGCATTTCTCTCCTTATCCATTTCAGTTGTAACAGTGCCTGTGGCTGTGTTAATGTTGCACCTGATAAAAAAAACCGACACGGAGTTTGCTGAGATGCTTATGACCATGTCAGGTGTAGCAAAATGCTTTCCTGAATTCAAACCCTACGTTTGAATCTCCAGATAATATTGAACTCTAATTTGCGAACATTATCAAGATACTTGTCTGAGCTTATTGGAGATTATTTTAGTGTTAATAAATAATAGCATTTATATGTTGGGGTTTTTTTAAATTTTATTTTGAAAAATCTGTTCAGCTTTGGTCCAGAGGGCTTAATTCTAGAATTGCAGCCCTGTTCTGAAGGAAACTTGCAGGCAGGCCCTGGCCCAATTCTGCAGTGGTTTTGCAGGCTGCTATGTCTGTATAAAGTTTGCCAGACTTCAGAAACAGCCTAAAGCAGTCCAATGGGACAGGTATGTACAACATATTGTTGATTTTACTGTAAGTGTAGAGAGAAATAGTTGTCCCCTTAGTTTAATATTTTAAAATTCCACTATTTTTGCTGCTTTGCAAAGACTAAAAAGCTTGCTATGACTAGATGCGTAAAATACTCAGTCCTCATGGCCTGTTTCATTATTACTATGAGTGCAAGCTCTTTCTAACAGCCAGTGAGTCCAAAGAAAGCACAATGTGTGCTTACAGGTGGCCCCTTCAAAAATGGGTGGGTGAGGAGATGAGGCTGGGAGCAGGTTCTGCTGAGTGGGGTGGGGAGACAATGCAGGTGATGGGTGGAGAAGCTTGTTGGGATCCAGGATGGACACAGGACCCTGTAGCAGCCCTTCTTGGGAATCAGTTTGCTGGAGCCAGGAAGGGAGTTGGGAGGAGCATGTCTTGAGAGGAATTTGGAGTGTGTTTTGGAGCATGACAAACAGGTCTTCCTTGTGTGGAGAAACCAGCAAGCTGGCTGAGACGTGGACATAAGGACGTTTTGGGTGGGGAGCGAGGAAATTAAGGCATGCCTTTGAGGGAGTCCATCTTTAAGTTTTGAGAACTTTATAAGTGCTGCTCTGACCGAGAGAGAAAGCGGTGTTAAATCTGTTCTCTGCAGGATAACTAGAAAACCAAGAGGGAAACCAAGACTGCTGTGCCCTGCCATGGGGCGAGAGCTCCTTCACAGAAACAAGGCAAGCAATAAGCTTGATTACTGAAGTTTATGTGGAAGCTTATGTGACCAAAAGCAAACTTGCCCTAACTTTTTTAAGATCTTTCGCATTTTGAAAATGCATTATAGTGGAATAGAAAATCAGTTATTCCAAACTGGTTTTAATGCATTGTTTTCTCTGAGGTACTGAACTTGCTGACGGTGCACGTGCTTTTGTGTTGAGTGAAGAGCATTTTAGAGAAAAGCTAATGTATGAGGCGGAGACGAGCAGAAAATATTTATAACGCCTAACCTCCTTGTGGTTCAAGATGCTTTCCTACCTACGTTGCCAAATCTAGTAAATTACTACAGTTTAGAGAGCCCCTTCTTCGTAGTATGTGAAAAAACCATAACTTTACAGCTTTTGTTGAAAAGAAATCTTGAAAAAAAGATTTTCAACCAAGGCAAAACCACTGCACATTGTGTAAGCAGACCAGGACTGTTGTTAAGTTTACTCTGCCCTGAGAGTGCAGAGCTTAGTCTCCAAGACCTTGCTCAATTGAAATGAAGACCTCTTCAGACCTCATAGCAATTTTGAGTGATCAAAGTCTTGTGAGACAAATCAAACAAGAAAATAGGTAAAATCTCCTGAATTTTGGTTAATTGGGAATGTAGAGACTGAATTTTGCCTTTGTTTGCTTAGGAAATCAGTTCCTTTTGCAGACCCATGTTTAGCGAAGAATGGTTGGTTTCTTCAATTGCAATGTGTTAGTGGTATAGGAGAGCTGGAAGACAGTCATGCCACTTGACTTTTCTCTCTCTGTTCCTAAGTTGTGTGTTCCAGTTGTCTTCTGGTGCTGAGGTAAGATTAGAAAGGTTTTTCTGTAGAGAATTCTCCCTGAGAAAGCAGCTGTACTTATGATGCTTCCAGCAGAGTTTGGGTTTTGGGTAAGACACGCAGGAGATCTGATTGTTTTAAAGCCTAAGATAAAAAATTAGTTATCTGGGGACAAGGGGAAGGTGAGGGAAGGAATACTGTGAAGGAATGTTGTGGCCTGAAGGAGAAAATGTTGGAGGAATACATGGTTGTAAACCCATGAGTTTTCTTAATGTAATCACCCACCCTTAGTCCTTAGGGATGTCCCTCCTCAAGTGAAGAGGTGTTATGCCTCAAAGGCAAGTATAAAGACCAGAAGAAACCAAGTGGCACTATCTTCCTAAACCCAGAACTAATAGCATATTTTATAGATAGTCACCTCGTGTGACTATCAATATAGTCCTAGAGCTTTGCTTAGCACTAAAGAGCTCGCTCTTTCGTAAGGCACCATTCTGTTACATGCGTACTATCTGTACCACCTACTGCATGATCTTCTTTCTGTGCTGTGGTGTTTGCCACTTTCACTAGTTTCATTGCTGTGAAGGATGAAGGGACAGCTGGAGAGACCACAAAAATTATACACAGTGTCTGTTTTGGCCATTCAAGTTTTCCACACATTGGGTTTGTTCAAAAGATCTGAGAGCAAAATCAATGGAGCATATGCAGAAATGCAGAGCTCATAAAACTCCCCCCACTCCTTTAAGGCAACACACCATTCTTGCTTCCTATTGAAAACTGACTAACAATAGGTGTTTTCTGTCTGGCACATACACGGTATCAGTTGCTAACGGACAGCTGTGAGTAGTTCTGAGTTAAATAATGAGAATAGAATAGAATATTTCAGTTGGAAGGGACGTACAATGATCATCTAGTCCAGCTGGCTGAGAGACAAAAAAGACACCCACCCTCAGTGAACATTCTAATTAAAGACTTGCCTATTATGAGCTGTCCCACATGCCTCTGTATTTTGGATTGCTGCGTTGGTACCATACAATTTCACAGTTCTTCAAAGCTCTGTGAATTGTGAAGGCAAAAAGTAGCTTAAAAATACAGACAACCTTTGGGTGTTGGAAGTGGCCAGGGATCAGCTGCCAATTGTGACAAGTGTGATGAAACTTGAGAAAACTTGCAGCTAATTTCGCAGCAAGAAATGAAATCTGTAAATGACCTTACAAGGAACAGAGTGTTCTCTGGAATTTTTCATTCCTCTGTGGATCAGTCTCCCCTCTGCCCCCAACCGCCTGTGCCAGTCTTGAGAGGAGACTGATGGCTCTTTGCCTCCAAGTTTTCCATAAGTCCCAGGGCTGTGGTGGGGAGGGGGGCTACGAACCGGGGGATACATGGTACTGTGTGGAATTCTCTTCCTGAAGAGTGCTTGCTGGGGTGAGGATGCATTGAAGGTCAGTTTTTACCCTGTTGGGGCGATTCCTTCTTCCCCTGAATATGAGGTCAAAAGCAGTCAACTTTTGAGAATATGTAAAGGCAGCGATTAAGGAGACTGGCCATGGAAAGACATATCCTATTCAAGTGTAATCAAGAAACTGCAGAAACAGTTCAGAAGATTGCTCTGCTGTGTAGTTTGGCAGACCTGCATGATGATCTTTAAACGAGGAATTAATCTGTGGTATGTTAGGGGAAAAAAAGGATGAAAGATGCAAGCTCTCAAAGGAGAAGGGTAAAAAAGTGTATGTTAACTTTACTAAGTGCTGTTAAGATGTGCAAAGTTAATGAACCTACTCGTGTAAATGAAGAATGGAACCAGCACAGCCTCTGTGGAAAATTTTTCAACTGACTCCTGAAAACCTTGGAGAGAAAATCATTATAATGAAACTAGTAGGGGGAAAATGTAACAGGATACAAGAAATCAAGTTGCTCAGAGAGAATGATTTTGCAGCCATAAAGCATTAAGGCTATGGGGAACAGCAAAAATAAGTTGTTCTTTGTCACTTGGGCTGTAATAGCAAAGCAACAATTCACAATCAAAAAGCAAGTTGGGTAGCAGGGAATCCCCAAACAAGACTTTGTTAGCTTTGTGCAAGAGAAGAAAAACACAGCAGGAAAACAACTCACTTGACGTGATGCAGTGGCAGGAGCACAATAATGCCTCAGAGATAAGCAAATGGCATCCAGAATGCCAAAGAAAATTTACATAGCTGGAGATTTCAGGTAATAGCACAGAGAAGTCATTAAATCTGCAGCAACTGATTTGTACAGTAGCCTCATAAATTAAATGAAACCATATTCAAAGTACACAACGCACTATATCTTTGCTTCTGAAACTTCTGAAAGAAAACAGAGATGTTTTTGAAAGCCTGGGATGCTTCCAGATATCCTAGGCTTGGAAACAGAGGAAAATGATTCAGTCTATAAAGCATCTGTCTTGGAGAGCAAGTAAAAAATCACTGCGTCTGTGGAAGATAAAAAGAGATGGTGGCATTGCTAAAGTAGCAGTGCTGGAAAGCTTGATATGTGCCCTCGTAGCCATGGAGAAGACATTTTAGGTTCAGATAGGTCTGAGCAATTAAAATTAAGTGCTAGGGAGAGCTGCAACCAAATACCTATGCTTGAATAAATATTATCCAGCTTAGTTAAAAGAAAAAAAAAAATTCTCTGTACTCAGTGCCAAATATTACCGGGTAAAGAAAGCAGTTACCAAATCACACTCTGGACATTGGCAGGGAGATGAATATTCTATGTGGGACGAAACCTTCAGCGAAAAGATCTTATTGCCACCCATGAGGCTTACAAATAGGAGGCGTATGTAGCAGCACCAAGGGCGATGACATTCTGATGTATAGGTGCTGAGACGGTAGGATGGAAGCTGTGGCACATCATGCTCACAGCCTCATCTGTCTGCTAGTAAAAGCCAGGGGAGTAAATCTAGAATTGAAACAAAACGATGAAATTGTGAGTGACTGTAGCTTCACGTGTGGAACAGTTCTGACCTCCTAAGAACCAAAACCTGACCTCCAAAAGGTAAAAGCAATACAGGAAAGCCTACTACTAAAGATATTAAATCAGTTCAGAGATTATTAGGGTTTATAAACTCAGACTGAATTTTTTTCTGATCGGTCTCAGATGTGTGCGAATTCCTGTGGCAACTGCTAGGCAGAGATGCATGCTGGAAGCAAGTCCCTTCATATGACATGCTTTACCCCATGCGCCAAAGGGCTGATGACCACATACTCCAGATTTTCGGGTTTATCTTTTAGTTGATTCTCTTTGCAAATAGGAGGGTAACAGACATTTCTAAGGTGTTTTTTTAAAATTAAGCCCATGTTATTCCAGTTGGATTATATGAAATTACACCAGCAATTGTAATGTTTGCTCTGAAAGCTGCCTCCCCTTTACACTGTACAGAGGAGCCTTGCATTCGGTGTAGCAGTGGTGTTTCATCTGTCAAAGGCGCAGCAGCGACAGACCAGGTGAAGGAACCTGATTCCTGGCGGGTAGCCGGAGGCTCCGGATAAGCCCAGGGGATAGGCATCCTGCTTCCCCTGGTGTTTCCTTGCTGGCTTTACTGTCATTCCCGTTACAGCTCCCCGCTGCTAAAGAGGCGACATGTGTGCTGACAGGGTAACGAAGTGATGGCGAGGTGAGGAGAGGATGGCCCTTCTGAAAAAAAGAATTGTTCTTGTCTTCTGAGTGAGGAAGAATGGCAATGTCTGCAATTAACGGAGAAGTTTTATATGATGGCATGGCAGGTCTTGGATTCCTTCCTGCCCTCCTCCTCCCTGCTGTCGGGGGAAGCAGAGCAGGATGAGGGGATGGAGTGAGAGTTAGATCTGTCCTGTCCTGCTGATGTGAGTGCTCACGGCCAGGTGAGGTATCAGAAAAGCACTAAGCACAAGTAAAACTGCTCGTAGGAACGACAGCATTGCAGCTGTTTCCTTCAGGGCTGCCTGGCTCCAGGGCAGATCAGTGGTAGTGAAAGACTGAGGCTATGGAACAAATGCTCAGAGCACATCAAAACAGTTATTTTTAGTTTGCAAAAAAGTATAACGCTGTAAGTGTTGGCCTGTGGGCTGGAGGATTGGTTAAAAGGGTTCATTTGATCTTTTTCTTTTTTAATACTACTCCAGCAGGACCCTGTGGCTTTAGTAGGTATTGAGTACTGAAGTACTCCTCCCTGCCCTGCCCCTGCCCCCAATGCCATGTTGGGAAGTTTTGCTGTTCAGGGAGAGCTTCCCCTAAGGGAAATGACTTGGGAGTGTCTTGATTTGGGAAGGGGGGACGAGCAGCTGCCCAGCTCCTGTCCCCCAGCACCACAGTGGGGCTGAGGTAACGTGATCCAAGGGGGACCAGGGGATGCCACTCCGGGGGTAGCTGTTGGGAGGTCTGCCATCTTGGCCTGTGGGCTGGAAGGCCCTGTCAGGCCAAAACGACATGGCTGCTAGAGGGCTGCCCACACGTGGCAGCCTCGGCTTTGGGAAGAGGTTAAATGCTCCTAGCCGCACGCCCCAGCCCGCTGGCTGCCCGTGAAGGGAGCCATGGGCTGAACATGCTCCTTGTTGGGGCTTGATGCCTGGGGCTGAGGAGGTGGCGGTGACATCGCAGCTGCCTGGCCAGGCCACACAGGCCCTCTCCTGGGGTGCCTCCTCCTCTCTACCACAGCCACAGTTGCCAAAATCGGGTCCCCCCGCCACGCTTCAAATGCTCCGCAGGAAATCTCTTCTGTGGAAAATATAATTGCCAATGTAAAGCGGCCCTCGTGCAGGGGGGCCGGCCACAGGAGCGACAGGTTTGAGCCGTTTTTCCCAAGAGCAGCCTCATTAACCAAACATATATATATTTATTTTTATACGTTCTTGATGTCATACTCAAGAGCTGTATATCAGATGGTGTTTTTATGAAGCGAGGGGAAGGAGGTTTTCAGAGGGCTCGCCAGCTCCCAAGTGTCCCATCTTCCCTTGCTAGCAGCCCAGCCTTTTTCCTCTCGTTTTGTTTTGGGGTATTTTCACTCCACATCTCACAAAACCTGTTATAACTGCTTCATTAAGCTGCTGTGTGTCACAGTAGCAGCTCCACAAATTTAAATTGGCTGGTTCTGTCCACAAGGGCATGAAACTGGAGGACCAGGAGAACCAGCTCCACAGCTGTATTTTCCATGTGCTGAATGGGGGCTGATATAAACAAAATGCTTTTCCTTTGGGGGTTTGGCAGCTCTCGCCCAACCTGTCAGAGAAATGGTTATGACTATTTCTCGGCTCTCAAATGAGGCTGCTGAAAACTTACAGCCTCTCTGGGAATTTCGGCTTCTTTCCACGGAGCAGTAACAAAATCCGGTTTTATGTTATGTTTAATTGCAGACAATTTAGAGTGTTAAGAAGTCTCTCCTGGCAGATGTAAAGAGGTGAAAAAAACCCAAAACAAACCAAACCCACCCCACCTACCCCTTTTTCCTGTCAAACCTAAATACTTATTCCTTTTAGCAATATCCAGAATTTTTACATAACCTGCCTGGCTGTTCTAAGAAGCTGCTCGCGGCAGATATTTGCTACAACTTATCTCCTAAATTTTTTTTCTGTTGCTTTCTTTGCTTAGTTTACTAAACAAATAATTTTTCTTAAATGGTATTAATTTAGTCTAATTTATTAATGAGTTTGATTTCTGCTATCAACCTTTGTATTGGCTAATGACCTGTCTTTTTGCAATGCCTTTTAGTTGAATTGCAGTTGCAACAAAAGTGAAAGAGAAGTAAGTTTAAAAAAGCCCTTAGGTGAAGGAGAATAATACAATACAAAGTCATACCAGGAGAGGAATTAATGTAACAAGAGCATATCAGAAATGATTAAACGCACCAAAATGATCAAAGTTGATTTTGTTTTTTCTGTTCCCCTCCCCCCTTTAAAAAAAACCACCCCACTTTAAAAGTGTTTTTGAATGAGACTTTGTTTCAGAAGATGTTTACAGAAAGCAAATATCATAAAACCCACAGACTTTCATGAAGATATTCATGCACAGCAATGGTTGTCATGTGGTTCTTTTGTAAAATGTTTACTTTTCCCATGATAAGTTGATACCTCTGGATATTCATAGTTTTGAGGTTTTTTTCTGGCTAGAAGCAGCTTTCACAACCATAGACCTGGTCATCCAGATAGGAAGCAGAAATAGTACTGCGTGCAGCAAATAAACAGCAAATGTTTTTGAACAGGTGACAGACTAAAATGACAGTGAAAATGGAGAATAAATATGTGATAATTACAGCCGGTTCCAAACAAATTCTTGTGTGTTGTCACATTGAGGAAAATAACGTCAAAGTGACATTCTTTACTGAATGAATTGCTCACTGGGAATGTTTCTCCTGCCTGTTCAACAAAACATACTTTTAACAAGTGCCTTGGCAGGAAATTTGCTTTGTGCTACTGTCAAAGATATTAGCTTTCATTGAACTTGATGAGAGTTTTGATGCCAAAGTATCAGTGGAAGTGGTAGCCTGTGCTTTGAATAACAGAACTTTTCAGGAAAGATGGATCCATCCTGAAATTGATATTATTTGGCAACTGGCTAAGTAATACGGCTTTGAGTCTTATATCCTTGTGGCAGATAATTTTTATTATATTCTGGGTGAGACTAGAATGTCAGGATGCCTATTCTGGGAAGCACTCAAGATGAAAGAGGAGTCAGATAGTATAATGGTAAATTTGAACAAGGAGCTATGCTTTACTATTAGAATTTGCTGCTACTTTATACTCATGGACATAATTCTCCATCCTGGCTTTCATCTGGGTTTTGTTTTGTCAGGCAATTGTATAGAACTGTAAACGGCAACCAATCTATCCATGAGGTACAAAAAAAGGCTAGCAAAGTTAAATTAATTACATTAGTGTATCATCTTTAGAGATGTGGTTTCAACTAAGGAATGTGGTTTCAACTAAGGAAGTGGTGGCATCAGACAGTGGTACAGTAGGAGGACCATCAAATGCAGTTGTTGTTAGTACTTATGCTTAGCACGCTCTTCTTCCTGCTGTAAAATTTGCAAATACACAGTCCCACCTCCAGTGCAGCAGTGCCCAGCTGGTGACTGGGGCTATGTGCACAAGGATGCAAGTTCTGGGCAGTTGTTATTGAATGATGTGCCCTGTATTTTAACATTAACGGACTTAATTGCTTGTTGTTTTGTGCTCAGTTCTTATCATGAAGCCTCACTAAGCTTTTGCATTTCTTTCAGAGTTAAGTATGTGATACACATTTAAACAAAAGCGTAAAGATTTGAAGCAAAGTGGCTTCAAATTTCAAACTTCCCAGTAAATGTTTTAACAAAGTGTGCTTGATATGTGCAAAATATTTTTTACCTTTATGATTTCATTGCCTTAATTTGAAAAAAAAAAAAGAACACCCAGAGCTGTGGTACTTGCTGTAGCTATCGCATTTCACTGTTGATGCCTGTGTTCATAGTCTCTCACATGCTTTTCCTTAACTAGGCAAAGTGATGTTCTTGTTAATGAAAAGTGTTTTAAGTAATGTTAATTTTCGTTTTTTTTTTTTCCAATGGGGATTTTTAAATGGGTGTTTACACAGGTCATTGACATAATTAGATAAAGTTCCTTTGCTTCTGAATCTCATTTAAATCCTGAATGATTCTGTATTTCAATATAGATAATAACCACTACCCTTACACTACAATAGCATGCGAATTCTTACCAGTTTCTTGAAGGCTGAATTCCTTGTCCCCAGGTATGCAGGACATACTCACTTGGAGTTGTGCCTGATTTCCAAGAGTTACAGATTCCCGCAGAGATATTGCAGGTCCTGTGGTTATCACATACCTGCTAGGGGCAGGAGGAGGCCGGGAACTCAGCTCCCATTCCATCCAGCGCTGCCTTCCCTTTTCCTTCATCCCCTATAATGGAGGGAGAGTGCTTGCTGTCTTTGCACTGGCTTTATCACAGTTTAGGTAGTAACTTTGAAATTGTCTGATGTAAAGCAGTCTATCCCTAAGCTGTCTGGTGTAAATCAGGTAATCTGGTGTGATAGAGCATGTAGAGCAATGTCAGTTGCTCAGAGCTTGCAAAGAAGACCTCAGCAGTGGCTGTCAGGTTTTGAGGTTAGGCAATGAAGTGTGCATTTTTTCACTGTTCTATCCTGATCCACTACTTTTAAGAGCCAAACAGCTTTGCTTGTAAGCAGGTTTTATTGATGCTTCATAGTCTTTAGGGATGTAGGGTTCGGAAGAGAGCCTATCTTTTGTGCATCTTGGAAACCTTGCTACTACCCTGTTCTGGATTTGTAAAGCTTAGAGGGTCTGGCCTATAGGACTGCAGATGTTAGGTATGATGCACCTGGGCAGGCATTTTAAGGAGTGAAGCAATGTGGAAACGGGTCTTTGAATTTCCATTGGGAGTCCAGTGTTGAAAGTTGCTTTTAATAAGAACAGCAGACTCATCTGTTGTGAAAAGTCCTGCCCCAAGAAGCACTCGGGAGATGATGTGACCTGAGTCCTACAGGGCTGGGCTCCCTGCCCCCGCTGGGCAAAAATAGATGGCAGAATGCACATGGTAAGCAATTCACTTCTTCCTGCCAAAGTGCATGTTTGCGTCCCTAGCGTAGTGTAGAAAACATGGCACAGGCTGATGCATCGCCACAACTATTTCTTAGAGAGATTTTTGGTCTGGTTTCCTTTATAAAGTTTTTAAGTGTTTCATGAGAATAGCTGGAGTTCACCATTGATTAGTTGTGTGTAATCATCTCATTTATATTGATGGGAGAGGAAGGTACTCAATAGCTTTCAGAAATAGGTTGCTGTAATTTAGTCCTGTTTGCCCTTGTGCAGCATAAACAAGCGCACTAACACAATAATAGTTGTTGTAGTTATTACATATACTTGTAAAGGTGAATGGAAATCTAGTGCTTTCCCTGAAGGACTCTGGAATGATATCTATGACATCTTGTGGCAAAAAAGTATTAATTAGTTTTGGATCTAGTTATGCTTGCCTCTAAAGAAGATCTCTCTACTCCAATCTCAGAAATTCTCAGTAGGAACTGACACATTTGGGAAGATGGTAATTATTTTGTGTACTTATATGATGTGAAAACAGATACAGAAGTCTGGTTTTCCTCCCCTTTGTAATAAAAAGGGGTAATTATAACAGGAAAAAAACCTACTCATTTTATTAATCTAAATGTATGCAATCACTTTATTTGTCTAGTAGTTTGAACTCTGGAAAACTGAATAGAGATATTTTTGAAATATGTTTAAAACATACTATATCTTCTTTTCTCCTGAGCTGTAGCAACTGACTAGTACTGAAGACAGCCTGAGCAGAGACTTCATTATGGCAGTGAGCCAAAAAGTCATGACTCATGTAACAAAATCTTTTCCGACAGAGGGCTCAATTCAGAGAAGCATCTAGCCTTAGAATATGGTTGCTCAGTAGTGAAGGTGATCCGTGGCAATGGGGATCACTCAAATGAAGCAATGTGATCTACTGGGACACTTCAGTCCCTTCTTCATTCTCCCAAGAGCATCTGCATTTTCCTGGGAGCATGGGTACTTGAGCTGGCACTTTGCATCCGCTTTCTCTTGCAGTCCTTAGGTCCTCCAACAGTTATGTCATTCAGGTTGCCAAACCAGATCTAGGGGTGTCTCTACACACTTGTTTGAGTGGTGATAGCCTTGCCAACCTCCAGGGAGTTGAGCATCACCTTGGGAAAGACTGTGTTTGGAGACCATTGGAGAGGAACCTCCATTGCTCCAAATCTTGTGAACATCACAAATGGTGTTTGACCTCAATTCTCAGCACAAATGGGTATAGCAATTTTGGGAGAAGTCTAAAGTCTCCAGTCATAGCCTGCTATTCTTTCCTCTGTATCTTCTTTTATCATGCTATCAGGCAGCCCAAGGCTCAGCTCCATATCATGAGGTGAGCATGTTGGAGCATGTTGAAGTGCTTGCTTGTTTTTGAAAAGTCCTGGTTCCCTGTCAGCTTCTTCCTATCTCTCCCTGTGGTCATGTGCTCTTGTTTTTTTTGTTTGGGTTTCTTTTTTGTTTTTCTGCTGCAGACTTGGTACTCACTCAAGCCACTTGAAATCACCAACCTGGTAGAAAATTAGCCTGGCCAAAACCAATCATAGAGTTTTCTGCTTGGCTGCTGAGTTGAATTGATTCCTGAAGTCAGTGCCACACTCATTGCAAAGGAGGGTGTGAAACTGGGAAGCTGGGAGCAAAGACGGGGAAAATAAGGGGTAACAAGCCATTATGTCAGCTCAGCTGTGTCTAAAGCTGCAACACTTTATCTCTTTCCCACTCCTTCCATTGCTTCCTACTACCTCGTCCAGCTAATAATGTGTGCCTGTATGCATGCATGCAGAGTAATTGTTTTAGCATTTGTTTTCACTGTGTAAGGGAGAAAGCTGAAAGTTAGGCGCCTTCTTACTTATAGGCTCTTATTTCTCTGTATTATGATAATAAAAGATGTTTTTTGCACCTTTGTACATTCCCTCATGGTAAACAGCCATGCCACCGAATTTCATGGAGAAGTAAAATATCTCTGGCGTGAAATAGGTTTGAATTACATTATGGAACTGTTTGCATGAAATTTCATGGAAATCTGCTTTAAACTTTCATTTGTACAAAATGCAATGGGGTTTAAATAGGTAAACATTCATTGAAATATTCTCTTCTGTAATTTATTAGCATTATTATTTTGCAAGTTAGAACTTGTAAAAAATTTACCCAGGTTACAAGTCCTTAGTCGCCCTATTAAAAAAAAAGGGGGGGTACAGCTAATCTCTAAATAGTGACGTTTTTGACTCTAAGTCTCCCATGACTTAACAAAAATGTAAAAGTGACCAATCCTATCTCATATCATGCAGAACCACGTGCTGGAGTCACGGTGTGAAGTCTCTGAAAAGCTGACCACCCAGTGATTTGAGTCTGTACAATGGGGTGTACAGTGGGGACACCAGCAGCTCTGGTTTTTATGATTTTGCTTTTAAATGTAAGTATATATGACTTTAGTAGATCATGTGGATATTTTGGTGCAGGTTGGTGGGACCTCTGAAATATTACAGTTTTAGCTAGTTCATGTATGTATCTGGAATATAGCACCAAGTAGTTAATGTTGCTCTACAACATATCATTATCTTTCCAATATAGATCCAACAGGCAGTTGATTTGCTTATGTACTGTAATATATATGGGCAGTTTATTATATATGTCACTGTATCATGACTCAGTAGCAGATTTGCTATATATAGCAAATAAAGCAACAAAAGCTTTGGAGACTTTGGGAATTCTGTCAAACCGAATGCAAAATACTGACTTGAAATGAATGTCTATTTTAACTGGATACTTCAAAATTATGATGGATGACTTTTGACCTGCAGTGAATGAAGCCAAGTCTTTGTGTATTCTGTCCTTAAAGTGAGAAGTGTAACTCACAAGTTGATCAGACAAAACAGCAAAGTAAAAGAGAGAACTTTTCTGAAAATCAAAATGTGTCCAAAGAGGTCAAAATGTTGGGGGGGAGGAGGGGGATCTTTTTATTTATTTTTTTTTTTCCAATTTCAGTGGTTCCACTAATCTCTAAGGAGTTATACCAAAATCACACATATGGCAGATCAGATACATAAGCTTTCCCCCAAATGATGCACATTGTTGAATATTGGCTGGTCCAGTAACATGTAGGAAGACATGTTTTGGGATACCACCTACAGGTGAATATAGTCAAAAACATAGAAGAGGGAACAGTTTTGGAAGCCCAGGAGAGGTTCAATAAAAAGCAATGATGAAGAAGAAAGAAGCTTGGCAGGTGAGGAGTGGTGGAAAATATTAATAGTCAGGTTGAAGGTCAAGGAGAGGAAGAAGACACAAGACTTGTGCAGTCAAGAGAGTGGCAAGCTTTGTAGCAGTTAGATTTTCAGAATCTGACTCTATTGCATAGAACTTCAAAGTTAGGAAAGCCATCGAGGTCCAGGAATGGAAGCTTGTTTTCCTTTCCTGCTCATTTTTGATGATATTTGCATTAAATAAAGAAAATAAAATACAACCCTTCAAAATACTCAGCAAGAACTGTGAACAGAAATTTGAAGCACCTCCAAAATGTTTATTCAGTACAAATGAAGTGCTGAAAAATAATTTGGAGTACTACACTAGTTCTGAAAATGGCACACTTGATTCACAGTTCTATTCCTTATAAAAGGATTGTAAAACTTGTTCTATAACAACATAAAAAGTAGTCAGTAATTAAAATATTGGGTAAGTTTGGGCCTTCACTAGTTAAAATTAATGATAAAGCTTCTAAGGCACTGCTGTAATATGCCTATAGAAGGAATGTGAAATATTGTGGTTTGTTTAGGAAATCTAGTGAATTTAATGGAAGAAATGCCACAACACACAACCAGTGAGCTTATAAATGTAGGGTTCTTTTAACAGAATATTCAACTGTAATTACCTGAAAACAGTATAGTTTTTTTTTTGTTGTTGGAGTTTCAAAAAACTAATTTTGTTATGAAAGCTAGTTTCAGTCTAAAGTTTTGCATTGTACAGAATAATGTAATTAATGTCAATAAAATTCTTGTGTTCTCAAATTCAACAGTTAATTTTCATGTGCTGACGCAGAGAGAGAGAAAGTATACATCAAAGTTTATACGTAAACACTCTTTCTAAGCACATAATAAATGTTTATTAAAAGATATGCTTTGAGATATGCTCCTTATTTAAATCATATGGTATTTACTTTGTTCAGTTCTTAAGACATTTTCGTGTCTATCTCCTAGAAATTACAAAATAAGAAACTTAACGAGTTTGATTGTGAATGCAAACTCTTGTCTTCTGTCTTTGCTCCTCCAAGATTGTATTTTGACTTTGACAATAGCCTTTCTAATGTCTGCAACTACTAGTTCCTTGGCACCTCTGTGGTACTTTTTAATATTGTTCAGCTTATTTTAAAATTAGAAGTGACTCTTTCTTCCTGTGTTTTATTTGTTGGGCTATTCCTTTTGCTGCTGGTACTTCTTGGGTGTTTATAATAAGTAGACAAGTAAGTGAGACTGATTTTGGTGATAGAGGAAGTTGCAATTAAATGCTTCCTTTTTGTTGCTTTAGAAATGCTATGTACTTGTACATATCAACCGTTCTTTGGTTCATTGAAGATTTGGCTTTCAAAAATGGAATTATTAAAGGTAGTTGTAGTTGTCATTTTTATGTGGGGGGCATGGATTGATTAATTTATGCAAAAAAAAAAAAGAAGCTCACTAGAGCTTCACAATGTAATCAGGGGGGAAAAAATTCATATATGACTTGGTCAAAAATTTCTCTTCTTATCCAGGCAAAAGTTGATTGAACTATTCATAAAAATAACAACAACGAGATTTAGTTTTTCATTTAAAAGCAAATTCACTTTTGCAGATTGTGTAAATGAAAGATCCTACTAAGAAAAATATGACAAACATGGAAGTGTTTTTATTAAGGTCAGACCTTTGCAAAATAGTCTGCTTTTACAGTACATATTCTGGGGGGAAGTAGAGAACAAAGGGAAAAAAGCAACAATTTTTAAAGATGGTTAGTCCGTTGTTTCAGAACCTGAGTACTGGTTCTCTCAATGCAGACAATTTCATGCATTTTCTTAGAAGCTAGAAAAATATTCCTTCATACATTCACTTAGGAAAGGAAGAGTTCATAAAAATCTTGTAAATAAAGTGGTACATACAGGATATGTAATAGCAGTGCTGAGAATATTTGACTAGAGACAGCCTTTTCCTAGCAGTTGGAAGGGAGAATATGAGGAAAATAGACAAAGAACAAAGGAAAAACGAGACGCAGGAGAAGGAGAGATTAAGGAAGAAAAAGAAAACAGTCTAGCTTATCAGTTTTCTTTTCATGAGGAATAATCTAAAAATGAATAAAATTCTAGCTTGAAGAGGAAATATTTTTACATCACACTAGCTCAGAAAAGAATACCTAACATTATTAGAAATTAATTCTGATATTATCTTTTGAAGGTCAAGTGAAATTGTGCTCTTGGTTATAGACTACAAGCCAGGCATGTTCTCTGTGCAATTAAAAGCAACATGCTTCACTAAAGAGAGTGGAAACTATTCAAATTAGCTTGGAGGGAAGAATCTATGTTTTCATTTTATTACAACAGTATGTATTTCAAAGTGTAATGGCATCTCTAGTTTTATACTTCACTTAGTTCTGCAAAGGTACATTGTATGACTTGGAAAAAAGATTAGAAAATGGGAACATGATTTTCAGGCTTTTTGTAATTATAGGCAGTGGTTCATACTTTTTTTCTTTTCACATATTTATAAAAAGCAATGTAATAACCTTAATGAACATGCAGTATAGAAATATGCAATTGGTAAATGAGATAATTTATCTAACAAAAAAATAGATTCCAATTAGCATGTTGTAATCTATTTTGCACTTAATTTCTCTAAATGAATCTATGATTCCATTGGAGCTTGGGATGGTTGTTTGTCTTTCCTTCGTCACCTTCTCTGCCCCCCTTACCCCCCTGCATGCCCCCCCCCCCCCAGGTATATCTTATGGAAATTACATGTTTTCATAATTTTAAATCTTAGGGTCTTAAATTCACCTCCCAGACCTAATTAAGATCATCCTGTTTTTTTTCAAAGGTGCTGAACTCCTCTGGCTCCCATAGAAGGGGCTCAGTACTGCTCAGTACTTCTGCAAATAACTTACTGGAAATGTAGGCACTTTTATTTTAGATAGTTAAATATTGATTCAGAAGGTTCATGTTAAGCCTTTTCATTTGGAAACATACCTTTTGACAGGCTCCTTAATTTCTGTATTGTGTGCTTTTATAGCTTAAATGGACCACTGGTGGGACTAAGCTATGCCAAGCGGTCAAGTGGGTGTGACTAGGGTAGTGCTGGCTAATATGGTAAGATGCTGATTGTTTTCAGATTTGAGTGGTAAAAATCTAAGTTGTGCTCCCACAACATCAGCCTTTCCTTTGGTATATGCCAACGTTGTAGCATTTCAACTATTTTAATTTCAAAATATTAATATAGGAGCATTTGATATTACACAGAAAAACGGTTGAATTATTGCAGCAAATATATAGAAAATGTTCCAGTTTGTGGAAAGGTTACTTGAAAAGAAATTAAATACACGATTTATTTGTATTGGGGGGTTTCTCAAGGTTAAAAATAACTTTGGATCAGAACCTGTGTGAATAAAGGACATTTTAACTAGTTAGGTTCTTGTTGACATAACTCGGCTTCATACAGAGCCATCAAATTAAATGAGTCAGAGTATACAAGGGTATAGAATAATATATCTAGTGGATCTATGTACACATGTCCTGTTGTCTCGCCTTTCCCGCTTTACCCTCAGCAGCGAGGCTGCACCCAGACCCCTGCCTGTGCTCGCGGCGAGCCTCCCTGCATGGCAGCTTTGCCTGTGCCTTTCAGCTCCAGCTGTCATAATGCAGAATTTAAATGACATGGATAATCTTGTGCTGACCCAGCAGACCTGCGGGATATTCATGTGACTCGAAAAGGTCTAGCAAAGGGGCTGTACCTCTTGTAAAGTCCAAAGTAGGATTTTGGTGTGATTTACATTGCTGCGTAAACTTTGAGCAGAAGCTGATTTTTAAAGTCAGTGCCAGAAATCTGGCTCTGTTATATGGAGAGAAATATTTCTATAACTTTTGGATCTTTCTCAGCTCAGTCTGTGAGTCTTCTGAAATGAGAATTTCAAAACTAATGCTACTATACTATTTGATATATCATAGTCTGTAGTTGAGAATAATTTCCTCTTCTCATTCATTCATCACTTAAAAAAATACCCAAACAAACAAACAGAACCCCAAACAAAACAAAACCCCACCAAAATTAATCCGAAGTTTATAATAAATGAAATGGGTAAATGGAATAGTAGAACCGGGATGTACAATTATTTTAAATAATATTGTAAAAACACTGGTATTAGAATTGCATCAGAAGAAATTGTTAAAATAGTTGGCTATATCCTAAACCTTTTTACTCTAGTTGATGTATTTTAATATAAATTAAATTGTAATATATATGAATTTACATTGCAATTTAGTT
This sequence comes from Harpia harpyja, assembly GCF_026419915.1. Taxonomy (NCBI): domain Eukaryota; kingdom Metazoa; phylum Chordata; class Aves; order Accipitriformes; family Accipitridae; genus Harpia; species Harpia harpyja. The sequence continues at coordinate 30,329,799 of NC_068941.1, read as the reverse complement.
GTCCATTACAATAGCCAAAAATTTATATTACAGTTTTTCTGATTGCTGATGTATTGAATTGATTATTATTACTTGTTTCCCTGCAAAAAGCCCAAAAGATCTTATGGAACAAAATAAGATTAAGGGAGATGTTGATTTTTAACTCTTCTATTATTTGTAGCTTTAGAGTTTTTCATTTATCTGAGATGATGCACCCATGTATAGCTAATCTGATTTCATGTTACTACATATTAGTATTTTTTGTCTTCTCTTTTTCTTTAAGAGGCATTCTGTGACTTAATCGTCAATCTTGATTTCAAAGACCAACTTTAGACTAAAGCCAGAACCTAGGCATTTGAAAGATATTTTGGAAACTGTGGCAAATTATGTAAAAATAACTCCTAGAGTTCCTCTTTGCAGAGGGGAGGACTAGTAGTTGTCTCTGCCATGACTATGGCAGTAAGTAGCCCTTCCAATTGTCCAAGATGTATAATAATCTAGTTTGTGGGGAAAAAAAAACCCACCCCAAAACCAAAAAACACACAAACCAACCAACCCATCCAATATAAGGCCTAACTGGCAGTTCTTTTGGGACACACCCAGGTGTACCACTGGTTTCAAGCATTTGTATGCTTGTGCCTCTTTAGCCAATTATTTTTCTTCAAGCTTTATGTGAAATATTCCATCCTTTCTAGGAAGTTCTATTAACTTCTGATGTTGTATGAGCTGGGGCTCTGAATATCAAGTGGGAAGGCTCAAACAGAAAGACTTGGTCAGTACCATGAAGATACTTATGTCCTTCTGTTGTCTCTTTTGTTTAAAATGGTTTCATTTGTAATCAAAATCACAGCACATCCCATTTCCAATTTTCTTAGCTGTGATTTCATTCAGGGCTCAGTGCTAATAAAGGGTTGAGAGTCTAGAAATGGACCCAAAGTATTCAGTGGGGCTGCTGATCCCAGAGGAGGGAAAATGGTCCTTCCATGAGAAGTGTCTTCAAGATTCATTTCATCTAGCAGAAATTTCTCCCTATGTCAGTCCTAATAGGGGGGAGGTTTAGAAGGGTATGTGGGGAGGAGAGGGAAGGGGGAACATTTATGAGAAAGGGCCCTCTCTCCAAAGTTCTGAGCAGCAGATGGGATGTTCTGGAAATACTTAGGTCATATCAATAAATAGCACATGGTCCAAAGAAACAATGGTTTTTGCCTATACAGTAAAAAAAATAATAAAACCGGTCTCAGAGTCACAGCTGCAATGGCACAGTGACTCATAGTCTGTAAAGTGTGGGATACTCCCTTTATAAAATGGAGTGGAATGAACTGCTGTTCAGATGCAAAATCTTCTCTAAGACTCACAGCTGAGCTTTGAACAGAAATGTTTTGACTTGTCAACAAAAAGTAGCTTACTTCAGAAAAAGAAAGAAGCGGTGAGCAGGATAAAAATGCATACAATTGAGATGCAAAAATAAAGTGGGTTCCCCCCTGTCCAAATCTTTAAGTAAGAAATTGAGATTCCTGTTTTGATGATTTGATTCCCTTCTTCCTCAACCCTCTGGATTAAAAAAAAAAAAAAAAAAAAAAAAAAAATCACTGTTGTATGTATCTTAATGAAGTTCTCCCTTGGGGTGTTGTTCATGGGAAATATTCTCATGCAAGTGCATACACTACCTCTATGGAAAAAAGTGCTATTTTCTGTTCACAGTTAAAGATGTTTTAAACAGACATTAAAATTATTAGAGTTTAACCTGGGCCTTATAGGTAGATGTTTTGCTTTAAGACTTTAACACTTGAGAAAAAAAGTAGTTTTAATTAGAGTTGCTACTGTTTACCAGCAGTAGCATTGTTACTTTGATGGTCTCGGACTATAAACAAGGTTTATAGAGAAGGAACATGCAGTTTTTGGACTGATACAATTGTAAAAAAAGGTCTGCTGCTGCTAAACACGCAAATCCTTCTTTAAGTCACTCTTTACTAGTGCTTTAAATCCTTGTTACTTTATGCCTGCTTATTCTTTAAAGTATAGCAGTTAGTTAATATCAATATATCATACTCGGCTGCTTGCCAAGCTGCTGTGTATGAAGTCCAAGCAACTGCTCCCACAGGTGCAGGTGTAGCAGCTGGGGGGGGGAACCCACGCACAGCACAGTCTGGAGTCCGTGACTTCCGTGGTGCAGCAGTGGTCCCTGGGGCAGTTTCGCAGAACGAAGCTTCTCTTCTGAGGTGCAGACTGGGCGAAAATAAATGGAGTTGCGTGCCTCTCTTTTTTTATGTTTTTTTTTTTTTTTTTTTTTTAAAAAGAGGCTACTTTCTCCCGCAACGGTGCAAGTAACACAGCACAGCTTATGTTATGAAACTCCAAGTAATGGAGAGATTTAAAGGTCCAGAAAGGATCCCTGCATAACTCCAAATTTCCCTGGGGAGAGAAAATAGAAAGAAAGTCTTGCTGGAGAGAGGCTGTGGAAGAGACTGTCTCTGTACCTGAAATGCTTTTCCACTGTCGGTCTGTGGGAGGGTCTGCGAAGGCTTGAGACCTGGGTCTTATTGTGACGGACCCTTTGGCGGGCTGTATGTTGTGACGTTGGCTGTGCTATGCCCTATACTGCGAGTGCTATCCTTAAATATTGCTGTAAGGTAGTAATGTGCCTCTAGTATGGTGGACTGTGAAGCTGTGTCAGTCTGGACATCCTCTAACCCCTGCTTTCTGATCACTTATGTGAAGCCAAGTAGCCAGTATTTCCAATGTACTAATAGTTGTAGGTCCATGCACTTGAAGATGAGAACTGGGAGAAACCTTACATTCTCTGGTCCCACTTGCATTCATATGGAAATATAAAGCTCAGGTCTCGACTGGAGCCTTATTTCCATTGCATTTATAAATAAGTACCAAACAAATAAAACCAAACCAAAACCAAGACCACCTGTATATATAAAAAGATCTGTGTTCACGTATCTACTATCAAATGAGTTCCTGAACAGTGATACTGGTAGGCCTCCATTGCCATGCCCCTCTACTTGGGTTTTGTGGAAAGCTTCAGAACTGCCCTATAGAAGTTATCGCTGCTATGGTCTGAAATGCTTAATAGTAGTGTAGTAACTTCAGAGGAAAATGAATGGTGGTACTTGGTGCTTAAAAACAAAAAACCTGGTACTAAGGTAATCTGTGCCTGTGTATGAAGAAGCTCAAGTGGATAGCAAAATTGTCAGTGTTAAACCTGTGAGATTATTAAAAAAAGCATGTTTTGAAGTGCTTCAGGATAGTTTTGAAATTTTACCTTTCAAGAAATAATAGACCATACTAATTAAGCCCCTTAATTTCAACAGAATTATGCAAGAGAGAGTCTTTCAGTATTTGGTCCCATCTTCTATCCATTTGGAAAAAAGACCATTTTTTAAGAAATAATTCTTCAAAAATCTCCCGCACTTGTGGACACGTTTCTGTTTTACTCAGTGCCAAATGAAGGAAAGGAAACATTTTGACGGATAAAGCACAAGTCATATGCATGTGTGCAAAGTAACATCCATAGCACCAATACCAGCTAAAGATAGGTTTTATGGGTAAAATATATCTATATTCAAATAAAATATAGTCAATAATGACACAGTCATGAAATTGCATAGGCATACAATGCCTTTCTTACATACTGCATATTTCTATGCCTCTGCTGAAGATTCAAAGCTTTTTGTAGGTCCTGTTTTAGTAGTGTAGTTTTCATTCAGATGCTAGTAAAACTTAAAGGATCACTAAACTACTTAAAAACGAGAACCAGTGCTGTGTTATTTAGCAATCCAAACTAGCACAGATTTAAAAACAACTCAATGGAGAACGTGAAATGCATCTACATGAAGCACAAAGATGTCGTAAGGATTGTTCTGTTTAGATTTACACTCATGCACTTTTGATGAACTTCAGACTCTGCTGCTTCTTATAAAGAAAAATGTTCCTAGGTCTGGAGCAGTGTTAATTTTCTTACTTATGGTATGCTAATAACATTATTGCTGTATCTTTAAAGGTAGAATACTGTTTTTTCAATTCGAAAATATTCAGGATGTGTTAGAAGTGTGCATGTGTGTATATGTATGTGTGTGTATATATATATAAAAAATAAAAAGATTCAAAAATATATATCTATATATTTTGAAATTCAGTTTTTAAAACTGAAAGACTGCACAAACCTGAGCTTAAGGACTTTGACTGGATAGTAATGTTGGTTCCACACAGAATTTCTCACTGGTGTCACGGGTACGAACACTGTAGGTGTCTGTCTGGTCCTGTGCAACATGAAGCCTGCTACCGGCTGGCACAGAATTTTAGTATTGCAGGACCCTGTCCTTGTAGCACTGGTGCAGCTCCTAGGGACATTTTAAAACTTTTTGTAAGCTCATACACATAATAAAACAAAAAGTTACAGAACTAGATGCTCTAAAACAACACAGAAAGAAACACTCTTGTTTTCAGTTTCTTAATACATATCTCAATAAAATATTTAGTAAGGTGAACTGTGTCACGGGCAAGTACTGCGCGGGCATCTTGTTTTAATTCTGGTCTGCACTCACTAGCTCTGCAGGCTTGCATTTGATCTCTGAGCCAAGATAAAACCCACAATGAGAACCAAACAGTGCAAATAAACAGAGATGTCTGCTTTGGTAAAGGGTGTAAACCAGAAGAAGCATTCCACTAGGTCCAACAGCATGTCCCACCAGGCGCTGTTATTCGCACAGCCGGTACTCCGAGACAGCATCCTCAGACAGGGGTTGCAAACTGTGGAAGCGGAGGAGACGTAGCTGCTGAGCTCCAGGGCAAGAGGAGAGAGGCGGCGTGCTGGTGCTAGGGAGGGGCATGGCTGCCCAGGGCGCTGCCGCTACCACTGTGCTGCAAATGCAGCTTTGCTTGTGGTCGGTTTTAGTAGGCACCGGGGTAGGTAAGGAAGAGCATAAAACTAACGGATTTTCATCACCCTCTTCCAAGTGCGATTTTAATGTGCCTTACCCGTCCGAGTCTTGGGTTTTTATATGACGCTGCTGTAAAAATGTTCTTCTTTATTAATAATCCCGAGAAACTGGTCATTATGAGTGGTTTGGAACTTAGTGCCCCAGTCAGGATGAGGTCTGTTAGAGGATTATTTCCTCAGTAAGATGAGGGGCTGGGGGACATTGCTTTTCTAATAATTTGTAACTTTTTTTGTTTGAGAGAACTAGATCTTGGACACTGCTAGATCATTTGTTGAGGATAATCTGTGGCTTCAGACTGGTTTCCATCGTCTGAGGAAACATGAGACTAAGTTCTTCATAGTCTAACCTTCCTCTGGTCTCCCCGTCTGAATGGATGAGGGAATACATTTCAGAGTACAGTCTTTTAAACATTTAGTAGTGAGTTTACCACTTACTACTCTTGACTTCAAAGGGGTTAGCCCCAGAAATAAGCACAGCTGTTGTATACTCAGGAGTAAATGTTTTCAGGATGGCACTTTAACACAGCACTTGTACAGGACTTGTATGGTATTAACAATTTTATTTCCTGAACCTGCAAACACTTATGCGTTTCAGTAACTATTCTTGAGAACAGTCCAATAGTACTCACATGAGTGCGATTATGGACACCAGTAAGTGAGTGCTCACAAGATCGCGGCATTAGTTTTCAAAGGGACCGTAAACTCTGTGGACCATTGCAAAATTATATATACTGCAATGACCTGTGAAATTGCTACATATATATGTAGCTATATGAAGTAAATTACACATTCCTAGTACCCAGTTCTGTGAATGTTTAAATGAATGAGTAGCTTTACTCATGAAACTAAACCCAGGCAAATGTAAGAAATGATATAGGATTGCTTACAAGGGTAAAGTTGGTGATACATTTAAATGTTTGCAGGGCTGTCCTGCAGACTTTGCTGTTAAAACATGTGGTTTTGTTCCACGTGTTGAATCACAAATGCAGTGCTCTGGATTCAAATACTATGAGAAAAATAAGCTAGTGAGTTTGCAGAGTGACACAGACTCTACCAAAAATCTCTGAAGTTGCTGAAAAGATTTCTGCTGACTGCAGTGAAGATGAATCACTCCCCATCTAGAAAAACTAGTAATTTTAATTTTGTTTTTAGATTTAAAAAAAATGTATATGTATAAAATCTGTAAATATTAAACCATGTCACTGGACCAAAAAAGACATGATAGCATTATTATTCCCTGTCTCTTTCTGTTCCCTGCCTTCTGTTGAATTTGAGTGAAATCCCCTAAAAATTTATTTATAAATGGTCATATGTTGTATAGAGTTGATCTTTTCATTAGAAATAATCAGCAATTCATGTCTCCAAGCTCTTAAAGATAGGCAAAATCAGGAAAAGGCAATATTTATCTCTATGTGTTCTTTAGTATATAGGGCAGATAATCTATATTATCTGCAATAAAAGCAAGTGATCTTTTTCTTATTAGGAATGGAAAAAAATTCTTTCTTAAAACAGAACAGTGTGGTAGATCTTGGTCATAGATAGCCTGAAGTCATGAAAAGCCATGTTCATAGCTGTGCAGAGATAACGACCAAGACAGTTACTTCTGTAATAGAAGCAAAAGGGGCAATTCCATAGCAGCAGCTCAATTTTTTTTCATTGCCTTTTAAAAAGCATACTTGTTAGCTTGTGCCATTCATTAGATTCCACAAAACGGATGATACGGTGTCTATGTTTGGATGCAAACTAGGCTTTTGCTTCACAGAGCTACCTGAACTTAAAATATCAATGTCTGAGAAGTGAGTAGCTCATCCTACTGTTTAACAAAGTTGCATTAAAATATTAAGCATTTAGATATCGAAGGTACTTTTGGGGGCTATTATTGGAGAGTTACTTGAGGACTGGTATTATGCTTTGTAGTTGCTATGGAAACTTTTTAATACATGCAGTTTGGGAACAAGAAATTGGAAGTAATTTTTTCATTCCTAAATCCAGTTTCCTAGTAATAAGAGGGACAGTTGTGGATTATCAGATTGTTACCAAAGCTTTCCACAAGATCCAAAGGTTATTAATCTCCAGAAACAGGGGAGGAAAAATTATACCAATAAACTTCTACAAAGAAATAGGAAGAAATTACATCTATTTTTTCATCATGTGCAGACTAATCAATTAAAAAACCAGTATTTTAATACATTCTCAGGAAAAGGAATGGCTGATCAAAAAGTGGGTTTTGTAGAAACCCCAAACAAATTCTAAATTATTTTTAAAAAATGGTGAGATAATTGTGACTAAAAAATCAGTGACTAAATCTTATATGAACCACCTTTTTTTAAAAGTATTTAATATATCTTCTTTATTCACTTGAAGTAATCTTGATACAAGAGTCAGGAAACACTTTTTAATATGATGGAGATTGTATACTCTTAGAAGCCTGATCACGGGGTTCCTCTCTTCTTTATTAGTGGATTTTAATGCAGTAATGTACCTAGGAAGATTAAAAAACGTACTCAAGTAGTTTTGAGAACAAAACCACTTGAGCTTGCTAGTATTGTTTTGGAAGATTAAAAGGTAAGCCAAAAACACTTAAGAGCAATAATGCTTTTAATTGGTTTGCAAAATGATTTAAGAAGTGATAATCCCTTATATTTTCCAGAAAAAAATGCTTTTTAGAGTGTTTAATCGATTCTTATATATTAGTGTTTTTATTGTTAATTACTAGTGATGAAATATGAATAAACAGGATTTGAATGAAAGTGTTATTTTTATTTTAGTTTGAAAAATTACCTCCAATAATAATTGTTCTATTAATAAAATTGTCGTTTTAGTGTTTATCCAATTTGATATAAGTTTGTCTGGTTTTTTTTCATGGTAAAGTAATTTAATTTGGGCATAAAAAGTCTAAATAGTTTAGAAATTTTTTATAGCATTGCTGCTCCTCTCTTTGAAAAGAACAGCTTTCTTAAGAATGATAATTAGAATTTTTAAAAAGTGACATCAGAAATAAAGCATTGACAAATGTAACCTGTCAGGTACAAATAGGTACTGAAAATTTTCTGAGATTTCTTCATTTTAATAAAATATTTTTGTTTTAAACTAGTTATTTTAGAAGTTCTTTTGAAGTTTTTCTATTGCTAGTTTCAATTTCATCTGGAGGCTTTATGTTTGAGGTGGCAGCCAATATTTTATAAAATTTATGTTCAAAGATATCATAGCGTAAACATTTGAATTTAAATATTGATTAGATCTCTTCATTTTGCTTTCCTGTTTGTGAACTTGTCACTTAATTTCCACAGGGATATGAAAAATAGGTTTTAGACAGAGATAATCCACTATAATCCCAAAACAGAAATCAGAGGACCAAATGGTCACAGCAATAAATTATTCTTTTATACATTCTTGTTACCTTGATTCCTCCAAATTTTCCAAATCCTCTGCTTAAGGTCACAGGAAATACGAACCTCACCAAAACCTTAAAATAAAGAGATTGATAATACATAAAACAAAAAATGGTAATTATTTTAAATAACATTATTTAATTATGGTAATGACAGTTTATTCTTTGAATTTGTTAGTCATATTTATAGTGGTGGAATTTTGGACTATATCTCCATAAGTTGGACATTCTCAGTATTCGTTGATTAGATAAAGCTTTAAAATATTCCAGAAAGTTCAAAGTTGGCTCCAGTTATTTTACATCAATCTATAAAAAAACATGTGCTCTCATAGGCAGATGAGCACAGACCAACTTCTGTGAATGAAGTTCTATAGTTAGATTTTTAAGGTGGGGGAGACTGAAATTTGTGAGCTTGTTTTTGTGATTTCCCCCCTCCCTCCTTACTTCGGCTTGTCTGGAGTTAGAAATAAAAGATCATCTCGTTATACGGGATGCACATTCTCTCTTCCGTACATGTATGGTGGCTGCCGTGTTTGTAAAAGAAATTATTTTGCACAAATTACCATCTGTTTAAGGAAGTCAATATCGTACACATATCATGCTCTAATATTATATTCTAAGATGACCATAGAGATGCAGATGAGGTTTTCAGGGAGAAGATAAAAGATTTAGGAACAGAAAGTTGGTATAGTAAATATAGGCACTTATACGGTCGCCTTAAATATGCATATTAGTGATGATGGTAGGACTCATGTTTAAAAGAATTGCGATATAATTTGTTGCTAGTACTTAATATATTTAGTAGAGGGAATGTGTGGTTTTTAATGTTGTATAGATGCTTTATGGAAGAATAACTTGATTTCTAGTGCATTTAAACTATTGTCCGCAAAAATTCATGTTTGAATTAGAGGCATAAATGACAAGTTGGAATTTATGTTCAATAGTATTACTGAGAGGAAACAAGGATATAGTACAGTTAGAACATTTCACTATGTACTTATTTAAGACATATAGTGATCACACAGGTCAGAAAGTTTGGAAGTGATATTCTGCAAGTATTTTAACTTTAGCTTTGTCTAAATGTAATTATTCAAGTATTATTAAAGCATGCACCAAACCAACTATGTCAGAGAATATTGCGTTAGGAAGCGTGTGAGTTGCAGGGATTCTGGCTGAAAAGAGTATTCAAAATCAATAAGTTCTCGGCAGCGAGGTAAATTTGAGCCAAGCTGACCTCTCTTTGCAGCTAATGTACATGCTAAGAATTATTACCATTCATTCAGAGAAAAGTTTTAATGCAAACTGAAAATATTTGGTTTAGGGCAAACATGAAAAATTGAAGGTCTTGCTTACCTATTTGATTAAATGCAAAAGCGAGACCGCACGTAGGATTTTGTTGTGCTGTGATAGAACTTATTTTACCAGTCACTTTCATAACCTTTAAACAGCCTTAAATAGTACATATGAAAAACACATTCATAACAGATTCCCCATAGGGAATTTTCTTTGGTTTAAGAAAATTTTATTAAAGATTGGCATTGCAAATAACATTTTTCATAACTATATGTAGACCTGTTAAAATTTTTATTAAAACTGGAGTTCGGCCTGTTCTTTTTCATCATTCTATCAGATATTAAACTCCAGCAGCAGCTGTAGGAAATGGAGAAAGGGATTTTCAAAGGGATTTGAGTCTCCCTGTCTCTGTGCCTTTAGTGATCATATTATCATAACTATCACACATAACAAAGCTCTAAATCTGTAATTCAGATAAAGTAGTCAGGACTTTGAAATACAAAAATCCAAACATATGCTGTAACATTTTTTTTGCAATGCTGGTTCCTTTAACACGGATTTTGTAAACTTGGAGAGGTATCGAACAGATTTTGTATACTAACACATACTAAATGACATTATTACTTGAACATTTGATGGAGATTTAATTAAAGGTATGTTCTATTATGCCTACAGTAGTTCCACTAAGAGTATAGCAGATACTGTTCTACCAGATGATGATCAAACCACTAAAGGTTAATAAGAAATGATGTTAGAAGCTTTTTTTTGGACTGAATTATGTAAGCTAAACTGCTGTGGAAGCAATGCCCATCTTCTCAACAGTGTGTGAGTCCTGTTTCATGAGGGGACAGCTCAGCATAATGCTGTGTTGAAATGGTAAGTGTGAACACAATTCTCTGATGAACTTAAAAAGCTAAAGATGCAATGTAATAAAAGTTAAGGAGGCTAACTTTTAAAGTAAAAGCAATGTAGTACAAAAGAAATGGTTTCCATAGTATTTTTAAGTACTTCTCTAAGCTTATTTAGATGATTTTGGTATTAAGTGCCTAGGGAAAACAGTAGTTGTATTGTGAAAAGTTAGGAAAACTCTAAATCTCAATATCAAACCAGCTTGTAAATGAGTAGTCGCATATATATTTATTGTAACACTGCCTTCTGCTGGTCACACCTCATTTATGATGTAAGTGAAAGTGCTGGATAATAATAGGATGTTGTGTTTATCTGAAATTATTCTCAATATGAGACATTTGGTGCTTAGGAAATATTTATATAGAGATAGTCTACATCTATCAAATATGTATACATCAATGATAAACACATTGCATCTATTCTATATGCTTGCAGCTGTTAATTTGATATTTTTTCGACATCAGCTGAGAGAATATTTTTCACGTATAGCATACCAAACAGTTATCAAATCCTTTCACTTTGTTGTTAAATTAATTCCTACTTTTGATATTTCTGGGGAGTTAGAATTTCTGCTTGTTTCTGGTTTTTCAGTTGGAGGGCTTTGGCTGACAGAGAGCATATACCAAGCAAGACATCTGCAGAAAAATTTGTGTTTCATAACAAATGTCTAAATGTAATGGAGGTTAGAAGACTGTTAGATCTATGTGTTTATGTGTACATTTAAGCAAGTGTTTGCATAAGCTGCACTTTTTGTTACTAAATACTTTATTATTCCTCAGTTGGTCATTCAAAATACACACATGCATTATGATAATTACTCCTCAGAGGAAAAATACAGGATTTTGAACATGGTTTCTGTTTTACTTTCTAGGATGTAAAACACACATTTTCTTTAAAAAAAACCCCACTGCTGTAAGAAGTGTTTTCTGTTTCATTAAGCATGGATAAATGGTAAAAAGTATAATGTGAATTTATATATATTTGACTGCATGTCTGTCGAAATTAAGGAGAGTATTTATCACTGTATACTAGCTTCATCATAATAGGTTTAAGAGGTATGAAATAATACTATATTTGAATCTGATACAAACCCCTGAAACTAAAAATCAAATATTTGGTAGGAGTTATCTTCAGTTGTAGAGAATATAATGGTTAAACCACACACTTACTCAGTGAAAACATTGGCATGCATGTCTGGCTGCCTACAGTAAAATTAATGACTAGATTGTGCAGTGTGGGAAAATTTTTATTTTACTTTGGTTTTCCTCAAGAAGTGAAATCCTGCTTTAGTTGCCTGAGGCTACATTTTTAAGCACCTTTATTACAGCACAGATAAAACCCCAGCTATCTGACAAAATGCATTCTGTTTTATTACAAAGGATTACTTCAAAAAGCGCAATTCTGTACATTCTGGGGATAATTTAAACACCAAGAATCCCTATTGTATGGCAAATAAAAAGTAATTATCCATAATGCATACTAGAATTGCATTTTAATGGACAAGACCTATCAGAAAATATGCAGATCGAGAAATTTCCATTTTTAAGTTCCTTCCCAGAATTTGGGGGCCTTGCCCAACTGCCCGAGGAGGATTGTACCCTGACTCCGTGGGATCTCTGTCTGAGCAACGACTGCGGATTCCAGCCCTGCAGTCCTCAGAGGATCACTGTGGTCCCATCTGACCCTTGTAGTCTATGAACCTTAAGGTTTTAATAATCAAAGACCAGCCTAACCCCATGTGTGCATGTTTTTAAATTCCAAATCTCATCTTAGATGTAACAGTAATTAAAAAGTCACTTGCAAAATGATAATAGAGTCAGCCTTGTAAGAGCAGATATAACAACATGCATAATAAACTACTCCGTGGCAGTGTTAGGGCTGTGCTAGGAAAGACTAGGTGCTGTTAAAAATGCAAAAGGATGCAGAAAAAGTATCAGTAAGGTTTAATCTTTGGTGGCAGAAAAAAAGGTTTAATGGTCACAAAGCTGACCAGGAACCGTTCTGTATTAGAGGAGTTGCTGTTACCTTTTTTTATCCATGATAGCACTTAAACTGGATTGTTTTTCCAGATTGCAAATCTTCTAGGAAATTCCTCATTCCACTGTATTTTTCCCTCTCTTTTATTTACAAACACCTGTTTATGTGATTTGTTTGCTTACATGTGTGTGAGCCCATTTGTGTGTGTACACACAACATACACGAGAACAAAAATCCCAGAATCCCAGTTTGTGTTCAGGGTGGTCACAACAGCATATAAACATGGTTAAACCTGTGTGTTAAAGTGTGTGTATCCAGAGAGATAATATGTGATAGTGGGCAGCATAATTCACTCTCATTTCCCTGCGTTAGAGATGACTGCATAATTCATGAATGGCAGAACAAAGTCAAGCCAGGAGTGAGTTGCACGTGGACATCCCTAATGAATGTGCATACTACCTACTGCCCACCAGGTTATATTTAAATCGTAGATATTTTATGTGGGCATTCCCTTCTCCTCCTCCATTTTTAGTTGTCAAAGTGATTTTCCAATAATACGTTTATAAAAGTTTTTCTTTGCATTGCCCAGGAGAAAGTGGGTGGGGATTCCTCATTCTCACTCAAATCCCTTTGTACGATAAGGCAGCAGAGTGTATTTGGCTCTCTGCTTTTAGGTTTTCAGGAGTATCATTTATGAGCATCTGTATTTTGACTTCACATTTGTGTCTTTTGGCTCATACTGCCAGGTTTTACCTGTTTTTATTCTTATGCATGGCCCTTTATTTCAGCCTTTTGTTTTGGTGGGGGGTTTTTTGTTTGGTTTTTTTTTTTTTTTGTTCGTTCTTTGTAGCTACCATATGTATTATTGTGCAAGCTGTAATGACCTTTCTAGAAGTTCACTTATTGTATACAGATGAGTAGAAAAACAGCAATTGATTATTCTTTGTACAGTAGTAGTCTTCTGGAGAATAAGTAGAGTCCAAACATGTAGATAATCTTGAGTGTGATCAACTACATAGTGAAACATATTTCAAAGGTTTAGATATAGAAACAAAGAAAACAATGTGGATTTTTTATTAAATATGTATATAGTACTTCAAGCAAAGACAATAAAAATGTAAGCAAATCAGCAATGTCATTTTACTTGCATCAATATATAAACATAAAAGCATTTTTCAGTCTAATTTCTTCTTCATTCTGTCTCTGGAATTCTGAAACAGTAAAGTAGTTGTAGAATGTTAAGTAAAATTTTTTCACCTTCACTTTATTGAATTAACTTATTTACTAAATAAAATACTTTGTTGTGTATAACATAAAGGTGTTATAATGTAGGTAAAATTCTTCTATTTGTAATATGGGTTGCAGATTATATATCAAAACATACGGATTACGATGATTAAATATGTATAAAATCAGCATAATCCATTCATATGTTTGTAAGGGCCCAGAGTCCTCCAGAGACAGTCACAAATCCACTTGATGTTCTTGAGTGCTGGCTTTTTTTTCTCCCTGATTTTATCTGAAATATGTGTAAAAATTCAAAAGTCAAAGGGATCCCTGTTGGTTACAGCTAAGTAGTCTCAAATACATATATTTATCCTACCTAAACTTGGTAGAGTCCTGTGCTTCCATGTGTGTGGTTTTGTTGGTTTTTTTTGGGGGGGGGGGGGTTGGTGGGGTTTTCTTTGGGTTTTTTGTGGGTTTTTTTTTGAGAATTATCCATTTCCATTTCAGCAAGCAGCACCTAACTTTGAGGTTTGAAATAAACAGTTCGCTTCTAAGTAAAATCCATCTCTCTTAGGGAGGTCCTTCCTCATGTGTGTGTACATAATGTGAAGAGGATGCACCTATTTTGGGAGGTGTCTGTACTGTCTCATCATATTTTAAGTAAAACAGCTTCTTTCAAGTCTTCCAACAACCTATTTTGTCCAGATTTTCAGAAAGCTGTAACATGAGCATACAGGGGAGATAAGTAAGCCAATCACATGAAATCCTAATTTAATTTATTTGCATGTTTTTATTAGTCTGTTTTGCTACTATAATTTCAAGTGAATAATCTGAAAATACGAGTTATGCATTCTCAAGGGGAAAAACAAAAAGGTGCCTGTCTAGGAATGTCTCTCTCATATGTGCTTATGTCTAATAATGTATATAATGTAGGGAGAATGATCTCGCGTTAGGCCCATGTGTGACACTTGCCCTTTTTGCACCAGTTTTACGCCTATATGATGCCTTTGATTATCGCATACGTTCTGCTCATCTATCCTAGCTTCAGCAGGACCTGAGTGAGCTACAGAATAAATATCCTGCTGTGTGATTACTGTATTCCATAAGAAATGTTTTTTTAATCTCATTAAAAGCATAAAACGTTTCCAACACATTTCATCCGCGTTGGTAAGAATCAAACAAGTTGATTCTTTTCTTAACTAAGTGGAGCAGAATAATCGTAATTTTTCAAGATAGCCATTATTGTAAATCCTGTAAGCAATATTATTGCGATCATTTTGGGGGCATCAGACAGGTATTTAACAGTTTGGTTCAGGTTGCCTAGGACAACAAAAATGCCGCTATGCTGCATCTCAAAGCTTCTGGGATGAAATGAGTTGTGACATACCAGTGAAGATTAAATTTGTAACAGATAGAACACCTTTGAAGTACTAGCTTATGATTTCACAGTGGCATTAGGAGTCTTACTGCAGTATTTAAGCAGTTAGAAAGAATGCTGGTTATTAGTGGTTGAATTTTGTAAAATAGGATTTTACTGTCTTTTAAATAGCCATGACACCAGTTTGTATTATACAAGCACAACATTTTTATTGCCATGTATTGCTGTTGGAGAAGTGCTTTTTCACACTCCCATGTATAAAACTGAGGCACTTAAACAGGTGAATACTTTTTGTCTGTTGTTTAGTATCACATTGCTAAATTTTAAATAATACAGCCTTTTTCTTCCTTTTCTTGTTTTTGTTGTTTTCCTTCTCCCGTCTTTTCTTGGTCAGGGGCTTAGAGAAGGGAAAGAACAGAAACATTCAGTGTTTGTCTCAGATAACACTGGAAGATCAAATGTCCAAAAATGTTCTAGGCCTGCACATTTTTACATATGGTAAATTACTTTTAAAAAATAATAGCATAATTTCAGATGTCAAATATGCCTTTATCATACAGCTTTATGACATGACATTACCAGTACATAAAGCTACTATGCTTTATGTCTGAATCGGATCACATCAAAATTTCCTGCCATATCATGTAACATAAATAGAGGCTTGTTCCTAAAAATAATGTCTAGAAATCTTCAAGTATTCATTAAACCATTTGGAGGGAAACAGGCATGAGCCTTTTTCTCTGCAGTAATCTCTTAAGGATCACTAGGCTCCATATTACAATTTTCAGTGTTACTAATGTGTGAAAGTTAGTTTAAAATATTAATCTCTGCATTGGCAGGATCTTTTAATGAGACTCTAGACTTCAATGGGTTAATTTTCAATGAGGGTCGGGTTTTATATGTTTATATTTTCTTAGCCTTGGTCAGGAGAAGTGGTTTTGCTTGCCCTTGTGCTGTGCCAAAGTGATAGGGTTTCATTCGTTTGAAAACCTAGCACATCCCAAGAGGTTACCTTGGTGTAGATTTCTTTCTTTCTGTATTAAATCGCTCATTGTCGCAAAGTGACTAGTGCTGCTGGGCTTTGAAAAGAACTTCTAAGAGGTTAAAAAAAAGCTTCTGTGTAGAAGGATTTTTCAGTTCTGCAGACAGAATACAGTTTGCAGCTGTTTGACTTGCGACAGTGATATGGATCTGATTGTATACAGTATACTAGGAGCCATGGATGCAGCTGGAACAGAGGTTATAAATTTTAAAAGCAATGCAGATTTTGGCCATTAATTGGCTGCTAATAAAAGCAAACTCAATGGGTTCTAACTGTGGGAGCCTGTAGCTCTGTATCTGATATCAGGAATTCATACACATTACACAGTTTTAGTGATTCAGACCACGACTAATTGAAATATGAGGCATACTGATCAAATTTAGCATTACCAGCATGCACTCTGGTTTGGGACTGTATGGCGACAAGGTAGCATTTATTACTTATTCTCCATAACACTGCCTGATTGAAATATCTAGCTATGTTGTCAGCAGAGGCCCAGCTGGGCTTTAGTACAGCTAATTAAGTCATTAAAAGAGAGGTCAAGCAATCTAACTCTTGCATACTAAACTACATAAAAGTCTTTATTATATTTTTTAATAAGCCAAGATTTGAATTTTTAAAGAAGTTTGTTTTAATAATAAATGCATTTGCTGGCTGCTTTGTCTGGGGCTTGATTAAAATAGGTGTTTGTTAGCAACAAAGTGAAAACTTCTTCAGGCTTAGTTTAATAAAAAACCCCAACAATACAAAACCTTTTGCTTTTTTTTTTTTTTTAAGTGGCTGAAAACTAAGCGTAACTCAGGATGATAACAGAAACATGGCCGTCGCTGTGCAGGCAGACAGAAGAACTTGGTTCTCAACTGCAGAAGGTACCAAGGCATAATCCATGTAGAAACCACTCGTGTTTCTTACTGGAATATCTGTTAATTGGCACGCTGTGAGGAAGAAATGCATCTAGAGGGAGAGGTTTCCTGCAAACTAAGTACACAATAATGTTGGATGACTGTTGCTACCTATTTTATGAATTCAGATGGGAGAGAGAGTCAGATGAAGTGAAGCAGCAACAATTTATTCCTGGACTTGAAGAGGAACAGGCTGCGGATTGCCTGAATTTGGAAGAGTAAAGCAGGGAAAGGATAACTCAGTACTCGCGTTTGGTCTTGTGGTGGTTGGTGTCAGAGACACTGTACGATGGTCTTGTCAGATCCCACTCTGTGGAACAAATTCTTCTTCACAGTTTGCATCAAGAACCTTGCATGTTTGTATCAGTATAAAACTAAAGCATGGGGACCTCAAATGTAAAGACGATAAACATATTCCAGAGCTGCAAAATGCCAGCCTTGATGATTCCCAGTCTTTCAGTGCAAGGCCTGTGGGGCACTCAGACATTTCTTTTGTAAATTTCGGGTCCTTCGGTTCAGAAATACAAAATTCTGTTCTTCCATCTCGTTTCTTCTGTATATTATGTAACAGTAACTGGGAAGAGACATCGTTAGGTAAGGTATAGATCCAAGACAAATCTCTGAGGCAGAATACTAGGAAATGGGGAATCTTTTTTTTTTCCTAACTGGAAATCTTATCAGCAATGAATTTAAGGGACCTATTTGGCAATTAACAAATAGTAGCACTTGGCAAAATGAATTGAATGTCAGTTTATACATCATCTTTGTACAGCTAAAAGAAGCAAGTCTTAAACCCCCAAATCCCTGATGTAAATCAAGTGGTTCCTCTGAGGTCAGTCATTAGTGCTATGAAATGGGAAAGTGCAACTCAGCAAGGTGTATATTTCTAGTGGTAGCACATAACAGTATTGACAGGCTGCATGTTTCCATTCTTGTAGCAAATGGATCTTACTTCTCTTACGTTTCTTTTTTTGGCCCAAACTTTGAAATTTGTTACTTAAATCTCTGAGTAAACCATACAACTTGTAGTGTCTGGATTAGAAACGTGGTACTTGTTTTAAATAAAAAGCATGCCAAAAAAAATGTGGTTAGGGATTTGGAGTACAGGTATAAGGAAGCAAAGGAATTGAAGGGCAGTTAATAAATGATCCCAGAGGTGAGTTCTAGAATATTTTTCCCTTATTAAAGTTATGAAGTATTTTTAGAGAAAAGTACCTTTATGGGGTAAGAAGAGGGTTACGACAGAGTAAAAATTTTGTTGGCCATACCTTAAAAATCTGATACAAATCAACTTGGTCTGCTCTTCCTTATGCAACAACATTTGATTTACTGTTACATTTTCCTGGTTAGGTTAGTTTTATTACTGTTGTTTTGGCAATGAACATGCTATATTGCACCTCACTTAACTTACCAGGAGGTGCAACAGTATAAGCAACAGAAGATGCCTTGAGAGCAGTTTTCTGAACATCAGAAGGTGCAGTATAAGTAGTGCTATACTGAAGTAAGGGAGGCCTACATGGTGTTACCTTGTTAATTCAGATCATCTTATATGACCATTGGAGGTTGCTTCCTACCAGGACTATTAGAATACTTCATGTTCTCCATTAATCCTCTAGAATTATCTTAAAGACTATCAACTATTAAATCATTGTGCTCATTGCAGCTCAATGGCTCTTCAAATATATTGGATTTTATAAATCTTTTTTGCATTACAATGGTGAGACAGAAACTTTCAGAATAACTAAGGCCATCTACTTAAAAAAGCTTTCCTGAATTTGATAGCTTTTGCAAATAGATGCATGTTCACTGCAATGGGGCACCTCATAGTCTTTCCAGAAGTTTGCTCTTTTTCATTTCTCTACTTCCTGAGACAAAAGCTAAGATCCAGATGCAAAAATCTAAATATAGAAATGTAAGAAGCTGTTCATGTTAAATATGAACTCAAAACTAATGGCTTTTAGATCTGTGGCCTTTCCCTCTCTTAAAATTAGTAAATTATTGGCATAAGCAGTCATTTAATTTTTTTCAGTTGGGATCTTGAGAGGGTTGTGGGCAGACAGTTACATTTTGAGTACTGGTATAAAAGAATATTTTTCAGATAAGTGAAGAGACAGAGTTGGTAATAAGCAACCTCAATTAGAGACTGTAATGATCACAGTGATGATGTGGGTCCAACTCCTCAGGAAAATGGACTGGACCAGTAGCAGCAGGTAACAAGAATGACCATACTGCCCTAAGAACAGGAATATCTACCTCACCTCGTGATATGTCTCTGATGATGGCCCTATGTGTGTGCCAAGGAAAGAGCAAGAATAGAACTAGTGTCTATAATAACACTTTGCTCTAATGTCATATTGGCCTCTAATCATTTTAGGAGATATCCAGAGCTTGTTACAGATTGTCTAACACTTCCTAATGGATTTCTCTTCCACCTACTTGTTCCATCTTCCCTGGTCTTTCCATAAGAGCTATTTACTCTGAGCTGGTGGAAGACTCAAAGGCAAAGCAAAGAAACTTGTGAGCGTTCAGAAGTAAATTCAAGTGTGAATGAAGCCTACTTTCAGGAGTAACTAGTACACTGAGCTAGAATACTATATATTCTTTATTGTCAGTGAGAACAGCAAGGTACGATTATGATGATCTGGGCTATAATTATTGTTCTGGTATTCCTGATTAAATTGGTATCAGAAAATCTTATAATCTGTTCTAATGAAAGAAAACAGCCCTGTTTTTACAATGAAAATTTGGAAGTGTTCTCATAATCATCTGCTGTGTTGGCATTTCTTCTCAGAACCCATCCTCCATACCTGTTGAGATGTGTCCATAAGTAATACGCACGTGGGTGTGCATCACGGTACTCTGTGTTGACTGTAATTAATCATTCATATTATGTGATCATATTTCACTATTCTTCTAAGTGCAGAACAAAGCTGTACACAGGATGAATTCCACATACTGCCGAAATCAATGACAAAGCCCCTGTAAGCTTCAACAGGATCAGGATTTCTTCTCAATACAGTTGTTTCCATTGTAAAGATCAATTTCAACAGCATATTTTTCTTTTCTCTGAAATTTGTGTGATACCTGGAGGCACTATTTCCTCAATGAGAATGATTTATTTTTTTCTTATAAAGAGTTTTCAAAGTAATTTTTAATGTTTTTCTTTTACCACTAGGAAAGAAAATTATTTGACTGATTTTTAAAGTAGCACTAGGCTAGTAGATTTAGGCTATCTGGAAATGTGCCGAGGTCTTTGTACTAGGGGTGTGTGTCTGTGTCCGTCTGTCTGTGAGACAGAGAAGAGCTCAGAGGTGGTTTTGTGGTTCCAGCAGAGGTGGAGCTTCACATAATACAGATGTGAATGGAGCAGGATAATATCTTGTTGGCAGCAGACGATGTGCAATGTTATACCTCTGTATGACAATGAGTTGAATATAGAGGAGTTATATTTACCTATTGCTTTTTCTCCCTCAAAAAATACCATAGAAATTCTATAACAAAAGTACAGTAGGGTCACAGACTGTATCACTTCAGTACCGCGATAACGACGATGCTCAGGAACCTTGTTTCTTCATGTGTGTAATACAGTTTTTAACCACATTATAACATTCTTATTTTCCAAAATGCTGTACATCTCAAGTTTCTGTTTCCTCACTGAGACCTGGTAAGTGCTGAGTTTTTAAAATCTTAATGTCTCTTGTTCAGGATTGTAGATAGAGTTTTAGGTTTAGTCACACATTTTGGATTTTCTTAGCCTAAAAATATATTATTTACAATAATATATCTGTCTCTTCTTGTTTCCTTTTGTGTTGTTATACCTTAGTTCCCATGTCTTATTCGTTATCAGTGGAGATACAGGGTAAGATAATAAAAAAATAACTTCATCAGTAAACCATAGTAGTTTTCACACCTGGAACTTATCATCTGTGTTTTTTGGCTACCAAGAAGCATATCACCACTGGAGAACTAACGGCTCCAGGCACCAATCTCATGGTCTCTCTCAGGACTGTTGGTTCAACAGTGATGAAAAAATGCAGCATTTTTAACAAGCTGTGCCGTTCTTCTCGAGACACTAGTCTGACTGAAAAATTAAGTGGTGGAGATAAAGGCCATTGATGTGTTTGCTGAAACACTCTTGTTCTTTTAAATGCCCTGCTGAGGGTGAGTGGATATGGTTCTGGACTGATTGTACAACAAAAAAAACTTGCTGCAGGAATTTTGTCTTTTTTTTCCCTTTCAGTTCGGTTCATCCAGGACTGATGGATATTTTTCACCTCTTTTTTTCTTTGAGAACATCCCTTCCCAAATACAAGACACAGCCTTGTACTACAAAAGGAGAGGACTTGAGATGAAGCTTAGAGGCACAAAAATAAAAGTCTTACCCTCGTGTGCTTTCTAGGAAAATAGAGGGGAAAACTTGGCTCCACACTTTGTCCATAACAGAATTTTCATTTTCCTCAGCAGGATAAAGATTTCTTCCAGTCGCAGCAGGCATTTTGACTTGGTAGTTTCTAGACTGACATAAACTCCAAGGGCTGGGGGGGGGTGTCAAAAGGAATCTGTGTGGGATGTGAGGGAGATAAGAAAGATGGTAACCCCCACATCCCAATCTTTTGTCCATTGGTCAGTTGTCACTAGACAGCCTAATGTGTTTCTTATGTTTTCTTGGTAATTCTGATCATGAATGACAGCTCAAATCAAACCAAACCATCTTGTAAAGAAGCCTTTCCTAAGCCATATCCACTTCTCCCAGTGGAGACTGAAGAAAACCAATGAGTTTGTTTGTTCCAAGCTGTTGTGTGCCACATGAAGTGACCACCATTTATGTTGCTGATGGATCTCCCTTACATTCTTCACTTCACCCATCCAGGTTGACCATCACTGCAGTTTCCTTTCAGTGTCAGTTATTCCTCTTCATTTTACTCACTTTGCCTCCTTGACACACAAGGATTCTTCCTGCCCCTGCTGGGTTCCCCTTTTCCCTGCTGTCTCTGAATAGCACCAAGTTCTTGCCGGAGTAGGTGCTTCCTCCTCAGGGAGGAGGACTTCTATGTCATATGTCATTATTGTTTTGTAACAGCGTTGTACAATCTCCTTCCTGCTTATTATCTTCCAGAATCTTTTAAGCTTTCCTTACTATTCAGGACACATCAACTCCATGTGAAATATGACAATTCCTTACTATTGTTTAACAATATCCCCTTTTAGACAGTAGGCTGTATTAAGCTCCTTCTGTATTTTGTACATCTGT
Source organism: Harpia harpyja (assembly GCF_026419915.1). Taxonomy (NCBI): domain Eukaryota; kingdom Metazoa; phylum Chordata; class Aves; order Accipitriformes; family Accipitridae; genus Harpia; species Harpia harpyja. Next base: position 30,307,502 of record NC_068941.1, on the reverse strand, counting down.
CACTGCTGGTAGCAGTAAGTTTTTGATCTAGTGTTGTCTATCTTATCAGTATATCTTCCATTCTTCTCTTGACTTCATACCCCCAAAAAATCTTTGAGTGGGTTTGGAAAGAGGTAGGTAAGATCTGGTTTTGGTTTTGTTTAACTAAAAAAATAAAAAAATAAAAATTGTTCATTAACAACTCTAATGCTGCTAGTCAGTCAACTTTCAGTACGATGACTGTAGAGCAAGGACAGTGATGCTGAGGAGAGCTTGAAACTGCAAATCTTTTACAACGTTAAAAGCCTGAGCCAGGATTTTGGGTGGCAGCTGACCTGTGGCAGAGTGCAGTCCTACATACAGCCCATGCCAAATGCTGTGGTGCCCTTTGCCCGGTCTCTGGAGAAGTAAGTATGGTACAGCTAGAACAAAACTATTCCTCCTCCCTCCCCTGCCTTAAAATACTTTGAGTTCCTGTTTGATAAGGCCAGTGGAAAAGACCATGAGCATTTGGAAAGAAATTGCATTTCTGATGAAAGAATATTCTGCTTCGTGTTTCCTTTTGGCCATAACTTTCCTGGGCAGAGCTGCCAGCCAAATTTATTCCCTTTGCCTTAAATCTGAAACCCATTAGGAACTGTATTGCTGAGCACTGAAGATCTACACATGCAACTTCCTCCCAGGGCTAAAGTACGCAGGTAAGTATTGTAAATTTTGCCAGTCTCCCTCCCACCACCACTTTTGAAACAAAAGTCTGGGCTCTTTTCTCTCATCTCCTTCCACAGCCTCCCATCCCACTCTGTCCTTGCCTGAGCTGTTGCTCGCAACCACAAGACTTATCCTGTCTAAGCTGGTGCAAGGCACAGCCCTCCTCTGGGGGCTTCCCATACCCAGGGAGCCTCAGGGATCCCACCCTGACCATCACCCCTTCTCCCTTGCAGTGGATGGGAGAGGATTTGGGTGTCTGCCTTAATAACCGTAAATTACTGTTGTTCAAAGAATACAGAGAACGAGTGAGAACCTTTCCTTCCTGGGCTTTGACCTCCTGGAAGGAAAGTCCAGACCAGAATTGCCTAAATGGAGTTTTAAATTATTGAACAGGAAAATTTGTAGAGGCACTTGTGAGTAATTATGCTAAAAATAATAGCAGAATTCAGGGAAGCTGTGAAGAGATTTTAATCTAGGTGTTACAAGTGCAAGTACTCCGAAAGACCTGTCTTTATGTAGTATTTGATACATGTACAACCCTGCCGTTTTGAAGTTACTTATTTGTCTGTTAGAAATGGAGATAATGCTGGAAAAATATTATTACTGCTTTTTCCTGCTAGTAGTATGTGATTCCAGAGAGTTTCATAAGGATGTTGTGTTTAAGTTGATGATAAGATACAGTGTAATTAAAAATCCTGTGACTCCACCGGAACAAGAGGTTCACTCCAAAAGCGCTGTCTTGAAACTGTTAAAAAGCATTTATTCTACAGTGCATTTTTTGTTCTGTCAGACATTTGGCAATATTTTACGTTACATTTTGGAAGTCAAACACCATGGTATAGAGTCTAAATTCTTTGTCTGAAAGTCTTTTTGTTCTTAACCGTCAGAGAATATAAAAAAAATCAGCTGTGGTATTTTCAGTCATCTCATATTTCAAATGCCTTTTTATTCAGTGCTTTTATGACCAGTTGCTTGACAACATATAGATATAGTTACTTCATGTGAACAATGCCCCTGTGCAATTGGTGTTGGTATGTATTTTTCAGGGCATATGTCGATATACAGTAGTTCCCAGACGAGGGAGTTTTTTTAAAAGGGCTTTGCTGCAGCGCATTTTTACATGGTGAAGTGATGTTTTTGTTGAAAGTCTTCCATGACATCCTTTCTAGGTTGCATCTATTTTAAGATACAAGTTTTATTAATCTGAAGTCTGCCAGGCCCCAGTAGTGCAGCATTTTAATGCTTAAAGCGTCTTTTACAGGATGTTATCGTGGTTTTGCAATAAAAATGAAAGCAAATGAAAAAAGGAAACTATTCAAGAAATTAAAAAGCCCCTTTTGCTAAAAAGGCTATATTGGTGAAAGGGGAAATGCTAGCATAAAGAAAGAAAAATAAAAAGTGTCAACAGAGGTGTTAAAAATCTTTATAGGTTCACTTCATATGATAAAATGAATGGTATTCTTCCCAGAAGAGATTTCTTTGAAAAGTTATTATATTCTATGGGAGTTTGGGATCATCTTTTAGGAAAAAAAATTTATCCTCACTGCATGCCATATGATAGTTGTGAGGAGGTGGGGAGCCTGTAGAACATATATGATTACACAGTAAATGCTACTTTTTTTAGACTAATTTCTACAAAATCCCACTTAATTTCTGTAGAACTCCATCAATTTTATGCTTACTGTATTCCTTTTTCATGAGGAATTTGAGATTATTGTTTTAACCTTTTCCCCCCACTGAGCGGACAATAAGTGAGAGTGACTGCAGTAGCTTTTTTTTTTTTTTTAATTTTGTATTGTCAGCTTCGCCTGTAATTTTTGCAGTTTTCATATCAGGGATTAGTCATGAATACTTTAGAATAGAAGTAAGTACATTAGTCTACAAAAGAAGTTTGAGCATGCTGCCGTTCTCAGTAGTGAGTGTTTATTGTTTTGGGCTATTACCAAAGAATGGCAGAATTTTTGTACAAGGAACTAACTCTGGAAAACCCCAAATGTAAATATTACAGTAATTTGCTAGTCTTCAGGTCCTGGTTCATTTACTTGAAATTTAAGGATTTCTGTCATGGGCAAACATCTTTGCTTAAAGGATTCAGGTAAATTCTCTCCATCTTAAACAGAGCAGGAAGGATTTAAGCATTTGCATGTGTTTATATATTTGCTCCCCACTGGCTTCGGGTTCATTGGCATCAGGTGTCTGGGGATTCCTTCTGTGTTTCCTAGTACCAGAGAGCAAGCAAGCGTTTTGCATCTTGTCTGTTCCATGTAAGGAATAGTCATGGGAGTGAATAAAAAAGGCACAGTATAAAAATGGTAGGCTCAGTAAAAACCATATAGCTTACAAACTAGTTCTGACATGATTGCATGTAGGATTACCCATCATATTTTTATTTTAGTGAATAATTTGTCAGTTACTAAGACTATTTGTGCAGTAATAAAGATGATCTCAGAAAATGTGCTGTTTTAAGGGAATTGTACAGCCATTTTCAATGTTGATCCTAAGCAGGTGTTTTTTTTTTTTTCTAATACATCAAATATGGTCTAGTGGGTCACCAAACAGTAGATTTATACAAAGAAAAAAATAGTTGATGGCAAACACAGAGAGCTGATATGTTTTCAAGGAGGACTAGCCCACTGCATTTGCAAGCAATGATAGATGTGTGTGAAATATAATCCTGATTAAAAATGCATGTGTGAAACCCCTTCGAATAAAGTGCTGTGTCTTGACAACGTGTTCAGAGCTCCTTTATGTGAGAACGGCAGGGTAACGTAACAGCCCTTGTACCATTCACTTTCTCTTCATCGCTTGCTCAACTCATTGTTCTTCCAAAATTTTCAGCAGATGTATCGCTAAAGAGTTATGAATGCAGAAAGCAGCATAAGGAAGTCTAAGGGATTCACACTGGAAGCAGAGATTTTGAAAATACACCTAAACCAGACTAACGCTCAAATATGTCCAGCCTCTCTCTTCATGTGTCATAAGGAGTGCTAGGTCTGGGATCAGGGGAAGGTCGTGGTCATTTGGCAATTTCTATGACCTGGTCAGGTATAAAAATCCTCACGTGCATTTTCTTTGCTAGCTGTTAACCTCTACATTGGAAACGTTTATCAAAGTTAAAGCAGTGGAAACTGATAATGAATATTCACTTTTAGGGCTGGATGAAACTTCAGTCAGAGGTTCAGACTGAGCTGCCTGTGACAATCCTGACTCTGTATAGCTAAGGAGTATGACACAAATGGCAACCACACAAGAAATGAGGTGGACTGCCCTGTTTACAGGGCCAGACCCTGCAACCCTTTATGCATATGCACATGCTCTTTTATGACATCTTTACTCTTGATCCTCAGAGGCTGCTGCTTGGATTTTGTCTGCAGGAGCTCTTGCAGGTAGCAATTAACTGAATTGTGAGGGTGCTGCTGAGAAGCTGTCTAGGTGCCGTTCCCTGACTGCTTCTGACTTCACTGACTGTGTGACCTTCTGCGCCCCTGGTTTTCCCTTAAAAAGGCTCGTCATTGCAAGCGAGGATTCATGACTGCCTTGGTAAGATGCTCCCTCTAAGCAAAGGCTTCAGTGTAGCCATGCTAGGTGTGGGTAATGCTTGAAAGCTGCATTTTGGTTGAGCCATGCTCTACAGGCACCTTTACTTGTAAGGTCAAGAACTGGAGCTGTGCCATGGCAAAGGGAAGCCTGGGGAAGAGCTATGATTTTGAGAGACATTTCCTCCCTCTCCCTCTCTCTTGCCTGCCATTATTAAAGGCCGGGGACTAGTAACCTCTGCGCTGCCCCGTGCCCGTTTGGCCGTGCAGCCTCTGACGTTTGAGAATCGCTGCTTTGCCCCTTCCTCACGCCTTGGAGGCAGCTTCCCATCTGACTGCGTGTGCGAGAGGGTTTATTGCTGTGCTCAGTCCAAACACCTGCAGCAGCCACAGAGGTGGAAAGAAGAAGTCACCTGTGGGAATGTGGAAGAAAGAAAAGGGGTGTCAGCACCTCTTGCTATTAAAGTGGCATTTGGGGCCATTTTTAAAAGTATCCAGATGCCTACAGGTGCTGATAGGCACCCAAAGGGA